>NC_057807.1:52206007-52549417 GCF_018294505.1 Triticum aestivum | reverse complement strand
CAAGAAGAACCACCGTGAAGAACTCCAGTGACAAAGAGGATGATGAGATAGAATGAAGGATGAAAGAATAAGATTAAACCTTGCGGTGATTTAGATGGAGGTTCCGATGAAATGGTCGAGGAAATTTGAACTCCAGAATAGAAAAGATGAAAATACTTGAAACTAGAATTTATTCCTCACGAACAAACTCTGAAGGAAGGGATTAATCACTTCGAGGAAATAAGAATAAGATTGATTGTATGCTTATCCTTCATCAAATTAAATTGATGACAGGCAATGGATTTTGCATACTACTTATTCTTATTGAAAAGGATTAAGGGGGGATATAGCACAAAACTTGAGAAGGTCTTCATGAACTGCCGGTAGGATTGGAAAGAACGAATGAATTGATATGACGACAAAGGAAGAGGAATGCTAAAGGAACCACCGTAAGAATTCACAAATGACTGATGAAAGAGAATGAATCACCGGGAAGAACTAGAAGAACAAATATGCTTGAGAGGATATAGAAGCCAAAGAACGAAGAGATCATGAGCTGACTAAAGAATACTTGATCGGAGCACCGGAAGAATATCAAGACGAACGAAGAGGTATCAATTCCGACTAACTGGAGAACGAAGCTGAAAACTCAGAACGAAAAAATCTTCTGGAATGATGGCCTCTGAATGATCGAGAGGGAAAGCAACTCCTGAAATACTCCGGATGGGTAAGAAAAGAATTTCTGACAAATGGAATAATTTGAGATAATAACATGAAGCTAGAACCATGAATCTTCGAGAGGACGGACAAGATTTAAGGGAAACTCTTCTACGGTCTTCAAATGTTGAGAATGACGATGAGGATCACCACCAAAATTACTGGGATACTCCGGTAGAATGAAAAGCAAAGAGGTTGAGCCAACAATGAAATGATTTGAAATCGATCTTGGAAAATATCTGACAGATAAAATTCATTCTTACATGAAACTTCGAAAAGGATTTGAGAATATCTCTGGGAAATTAGACGAGTCAGGTAAGATCCTGGGAAAAGACCTGTGGGTTACGGCCCACTAAAAAAAGATACACCATTGAAAAGGAATGTTGAACAGATAGATGATGCACCGGAACAATTGAGATATTTGAATGAGGTGACAACCTAGAATTAATTGGAACACAAACGAATCTCCTGAGATGTATTGAGCACTCCGGAAGGATAAACTGGCGAGAGGCGAACGAACAGGGAAACACTTGATCCAAGAAAAACAATATGATGAACCTGAAAAAACTTGAATTGAGTCCACCGAATAAGAATAAGGAGATGAAGAATGTCAGACGAGATGAGAATTCACCGGTTGAAATAAATGGGGGAAGACTGAAGAGGCTCCGCACGAATGAAATTGATGCTCGAAAGAGACTCGGGCTCCAAGAAGAAGAGGGTGGGAGGGAGGAAAAACAAAGGAAACTTGGAAAGGAGAACCGACAAATAGCTTGAATAGAAAAGTAGCGGTTGAAATAATGCAAAGGCTTCGCACGAGTAGGATGGATACTCGATAACGGACTCCAGCTCCGAGAAAAAAGGGTGGGAAGGTGTGAAAAAGAAAACAACTGAGGATTGAACTTGGCAAAGATGAAGAGGCTCAAGTCAACTTGACGAGAAATGCACCAGATGAAAAAACCTGAGAACCAACGATCGAAAAACCAACTGCGTGATCCTAAAGAAAATTTGAAAGGGAAGAGGAGTAATTAAAAACACCTACGTCAAGATTCCTTACGAGAGCGACGAAGGGGCTGAGGAGTAAAAAGAATTCCTACTCTCCGATATAACTAGACTCCGAAAAATTGTTTTCTTCTAGACTTAACAACGGCCAAAGTACGCACAATCAAGGGGGCTCCTATGGTCGGTCGAGGCTCTGATACCAAATTGTCACGCGCAATATGCGACCCTATCTTAAAGAAAGTCGAAGGTCCCACCAAGGATAGAAGCGCATATTGGAGACACTTTTGCAAGGTGGATGTCATTACATCGTACCATTACATAATAGTTGGGGATACATACAAGAGGCATACAATACCACACGAATACAACCACATCATACATAAGAGCATCATCCGACTACAGATGAAACACAAACAGAAACTCAAACGACATCCACCCTACTAGCCCAGGCTGCCGACCTGGAACCTATCCCCTGAACGAAGAAGAAGCAGAAGAAGAACTCCAAAACAATTAACATCGCTCTCGCGTCATCATCATTGCATAACCTGTACCTGCAATTGTTGTTGTAGTAATCTATGAGCCACGAGGACTCAGCAATCCCATTACCATGGGTATCAAGACTAGCAAAGCATAATGGGAAAAGGAATGGATAAGTGGTGAGGTTGCAGCAGCGACTAAGCATATATGGCGGCTAACATACGCAAATAAGAGCGAGAAGAGAAGCAAACGGACCGGTCAAGAAGCTAGCAATGATCAAGAAGTGATCCTGAAACTACTTACAATCAAACATAATCCAAAACCATGTTCACTTCCTGGACTCCGCCGAAAGAGACCATCACGGCTACACACGTGGTTGATGCGTTTTAAGTCGAATCTGGTGTCAAGTTCTCTACAACTGGATATTAACAAAATCCCATCTGCCACATAACCGCGGGCACGGCTTTCGAAAGTTTAAACCCTGCAGGGGTGTCCCAACTTAGCCCATCACAAGCTCTCACGGTCAACGAAAGATATTCCTTCTCCCAGGAAGACCCGATCAGACTCAGAATCCCAGTTACAAGACAATTTGACAATGGTAAAACGAGACCAGCAAAGCTGCCCGAATGTGAAGACAAATCTTGATAGGAGCTGCACATATCTCGTTCTCAGGGCACATCAGATTGTCCAAGCTTCCGGTAGGCCAGCCCAGAGTTGCCCCTGGCGGCCACCGGTGACTGACAGGTTGGACCAACACTCACGATGAGCACTGGCCCGGGGGGGGGGGTAAAATAAGATGACCCTCGGGCTCCGGAAACCCAAGGGAAAAAGGCTTAGGTGAGGCAAATGGTAAAACCAAGGTTGGGCATTGCTGGAGGAGTTTTATTTAAAGCGAACTGTCAAGGGGGTCCCATAAATCACCCAACCGCATAAGGAATGCAAAATCAAGGAACATAACACCGGTATGACGGAAACTAGGACGGCAAGAATGGAACCAAACATCAGGCATAAGGCCGAGCCTTCCACCCTTTACCAAATATATAGATGCATTAATTAAATATGAGATATTGTGATATCCCAACATAATCTAGTCCATCATGGAGCAATCTTCAACTTCACCTGCAACTAACAATGCTATAAGAGGGGCTGAGCAAAAGCGGTAACATAGCCAAGCAACGGTTTGCTAGGAAGGGTGAAAAAGGTTAGAGGCTGACATGGCAAATTGGGAGGCTTGAAGAACAAGTGATAGGTAGCGCATCATAGCGATAGAACAAAGCAACTAGCATAGCAATGATAGTAGTGAGATCCAGAGTAATGGCCATCTTGTCTGAAATCCCGCTAGGAAGAAGACTCGGTCCATGAAGAAGACGAACGGGCGTAGATGAACCAAGCATAGTCGAACGAATCCTCACAATCGCAACGAAACAAGAACTACCGAGAAGAAGCACAACCGGAAAGAAGCAAACAACATAGTAAACACACAAGCATAAACATGACATGATAAACAAACAAGCATGATGCATGTCCGGTTTAATGAGGCATGGCATGGCAAAGTGCAACAAACAATACTACAAGTTAAATGGAGCTCAATATGCAATGAGTTGCATATTGACGAAATAGCACATTCAACTATTTAGTTAGCTCCTGTTTAGGTACCCAACAATATTAAATGTTGATTAACACAGCAAGAGGTGAAGCATAATAAAACTATGTATCTAGGTAAGTTTAAATGAGGCCGGAACAACAAACAACAATTCCGGAAAATACACATATGCATATTTTGAATTTGGTACTGTTCTGCCCTATACACAATTTTAATGTTGTTAAACAGCAATATAAAGTGCAGCAAGTTAATCTATGCATTTTTCTACCCCATTTACGTATATAACGTTTAATTCCGAGCTACGGTTATTTAGTTATGAAATAAACCATTTTAACATGTCATTTATGCAAAATAATGCAAACAACAATTTTAAATATTTGAACATGGATGAAAGTTGGATATTGTGAAACTAGATAAAATTCTAAGCATTCTACATATATAGTTTGTTTAATTTGGATGCATGCATGATTAGTTATTAGCAATACAAAACATGGGCATTTTTTGTAAATAAGAATGCATTGGATAATGCTAAAATACAGACTGGGAAAAAATATGCACAGGCTCGAAGCATTATGGTGCAGCGGCCCAGATGAGGATTCGGCCCAAGCAGCTGTGGGTGTGTGCAAAAGAAATAAAAGAACAGTGCAGAAGTTATTAGCAATACAAAACAGGGGCATTTTTTTGTAAATAAGAATGCATTGGATAATGCTAAAATACAAACCGGGAAAAATATGCATGGGCCCGAAGCATTACGGTGCAGCGGCCCAGATGAGGATTCGGCCCAAGCAGCTGTGGGTGTGTGCAAAAGAAATAAAAGAGCAGAGCAAAAGAGCCTGGATGTGTGCGCCAGGGAGGAACCACTTGGCTAGCTTACTGTTCGTGATACAAAGAGCTCCCAGGCTCTTTTGAGCATTCAACAACAGGTCGAGCTTGGCCATGGCTGCATGACGACAACCGACGGCGAGGGCAAGCACAAATGACGGCCGTTGGGGTTAAGAACCTGCGGCTGGCGTGCAGAAACTGAAGATAGTGCACGCGTGCTTTCGGAGAGCTGCAAGACGGGCCGGGAAACGGCATGAGCAAGGGCTCAAGAACAGGCTCAGACAGGAGCTCGTGTCGGCCATTGCAGCAAGGCATGGCGAGGCAGTGGTAGTGTGCATGAACACAGGCAGAAACCTGCTGCCATGCGGCGAAGCACAGCGAGGCGAGGCGACGGGTGTGCTACCACACGAGCGCGGGGGAAGCAGAGCAAGACAGGGGAGGCGGCGGTGCTGTGCACAGGGAGTGGCGGAGGAGGTCGGACCCGACGAACCAAGGATCAAAATGGCAAGCTGAAAGAGGGAATCGGTTCTACAGAACGATTCGTCCCTATTGGATGCACACGGGCAACGAGGAGAGATCGGAACACTCGCCAGAGACGAGGTCTGACGTGGGAGCGCTCGGGCTTGACAGAGATGGACGAAATAGGGCACAATCAGACGAGAAGATCTGGCGGGGAGGTGCGTCTGCTCACATTGAGGGGCTTGACGGAGTCGTTCTAGCTCGCGGATGCAAGGGGCGACTATTGAGTATAAGGATTATTAGGAAGTATACGATAGACTAGGATTTGGTCATGTCTTGTCTTGTACTTCAAGTTAGTCTTTGTACTCCTATATAAATGCCCACGAGGCTCAAGCAATATAAAGAACTATTCCATCAATCCTCCCTCTCCCTTCTAACATGTAATCAGTTTCCGGGTTCTAAACCCTAGCCGCCGCCGCTTCCGCACCCGCGTGCGGTCCCTGGGGCAGTTGGCCTCCATGACCGCCGCCAGGGGCTGCACCGCCCGTACCTAGGGTTCGTCCGCCGGTCGTGTTGACTGGCTACCCTAGAGAGTCTTTTCCTCGAGCCCTTGCTCCGGGGTTTTTCTCTCCCACCGGTCATCTTGATCAGTGGTTTCTTTTTTGTTTTCTGATCTAATCTTGATCGATTTGCGTCGCCCACCGCCGTCGTCGAACCCGTGCATCTCTACTCCAACCCCAGCGCGATCGGCCGGCTTGTTCACCGACCCGGCGGCCTCGCGGGGGGGATGTTGAGTATAAGGATTATTAGGAAGTATATGATAGACTAGGATTTGGTCCTGCCTTGTCTTGTACTCCAAGTTAGTCTTTGTACTCCTATATATATGCCCATGAGGCTCAAGCAATACAAAGAACTATTCCATCAATCCTCCCTATCCCTTCTAACAGCGACGAAAACGGCTGGCGACAAGTTCACCGGAGGAAGAAGACGATTCGACGGCGAGCAGAGACGGCCTCCGGATTGGTGTCCATGTCGCAGGGGAAGCAGAGGACACTGGCGCGCCGTCTTGACGTCCCGCGGCGCCGTAGTGGTCGGAGTCGACGAAGGCAACGTCGGGGAAGAAGATGGACATGACAGAACAGACTGTGGTAGCCTCCAACCACGCAAACAATGACGAAGCTCTCGGTTGTTCCCTGTTCTTGAAGAAGAAGGGAAAACATAGGGGAGTAAGAGAGATGGCGGCGCGAGGAGCGAAGGAGGAAGGAGGAGGAAACCCTAGGGGCGCACTGGTTATATAGGGGCGCAGGGACGGCTGCCCTCGACGTCCGTGAGCTCAGGCTCATGGCGCTAGGCGCTCCTGTAGACAGAAGAGGGAGATGGCGAGCAACCGAGCAGGTAGGCGTCAGGATGAGGGGCTGGGCCGGCTTAGAGAAGGGAGGTCCAGTTGGGCTGCGGGAAGTGGGTGCTGGTGGGTTGCGCTGTTGCCACTGCTGCTTCCCTTCTTCTCTTTTCTCCAGACAGAAAAATAAGGCAAAAAAGCACATGAATAATGGAGAGGGTTGAGATAGATATGAGAATATGCCTGGGGTCCAGAATTTGTGCAGAATTTTAATAAATTGACTTGGCAATTTTTAGAGGTAGAAAAATAATTAGAGTTTGACTTATTCTCAAACTTCAATCATTTTTGAACCTGGCCAAAACAACTTCAAATGGGATGAAATCTGACAGAGAGGGTGTAGGCAAGAGGAAAGATTTATAGGGAAAGAATGAACATTAAAGGAGAAGGGAGAAATGGCACTTGCAAAAAGAAAGAAAGGAGAAGGAAGGGAGAGGTGATGATGCATGGGCATGGTTTGAGAGAGAGAGAGAGAGATGGCAAGGAGTGGTGCACACACATCAATTAGAGCAACAGACAACATAAATAAGGGGCAATGCACAAGATGAACATGGCAACACCATAATGCAATATGACAATGATATGGGCATGGCAATGCAACATAACCAATGATGATCATGATGCAAGAAGAGAAAATATGGCAAGGCACTCAACATGGTCATGACAACAACAACATAGGGAAAAGAAATATGCAAAACACTTATGTTAATGCAACAAACATAACAAACACACGACAACAACTAAAATAAAAAGGGAGGCGAGGGAGTCCCGGACTAGGGGGTGTTCGGACAGCCGAACTATCATCATCGGCTGGGCTCCAAGACTATGAAGATACAAGATTGAAGACTTCGTCCGTGTCCGGATGGGACTTTCCTTGGCGTGGAAGGCAAGCTTGGTGATGCGGATATGTAGATCTCCTACCATTGTAACCGACTCTGTGTAACCCTAGCCCTCTCCGGTGTCTATATAAACCAGATGGCTTTAGTCCGTAGGACGAACAACAATCATACCATAGGCTAGCTTCTAGGGTTTAGCCTCATTGATCTCGTGGTAGATCTACTCTTGTAACACACATCATCAATATTAATCAAGCAGGACGTAGGGTTTTACCTCCATTAAGAGGGCCCGAACCTGGGTAAAACATCGTGTCCCTTGTCTCCTGTTACCATCCGCCTAGATGCACAGTTCGGGACCCCCTACCCGAGATCCGCCGGTTTTGACACCGACATTGGTGCTTTCATTGGGAGTTCCTCTGTGTCGTCACCGATAGGCTCGATGGCTTCTTTGATCATCAACAACGATGCAGTCCAGGGTGAGACCTTCCTCCCCGGCCAGATCTTCGTATTCGGCGGCTTTGCACTGCGGGCCAATTCGCTTGGCCATCTGGAGCAGATCGAAAGGTACGCCCCTGGCCGTCAGGTCAGATTTGGAAGTTTGAACTTCACGGCTGACATCCATGGGGACTTGATCCTCGATGGATTCGAGCCACAGCCGAGCGTGCCGCACTGTCACGACGAGCATGATTTAGCTCTACGGCCGGATAGTACCCTGGAGGCCGCACTCGATCCCGCTCCGATCTTCAATTCGGAGCCGGCTGCGCAGATCGAGGACGGATGGCTAGGCGCCGCCTCGGGGGCTGCAACCTCTACGGCGATAGAGCCGAACACTGACCTTGTCCCTCATGAAGCTCGCGGCTCCGAGGTGCCGGACTCCTCGCCGGACTCCGAACCTCCTGCGCCCCCTCCAATCGAATCCGATTGGGCGCCGATCATGGAGTTCACCGCGGCGGACATCTTTCAACACTCACCTTTTGGCGACATCTTGAGTTCGCTAAAGTTTCTCTCGTTATCAGGAGAGTCCTGGCCGGACTGCGGCCAGGACAGTTGGGACACGGACAACGAAGAAATTCAAATCCCACCCACCACCCACTTGGTAGCCACTGTCGACGATCTAACCGACATGCTAGATTACGACTCCGAAGACATCGACGGTATGGACGATGATGCCGGAGAAGACCAAGAACCAACGCCCATCGGGCACCGGGAAGCCACCCCAACTCACGACGTATACATGGTGGATACACCAAAGGGAAGTGACAACGAGGAAAAACGGGACGTGGCGAAGGACAACTCCCCCAACAAACAACCAAAACGGCAATGCAAGCGCCGCCCGAAGTCCGGCCTTGATAAAAACGGCACCCATATGGACCCGGCCCTAAAGCAGGGCGAAGCAATGGACGGCGAATATGCCACCAAGCAACCATTCGAACATGATGAACTGGACAAGCAACCCATCCCCGGCGAAAACAAGAGTCTAGACGATCTCACGCCGAACACATCACCAGAGCATACGAACCTTCATAAACGGCTCGTCGCCGCTGCAAGAAGTTTGCAGAAGCAAAAGCGGAAGCTCAAAACAGCGGAGGACGCACTCAGAATGAGATGGGGCGAAGTACTCAACACCGCAGATAAATATGGCGCTAGCCACCAGACAAAGAGCTACCCGAAGCGCAAGCTGTTGCCCGAATTTGATGAGGAGGCCTTAGAGCCCCCGCAATCAAAAAAGAAAGAAGCCGCCCGGCCGGATAGACGACCAGATGACAGGCCAAGAGTGGCAAGGGGCGCCGCACACAAGCTGGCACACGATCAGCATAAAGATCCTCGAAAAAAGGATGACCCAGTCAGGTCTATCTATGGGCCAAAAAAGAAGACTCCAGGAAGCAACATAACCCGCCGAGCATTTGAAGACAACGGCACACCTAAATACAGGGGCATCGTACACCCACTATGTTTCACCAACGAGGTACTGGATCATGGATTTCTAGCGGGATTCAAACCTGTAAACATAGAGGCATATGACAGAACAACAGACCCCGGAGTCTGGATTGAGGATTATATCCTACATATACATATGGCCAGAGGAGACGATCTCCACGCCATAAAATACCTACCCCTCAAGCTCAAAGGGCCAGCTCGGCATTGGCTCAAAAGCCTCCCAGAAAATACCATTGGAAGTTGGGAAGAGCTTGAGGACGTGTTTCGAGCAAATTTTCAGGGGACTTATGTCCGCCCTCCAGATGCAGACGATTTAAGTCACATAACTCAACAGCCCGGTGAGTCAGCATGAAAATTCTGGAACAGGTTCCTCACTAAAAAGAACCAAATAGTCGACTGTCCGGACGCTAAAGCTTTAGCAGCCTTTAAACACAACGTCCGAGACGAATGGCTCGCGAGACACCTCGGCCAGGAAAAACCAAGAACAATGGCCGCACTAACAAGCCTCATGAGCCGCTTTTGTGCGGGGGAAGACAGCTGGCTGGCTAGATGCAGCACCAGCGACCCGAGTACATCCGAAGTAAGGGATGGATATGGGAAATAACGGCGCAGAAAAGATCAGCGCCGGAATAAGGAAAATGGCCCAAATAGTACGGCGGTCAACGCCGGATTCAAAAGCTCTCAGCCGAATAACAATACACTGCCCCTCAAGGACAACAGTGATGAGCTATCCAACCTAAACAAAATTCTGGACAGGCTATGTCAAATACATAGTACCTCCGGGAAGCCTGCAAACCATACCCACAGAGATTGTTGGGTCCTCAAACCATCCGGCCGACTTAACGTCGAACGCAAAGGGCTCGACACACCAAGCGAAAGCGACGAACCCCATAAGCAGCACTCTGGAGAGCATAAGACTTTCCCACTAGAAGTCAAAACAGTGAACTCACTTCATGTGATAACACGAAAATACAGTGCGACACCTGCCATACCAGGACACCGTCCGCATAATGGGGATAGACCCTACCAAAATTCGCCATAGCAGCACCTCCTTCAAAGGAGTGACGTCAGGACTTTAAGCCAAATGTACATGCTCCGTACTACTAGAGGTTGTGTTTAGTTTGACCGACAACCTCCGTCGCGAAAAGCCCACTCTCCATATCGCCCCATTTCACAGTGGCCCTGGAGCACTATGGGGACGCAAAGCTTTCGCCCGCTTCAATGCAATGCCACATTACGCGTCTCTTACGCTTAAAAAATGCCTGGTCCACGCGGCATAATCTCACTAAAAGAGTAACTCCGAGTGTTCCCCAACCACGGAGAACGTGAGGCTGCTTTGACAGCCACACACTAATCCGACCTTGCAGGTCAAGGCCCCTCAAACCAGGTTGTTCAGACCTCGGACACGGTTAGGCGAGTCCGGCGTAAATAAACAAGGGGCTTCCCAGCCGCATACCTCCTTTATAAGGGGCTGCGTGTATAAATGATGAGAGCCAATAACTCTCTTCATCTTTAAAATTATACTTTATTTTAAATACAGCTTTTGCACGATATTTCTTGGAAACTAAGTCCTTCTCTTTTACAGATGAAGCACGTGCTACACCCGTCCAGGATACAGCACAACAGAGACACAGGCGCAGACGTGCAGCAGGGACCCGTTGCAAGGATTCTTTTCAGATTAAGACCCTGCGTAAACCTTTCTTACTGTCTCTTGTTGATACACATCCCCCAGTTCCCTACCATAGTCGAGGAGGAGGCTGGCGTTTTGGCATCGGCCGCGTCAGAAGTTCCCGCCTGTACCTGGACACTAGGGGCTTAGGGCATCGTTCTGCCTGGTATCATAAAGACCGAATACCTCAAGGAGTGTTCGGCGTCTCGAGTTAGGCCTTATATGCATCAGCTCCGAATCATGTCTTTGGTCAAATGTTGGGTTTGCCCGACCCCTGTGTTTTGCTGCCTTATGTTCCGCTACATCGGCTAACGCGGCACCAGGAGAACTACTGCGATTGTGCCCCGGTTCGGCCGGACGAGCACCTCAGTAGAGAAAGCTGAAAACTGACTGTCATGATATAGGAGAGACTGGTCAACCACTCGATCGACTATTGGAATGTTTAGAATTCCTCCGCTTTGACGAAGGACCGCTTCCCGGTCAGGCACATACGCGCCCCGAGTTCGGCGAAACGCGGTGCCGCTAGGGGCTATATAGTAGCCCCACACTCGAGCTCCTATGGCTATGTGAAAGTGATAAAGCATTATAGTCCGGTTGCCTAGTTTGCTACGCTATCACCTCCTTAAAAGGACCAAGACGTTGGATTAAGTGTGAAAAAGCGATTTTCTTTTTGCAAACACCCCCGCACCATGTGCGTGGGGGCTGAAGCCAAAGACTGCCATCTTTCAGATTATACATACGGCCGCACAGGAGATAGTTCAATACTTGAACGCACAAGTATAAAAATCTATTGCATTATAAACATGATCTCAGAAATCATACATGTCATTTAAACATAACATCTTTCGTGCACTGTGACTCTATTAAACGAGCGCCCTGCAGGACTTCCTCAAAATAGTGCTCGGTGGGGAATCGGCTTTTGTCCGAACTCCGGGATGCAACAGCGGTGGCATCCATCTTTGCCCAGTATGTCTTAACACGGGCGAGAGCCATCCATGCACCTTCTATGCATGCCGACCGCTTCATCGCCCCGATCTGCGGCACCGCCCCAAGGAATTGCTGGAACAAGCCAAAATAACCCTTCGGCTTGGGCCTTTCCGGCCACAGATGAGCAACCACATCCGTCATGGCAAGTCCGGACAATCTATTCCGCTCAGCCCACTCAACCAGCCGATCACTCTACGGAAGTGGACGCTCCGGACTATGGAATTGAGACCAGAAAAGCTCTTCCATTTTGTGATCCTTCTGGCTTCGGAAGTGCACGACTGCGTCCGCCGCACTCGCTGCCAAATATAGATAAGGATCCTCCGCACCGCACAATCGGCCCAGCTGAGCATAGTTTGGATCCGTGAACTTCCTACACAGCATAAAGGGCTTTCCAGCCACAATGTCTCCGACCTGACGCAGCTCCTCCTTCATAGCCCGCATCGCACTACGGGCATCCTTGGCTTCGGCGTCAGCCTTCTTCAGGTCCTCTTGCTCCGCTCGGTGTTCCCTTTCAAGAATCTCCTGGCGCTCGGTAGCATCTTTTAATTTCACGGCCATTCCGACCATCTCCTCCCTGCTTCGGCAGTGAGCAGCCTTCTCGGCTTCTAGCTCTTTCGCTGCCTTCGAGGTAGCCGCCTCGCTTTTTCTGGCTTGCTCCTTGGCCCGAGCAAGCTCTGCTCGAAGGTCTTCCACAGCAGCGGCACCATCTGCATCAAGCATAAAAATTGTAACGAATGGGCGTCAGCTCCCTTACTAGGCGACCGCGGAGCAACCACATACCTTGTGACTCATCAAGTCATTTATTGACCAGCGAGATGTCCGCATCCGCAACGTCGAGTTGCTTCTTCAGCTCGGCAACTCCATCAGTCCGGCTGGCCACCGAACGTTCCGCCACCTGCATAGAAATGCGACAATCTATAACTAAGATTATGATCCTCGGCACGCTGTCGCTTTTAACAGCATACCAAGTCCCAGGGGCTACTATCTATACAGGGCGCACTTCATGTGCAAAACTGTCAAAAGGCATGTCATTTTTTGCGTACCTCAAACCCCGTCAGCAAACTTCCGACGGCCCCACGCAACCCGCTTTTGGCGGACGAGATCCTCTCAATCACCATATTCATTAATGTGCGGTGATCTTCTGAGATAGATGCCCTCTCAAGCAAATCCTGCAGCTTCACCGGCCATACTCCAATGGGTGCCGAACTCTCCGGCCCCGCCGGACTCGGGGAGACCCTCCGTGACGACACCTCAGGGTCGTCCGCCCCGCACGATGGGGCGGCAGAGGGAGGCGTTTCGCTCTCCATCATCTCCGGACGAAGGTCTCCCGAAGATGAGCTGTACTGAGATGGGCTGAGATCCGAACTACAAGGTGAAAAACTTCGGTTGCCTTTAGAAATTAAGCAGGGGTGTCCAGTATTACAAAATCACCCCCTTTTTTACTTACGGCTCGCTGGAGGGCTGATTCCTTTGGGGAGACAGTACGGTTGGGGCTCTTCCCGGCGCAGGACCTTCCGGTACAGATTTCTTTCCCCGCTTTGAGGCCTTGGCCTCCGGGTCTTCGGAAGCGGTCCTCTTCTCCCCCTGGAAGGAGGGACTCTCGATTCCTCCCTTACTGAAGGCCTCCTTGGCAGAGGTGGTAGTTTGCCTGTGCCCCCCTTCGCCCTCCTCCGAAGGTGCAACCTCCAACATTTTGATTAACACGGGATCCTGCGTGGTCTCAGGGAGGGGGGCCGGACACCGTATTAGTTTTGCTTGCGCTATCCACTCCTGTCCAAGGGATAGCTGGTTAAAAGGCAAACCCACGATAAATAAATGGATGATGTGTCCGGACACAGGGCTACTTACTTGAGTTTCCTGGCGATTGCAGCTTAGGACAGCATCCTCGGTCAAGTCTGGACGCATCTCTTGCGATCTGAAGAACAGTTTGTACATCTCCGTGGGTGTCAGACCCATGAAGTGTTGAAGAGCTCGTGGCCCCTCCGGATTAAATTCCCACAAGCGGAGGGGCGACGTTTGCAGGGCAGTATGCGCCGGATCAGCATAACCTATACCACTACGACCAGATTGACCTCCCTTTCTTGGAGGCCTCGAATCCGGTCCTGCAACAGGGGTACGTCTTTGGACGGCCCCCTGTCGCACCCCTTGTTGACCCATGACGTCAGCTATTGTGGAGGGCCCGAGCGGAAGACGGGCGGCGGCCTCTGCCTGCTGCCCCTGGGAGCGGTGATATAGAACCACTCCTGCTGCCACAAGCCGAGCTCCTCTTGAAAAGAGCCCTCGGGCCATGGAGCATTGGCCCTCTTGCTTATAACCGCTCCTCCGCACTCTGCCTGACGCCCCTCCATCATCTTCGGCTCCACGTTGAAGGTTTTGAGCCACAAGCCGAAGTGAGGGGTAGTGCGGAGGAAGGCTTCGCAGACGACAATGAATGATGAGATGTGGAGGATGGACTCCAGAGCAAAGTCATGGAATTCCAGCCCATAGTAAAACATGAGCCCCTCACACAGGGATCCGTCGGGAAGCCTAAACCCCGACAGAGGTGGGACACGAACACGACGCTCTCGCCAAGCTCGAGAGTAGGAATAACTTGCCCTCGGGCAGGCAGCCTAGGCGAAATCTCGTAGGTTAAGTACCTGGCGTCTCTCAGCTTTAGCACGTCCTCTTCCGTGACGGAGGAGGGCATCCACCGGCCTCGCAGGTCGGGGCCGGACATTGTCGTAGATCGAAGGTACCCGAATCTGGAGCCCTGGGTGTTGGAACTCGGGGCGAGGGGCGGATTCGATAGAGGATTGAAGGAAAAGAATGGGCCTTGGTCTCATTATAAAGAGGAAGAATACCAAGAGCCGTCCCCGTGACCGTTTGGAACCCGCCTTCGATGGAGGGGGCATGGCAACGGGCGCGGTTGGGTTACCCACGTCCGTATTGATGGGAATCCCGGAATAAGGGGAACACGATCTCTGCTTCGACAAGGCGTGCCAAGGAAACCGCTTCGCTAAACACGCTGAGGCAATACAATAAAAATGATTCTAGTAAAGGCTTGGTTGTGGTGTGACGTCACGCCACAAAATACGTCAGCAGATTAAACTTGTGTAATATTATTCTCTCTAGGATGGTACATAGAATTTATTTTTGCAGAGCTGGACACTATCCTGGTGTTCACAATCTTCTATAAATTATTCGGAGGAAGAACCCGCCTTGCAATGCCGAAGAAAATATGTGCGCCGGACTCATCGTCATTGAAGCCTGGTTCAGGGGCTACTGAGGGAGTCCCGGACTAGGGGGTGTCCGGACAGCCGAACTATCATCATCGGCCGGACTCCAAGACTATGAAGATACAAGATTGAAGACTTCGTCCCGTGTCCGGATGGGACTTTCCTTGGCGTGGAAAGCAAGCTTGGCGATGCGGATATGTAGATCTCCTACCATTGTAACCGACTCTGTGTAACCCTAGCCCTCTCCGGTGTCTATATAAACCAGATGGCTTTAGTCCGTAGGACGAACAACAATCATACCATAGGCTAGCTTCTAGGGTTTAGCCTCCTTGATCTCGTGGTAGATCTACTCTTGTAACACACATCATCAATATTAATCAAGCAGGACGTAGGGTTTTACCTCCATTAAGAGGGCTTGAACCTGGGTAAAACATCGTGTCCCTTGTCTCCTGTTACCATCCGCCTAGACGCACAGTTCGGGACCCCCAACCCGAGATCCGCCGGTTTTGACACCGACAGGAGGCATCTGGAGCGTCGGTCTCGGGGCGTTATAGGCGGCATCCTCAACAGCGGTCCTGGCTGCCTCCTCGGCGGCAATCTTGTCGGCCTCGGCCTCTGCATCCCTGGCGACCTCCTTGATGACGGCGTCGCCGTCCTCCCGGTCCGGCGAGGAAAGATCTGGATACCGAGAAGGAGAATGAGGCGAAGCCAAGACCAAGGTTCAAGAAAAAGAAGAAAGGAAGAAACAGAAAGATATTAACTTACCCATGCCAGACTGGGAAGAAGTGGCCTCCTCCCCGCCAACATACGTTGCCGAGATGGGGCCACCAGCGCCTAAGTTCGCCTCCTCCTCCTCCTCCGTGCGCATGGGCTCGATGCTTGGGGCCCTTGCCGGGGATGCCCCTCGGGGCGGCATGGTTGATGGGGGTGGCGTGTTGGGGGTGGCCCTTGGTGGTTCCTCCTGCTGTCGTCCTCCTCTTGTAGCCATGGAAAGGTCAGTGACCAAGGGATCATACCCCGACACATGTTGATGAGGGGTGAGTGGTGAACGCGCACTGGGGGCTGAGGCGGGGGCTGCACCGGGGGCTGCTGTCCGGGCTGATCTCCACCACCGGCGTGCGCAAAGTGCCCACTGGGGGCTGGTCGCCTGTTGAGACCCTGGCCCTCTTCACCACCCTCTAGGCTAGTGTCTCCCTGTCCCTGCGAAGATGAAAACAAGTTAACAGAAGCGACACGGTCTGAGAGGACGGAGATGACGAAGGACAAGATACTTACTCGTCCTCTACCGCCTCTTCCGCTGCCTTCCTCTTCCTCCTCGGGCTGAGAGACCCAAAATCAAAGGCGACCACCGTGTCGGCATCTGCGGGGCGAGGGGAAGGAGATGGAGTTCGGCAACGCTTGGACGAAGAGGAGGCAGTCGCTTTCCTCTTCGCCACCTTCTTCGCTGCCGCGGCCCTCGTCAGGTGCATGGACTCCCCTAGACCTCTTCCCTCTGCTCGGTCCTGCCGGACCGGACCGGGTCGCCAGAGCTGGCCCGCCACAGGACATGCCACTTTCCCGTGGCTGGAGGGTTGTCAGCCTCGGCCTCTTCCTTGGTCGACTCCTTAGCCACATCCTCAACAAGGGGGGCCTTAGTGTTGACGCCGCTGGCCTCCCCAGCAAGCTTTGTCCACTGGGCGAGCTCCCTCTCCTCCGCGGCCATGTCCTCCATGCTGCCTGCATTGCCGGCCTCCCTAGCAAGCTTCGCCTCTGCCACCTTGGTGGCAATGTAGTCCAGCTCCGCCTCGGTGGTGTCCTGGATGAGCAGCGGCTCGTCGTAGTCATATACCTCCGACAAGTTGTTGAAGAACTCCTGCACTTCGCGTGCCGGGGGCTTGGCCCAGGATGGGTTGAGGCTGTGCGCGTTGAAGACCGGCATCATGTAAAGGATGGCAGACTGGCAAGAGTTGTTGCTCAGCGGGACCACTCCCGCGAGCAACCCAAACAGAGGCCCCTTGATGGCCTTGCCGGCCCTGCTGGTCCTCTCCACCCTGCCGTCGCTGTACACGTCAAGCTAGAAGAGCCTTTGACAGAAATAGGCGTGCCCCATCACCGTGAAGTTATACTTTAGGCCGGGTCGGAGCCTCATGAAGTCAGCCGTGTTCCTGAAGTCCTAGGCCGGCCTCCCCTTGTTATGCAGCAGGGCGATTCAGCGATGGATGAAGTCCACCCCAATCATCTCAAGGGTGAGCCCGACCATGGTGGGGTGATGGATCCTGGTGGTGGCGACCGAAAGCTTCTCGTCATCGGTGTCGAGGTCGCTCCAGTCCGTGCGGCAAGTCGGCAGGCTCTGACGAACCCGACAGAACTCCTGTGGCTCCTCCTCCTCGATCCACCACCACCGGCCCCGCCACTCCTCCCACCTCTCCTTTTGGGCACCCTCCGGATATGTGCCTTTCTCCTGGCCCCTCGGGATCCAGGAGATGCTCCCAGAGATGGCGCCCCTGGTTGGATGCGAGGGGAAAAGTAGTGGCGGAAGAGCGCCATGCTGGGGAGTACCCCGGCAAAGCCCTCACAAAGGTGGGCAAAGAGAGCCATGCACACCATGTGTTGGGGAGTACCCCGGAAGCCGTAGGTGTGCATGACATCATTGAAGAAGTCAGAGAATGGGGGGCAGAGCCCGTAGGAGAAGAAATCGATGAAAAAGGGGTACAGCTTTGGGCCGGCCTTGGCGCAATCGGCGGGGATGACGCACGTGGCAGGGTGCCCCGTCGTCTTCCTCCTCCACAGGGGCAAGGAGAAGTTCTTGATGTGCATCACATCGACCATTGACGGAAAGTAGGCGAGCTGCGTCCGCCGCACCGCCACCTCGCTCTCCGGCACCTTCCTCTCCCTGGCATCCTTGGCCGCTCCCTTGCCCCTGCTGGTTTTGGGCGCCATGGCAGCTGGAAGGAGCCGAAGGATCAAGAGCAATGTGGGCACAGTGGCGACGAGCAAAAGCAAGAGCGTGAGGAGGAAGAACATAGGGACGGAGGTTCCGAGATTGGAGAAGGCGCAGAGGGTAAATGAGCAACGCGCCTACGGTTATTCCTTTTTATGGGGAAGGCATGGGCCGCCTCTTTACCATTTACTGCGATGTGACACATGCGTGCAGCGAGCGCCCCATGCATGACCCCCACGTCACGCACGACCCTCCACGTCGCGCATTCAACATGAGTCATGGGTAAGGGCAGCGGATGAGGGAGTTACCGCGGTAAAAGTCTGCCCCGCCTGCCCGCGCATCGTTCTGGGCCTATCCCAACAACGCGTCGCACTTATGTGTGGCCCATGCCCGGGGGCTCCTGTCGGTGTACAGAAGTAGGGGTTCTCTTCCGTACCCCTTTACTTGTGCACGGGTAGTCAGAGTCGCGCCTGCGGCCACAACCAGCAGGGCAAAGGAGGGAAACCAAAGCCACAAGACGACCAGAGCAACGCCAAGACCAGAGACACAAGAAGCAAGAGGGCGAGGCAGGCTGCCCTGGCAAGACCCTTGCCGGTATAGCCTCCGCAGCCCCGGCAAGAGCCTTGCCGGGGCAACTTTCCCAACACCAGCAGAGCGTGCCACCCTTGATCCCAAGGGTTCCAACACCATCAACTACATTGGAACAAGGCTTGGGAGGCACTTCCATGGTGGCATGCAGATCTTCGTAAAGATCATAAACACACAAGATCAGATAAGGACCAAAAGACGACGATCCTCGGCAAGATCCTTGCATAGGAAATCCACGAGACCTCCGGCGAGATCCTTGATGGGGACGACCGCGATGCCACGGCAAGACCCTTGCCGAGGCCCCGGTAAGACCCTTGCCGAGGACATCAGTGGGGCCGTGGCCAGGCCCACATCTGCCGAGACTCCGCCATTGCTCCCCATGCAGTTGCCAGCCCAGCCAGCTAGGCAAGCACCTGCGTGGCGATGTGCGGCCTCTAGACCAACTCAACAAGCACCCGCGTGGTGGCATGCAGATCTTCGTGAAGACACTGCCACCGCACCAACTCAGCAGCCTGCCAACCTACATGGCGCCGCACGCCTCGTTGGCCAGGACGCGTGTCAAAGCAAGGCGAGGCGGCGACGGACGAGACGGGCCTCGTTACCGTCCCCAATAAATCAAGGGGACACCTAAGGGGCACATTTAATGCATTTTGTCCCGTAATGGAGGGTGATAAGCTCAGCCACTGTATACCTTTCCACCTCATGTGTGCCACTGTGGCGCCCCCTTCAACTATAAAAGGAGGCCCGATGCATACTGGAGAGGGATTCTGCTCTTTTGGACTACGCACACACTGTAGCTAGTTCAAGAGCTCCAAGAACACTCAAATATACACCAAAGAGGGACTAGGGTATTACACATCTCCGTGGCCCAAACCTGGGTAAACGATCTTTGTGCTGACTACTAAACCCACTCTTTCCGCAACCTCGCGCCCGCCGACCATAGTAGGTATTCCAGTGATCCCATAGGTGTCGTTCCCACCAACACCCATGATAACACGTTTGATTGGGCCATGGTGAATGCCGAGGATCTAGGAGAACGCATCCAAGATTTGGAGCAAGCCATGGTAGAGCTTGTGGGCGTCGAGGAGGTCGACAGGGGTGAGGAGCCATAGGGGGCGCTACCGCCGGGAAAGGGCGGTTGTCCTCGCCCAATATTTGATTGGGAGGAGGGATATGATGACTATAAACATATCATCGGGGAGGTTCTTGATGAAGTCTAGGCCTGCTGGAGTCGCTTGCGGTTCTTTCTCGACCCGCCTCCACTTGTTGGCAGCCTCGTTCTCCTCTTCGGCGGCAATAGAAACCTGTGTCTCCATATTCATGTCGTGGTTGGGTGCTTCAGCAGCCCCGGAGTCACCACTCCCTCTAATGGGGCGCTTCGGCGGCATACTCATACACAGACGGCTTTGAGGACTTAGAGCAGTGTCGAGGATGTGGCCGGAGAGAGAGGAATTGTGTGTGTGGCGAGGATGGGGGGGTGCGGCCGCTCGGAGGCGCCATTAATATAGACTAGTGGGAGCGAGGCGGGCGGCAGTCCAAGGCTGTCTCGCTTCCCGGTGAGAACGACTACTTAATCTCTAGTATGAATGAAATCTATGCTTAATTACGTAGTTGCAAAAAATAGATAGTGCTTTTGATTTTTAGCTGTATATTTTGACAAATCATAGTGTCTCTTGGCTTAGCGCCGAAGTCTAGCTTTAATTTGCATACCATAATCTGAGCCGTTTGCATTGAAGAGATGCAAAGATCCTGCGTTGAACAGCTTGTATGCTTCCGGGTGAGCCTGCGCACTGGACTGCGCTTGCACGCCTCCCGTTCGGTCAAGCAACTGTCCACACGGCACCTCCTATAGCCATTAAAACCAAGACACATGGCGTCACGTGAATGGTTAACAGAACGCACACGGTTTGAATTATACAAACGTTTGAGATATTAAAGTGGCAGTTATTTTTTCAAAATGCCTTTGTTGGCTGTCATTATTCAAGTGCGCCTTCTATCAAAACGGACACGAAAAATACCACAGCATGTCACGTGCCATTCCATGATAGCATGCCAAGTTTCATGAATTTCAGACGAGTTTTAGATTTACTGGAATTAAAAACAAAGTATCTCAACATTTTGCCGGGAATCAACGGTGCCCTGGTGTTTGAAATTCATTCTCATTTCTTGCATGGAACCTGACCTAAGCATGCACCCAAGGACACATATTTGATTTTTCAACCAATTTATATGCACTAGAGCATGTGCATGTAGTTCAAATTTGAATTATGCACATAAATGCATTAAAAACTCAGTTAATGCATAAAAATGTCCAAACGAACCCCGAAAAATCACAAAAATTGACACAACACTCCTGTTGTTCTATGTTGACATGAGAAAAAAAATTGAAAGCAATAAGGGGCAATGGATATCGTTTTGTCCCCAAAGGTGGGACGTTCCCTATCGAAACCATCATGCTTGTTGTGATAAGCTCTGGTTTGTGAGAAGCATATACTCAAACCTGCCCCAAATGGGACAATTTTTTTACTATGGCGTGTCGGGTGCCATTCCATGATAGCATGCCAAGTTTCATGAATTTTAGAAGAGTTTTAGATTTACTAGAATGTGAAAACAAAGTATCTCTACATTTTGCTAGGAATCAATGGTGCCCTGGTGTTTGAAATTCATTCCCATTTCTTGCATGGGACCTAAGAATTCACCCAAGGACACATATTTGATTTTTCAACCAATTTATATGCAGTGGAGCATGTGCATGTAGTTCAAATTTCAATTATGCACATAAATGCATTGAAAACTCAGTTAATGCATAAAAATGTCCAAACGAACCCTGAAAAATCACAAAAATTGACACACCACTCCTGTTGTTCTATGTTGACATGAGAAAAAATTTGAAAGCAATAAGAGTCAATGGATATCGTTTTGTCCCCAAAGGTGGTACGTTCCCTATCGAAACCATCATGCTTGTTGTGATAAGCTCTGGTTTGTGAGAAGCTTATACCCAAATCTGCCCCAAATGGGACAAATTTTTACCACGACATGTTGATGCCGCTCCATGATACCATGCTAAGTTTCATGAATTTCAGACAAGCTTTGGATTAACTAGAATTTAGAAACCAGGTATCTCAACATTTTGCCGGCAATCAACGGTGGCAGGGTGTTTGAAATTGATCCCATTTCCTGTAAGCATGCACCCAAGGACACAAATTTGATTTTTTAACCAATTTATATGCACTGGAGCATGTGCATGTATTTCAAATTTGAATTATGCACATAAAAGCATTGACAACTCAGTTAATGGATAAAAATGTCCAAACGAACCCCAAAAAATCACAAAAATTAACACAACACTGCTGTTGTTCTATGTTGACACGAGAAATTTTTTGAAAGCAATAAGAGGTAATGGATATCGTTTTATCCCTAAAGGTGGGGCGTTCCCTACCGAAACCATCATGCTTGTTGTGAGAAGCTCTGGTTTGTGAGAAGCATATACCCAAACCTGCCCCCAAATGGGACAAATTTTTTACCATGGCATGTTGATGCCGCTCCATGATAGCAGGATGCTGCTAACGCATTAGTTTTTTTACCATGGCAAGTTTCATGAATTTTAGACGAGCTTTGGATTTACTAGAATTTAAAAACCAGGTATATATCTCAATGTTTGCGGCCGAGTGACGGTGGTAGGGTGTTTGACATTCATTCTCATTTCTTGCATGGGACCTAATTAAGCATGCAACCAAGGACATAGATTTGAATTTTGAACTAATTTATATGCATTAGAGCATGTGCATGTAGTTCAAATTTGAATTATGCACATGAATGCATAGAAAACTCAGTTAATGTTTAAAAATGTCCAAGCGAACCCCAAAAAAACCCAAAAATTGACACAACACCCCTGTTGTTCTATGTTGACACTAGGAAAAAAAATGAAAATCGAGAAGATGCAACGAATATCGTTTCGTCCAGAAAGGTGAAGCGTTCCCTACCGAAACCATCATGCTTATTGTGAGAGAAGCTCTGGTTTGCGAGAAGCTTATACCATAACCTGGCCCAAATGGGACAACATTTTTTTACCCCATCATCTTGATGCCGTTCCATGATAGCATGCAAAGGTTCATGAATTTCAGATGAGTTTTCTATTTACTAGAATTACAAAAGTAAGCACCTCAACATTTGCTGGAGAGCCACGGTGTTCTGGTGTTTGAAATTCATCCCCATTTCTTGAATGGGACGTAAGCATCAATCCATGGACACATATATCACTTTACGACCCATTTTGGTGCATCGGAGCATGTGCATGTGGTTTAATTTTGAATTGTGCACCTGAAATTCCTAGAAAACCAAGTTACCTTATAAAAATGTCCAAACAAACCCTAAATAATTCCAAATTTTTTGACGACACACCTATAGTTGCATGTTCACTATAGATATAAGTTCTAGCCATTCAAACACCATCCTTTGCAGCTGTGACCCCATTATGTAATTCAAATCAAGATGAAAAATCAAGTAGATCCCAAACCGTTTATTATCACCAACCGTGTGAGATGCAGTACAAAATATCCTGGAGCACCGTTGGTGTATAGTACGCCTATGTCTTACTCGAGAAGGTTCGTCGGCTACAATCCACAGCCCGCTCTAAACCGTGTCTGATGACACTTTGGGCGCCAGTTTTTTCGCTGAAGCGATTCCAAATTCTCGGCTTTCATGGAAATATCTACCTCCCCGCCCCTCCCCCTTACCAAAAGCCACATTTCCCCTGTTTCCGCCTTCCTTTACAAGTTGAAACCTTCACTCCTTGCTTGTAGTGCCACCTCCTCGCCGGTGACCCTCCTTCACGCTGCTCGGCCTCGCCTATCTAGGCAGGTAATCCAAACCCAAACCCCGTCCTCCTCCTCCTTCCACATCCCACATACCCCAACCGCCGGTGCGAGCACGACACCTTCCACCCAAATCACCGACCCCTCCACCAAATAAGCTTCGTCCTAAGCCATGGTGCACGCAGTGTAGCCATGATCTCAAGGAGCATTTGGCAGCGGAGAAGCAAATCGCGACCGCATGCGCGGATGAGGTCGCGATGGCTCACAGTCGTGCCGACCCCCAGATCTTGGAGGAGCACCTTGCTGTCGAGGCCACCATCAACGCCTCGCGCGCCGACGCCGCGGCACGGTTGGCTGCTTTAAATGATAGTTCGTGGCGTTTTCTCGAGGCCACCGTCGGCGCCTTCGACGAAGACTACAAGGTGTTTTCTCAGCGTGCATGTGCTTACCTCATCTCGAGAGCCAGCAGGTTGGTGCCTGAAGCGGCTCAGGCAACTCACCACTACGACAAGGGCACCCACGATGCGTAGGCCTAGCCCTCTTCCATGTCCAAGGAGCCAATCGTCATCGATATCTCCGACAATGAGTAGCTTGTCTTATGAGCTCACTATAAGGACCCATGTTCAGTTTGCTAGCTACTGCCTTTCCTTAACAAATTTTAGTGAATTGTGCTATCTACTTTTACCATGCAATCTTCTGCCCTAATGTATATGTTCTATATGTCATGCAATGTGGCCTTCAGTTAACTGTTTGGTTCAATTCTACAAATGTGATGTTCAATTGTTTAGGGTGCAATTTTCCAAGCTATCAAGCATGCTTGGTTTGGTTAACTATCTGATCTTCTACTAGGAGTATGTTATATTGTGCAATGTGGTGCTCAGTTAACGTTTGGTTCATTTGTTGTGGTGTTTAGTTAACTGTTTGGTTCAATTCTGCAATGCGATGTTCAATTGTTGTGGCTGCATTCTTTTATTGTATACTGTGTGAGAAATAAATCGAATTTGGCTGTACTAAATACATGAGAAACAAATACAATTGCTCTATTTCCAAGTTGTTAAGAATGCTTTGTTTGGTTAACTGTCCAATCTTCTATTAGGAATATGTTATATTTGTGCAATTTGGTGCTCAGTTAACGGTCGGTTCATTTGTTGTGGTGTTTAGTTAACTGCTTGGTTCAATTCTGCAATGCGATGTTCAATTATTGTGGCTACATTATGTTATTGTATACCATGTGATAAATAAATTGAATTTGGTTGTACTAAAGACATGAGAAACAAATACAATTGCTATATTTCCAAGTTGTTAAGCATGCTTGGTTTGGTTAACTGTCTGATCTTCTATTAGGAGTATGTTATATTTGTGCAATGTGGTGCTCAGTTAATGGTTGGTTCATTTTTTGTGGTGTTTAGTTAACTGCTTGGTTCAATTCCGCAATGCAATGTTCAATTGTTGTGGCTGCATTCTTTTATTGTATACTATTATACATTGTCTTTTTATTCCTTTGCCCCATTTCCAATATAGAGAAGATATTTATGCACATCCTTGTTTTCACGCCTTTCCAAAATAGTTCACTGATGATTACCTCTCAAACCACCTGTGTGGACAGGAGGCGAGGAAGGTTTTCATACAACACCCATGGTTCAATATTGAAGTGTTCCTGAAGAGGACGAAGGATGGATGTTGAATCAGCCACAGGCACTAGCCTAAAGTTGCAAAGACCTTCAACATCAATGAATGCTCAATATTCGCATTCCGCTTCAGCAGTTTTCCCGATGAGATGCATCTGTCTATGTACCGTCTATGATGCTAATTTCGAAAGGTTCTAGATGTTGTCCATGAAACTTGGTGCTGGTGCAGTTGTGTAATGGGGTAGCTGAGTGCTGAAGCTATATCATGTTGTACTCTGATGTATTTCAATTATGAAATCTTGCTTCCTTAATATGGGAATGAAATATATTATGTGTTTAATATGAATGTCAATTAGATTAATAAATGGATTATTAATAATAGGGCAATTAGCCTGCTAATTAGTTTTTGCTATTGCAACGGTTATTGAGAAAATACCATGGGCGATAACCTAAGGCATCGCACACAGTTTCTTCTACGCACCGTGTGTGATGCATTCAATAACGCAAACGATAATTTTTTTAATATTGTGTGCGATGGGAAGGCCATCACAAACAATTTAACAGGGAAAATTGTGTGTGATGTACCTACGAACGGAAATGTTTTCCTTGCAGCGACTGTGTGGGATGTATGTATGAACGGAAACGTTTCATGGGGACTGACTGTGTGGGATGAACTTACGGCCGGACATGATTTCACCTGTATAATTGTATTTTTTGAGCACTACTGTACGTATAACCGTATTTGGTCGCTCGCTGGTCGCACATGACCTCATTTTGCCGAGCGTGTGTGCCAGGAGGGCATATCCCCGATGGTTTCTGGCTCGTGCGCGAAGGACCCCCTAATCGCCCACACTCACTAGGCGACGGTTTCGAATGCCGTCGCGGAAAGGGGTTTAAAACCATTTGTATAGCACCGATGCGTACCAGTGAATAATCATGTTAAATCCAATGTTGTTGCTTCTAGTGGTTCTCTTGATTCCACTAATGATTCTCTTAGCCAAGCAAGAAAATAGCTTATTGAAGGGAATTATAGAGAAAGGTGTTTACAAGAGACTTGCCGAAAGCAGGCAATTTGAGGAAATTGTGCGCAAGCAAGGAAGGCACTGGAAGAATCAAGGTGTTGGTTTTGAATGAAAGTTCAATGCCAATGGAGTTGAGTGGGAAGAAGATCAATACTCCAAGACGAAGTTTGTTCCTCGACAAGAGAAATATGATCCCACTTCTTTCAAGGGAACACAAGCTCAAGATGATCATCCACCACAAGACCACAAGCTAAAAGGCAAGGACAAGCTTCAAGAAGAGATTGATTCATTTGAAGAAGCTCCTAAGGCCTTGGTCAAGTGGGTTCCCAAGACTACATCAAGTTCCACTTCATCAAGTACGACTACAACTCCAAGGATTCCCATCAAGTTGATGTGGATCTAGAAGAAGAAGAACTAAAGTTTTCTTGAGGGTGACTCTGCCAACATACTTCACTCATATTCATTTTGGCAAGGACATGTGCAATCATCTTACATATCTTGCACTAGTTCACGGAGTCACAACCCCTCTTGTTGGTAACAAGGTAACCTAATGTTTTAATGGACATCATATGTGTGTATCACTCTATGTCTGTGGATATTCTTGCATGTTCCTTGTGGGACTAACCTATGTAGGTATTGAAAGTACAACTAACTCCAATGGATTGCTCCAAACGATATACATCAACAATGAGCATCCACATCCTCAACACCTACATGAAGTCATCGTCGACAAAACCCAAGGTTAGTTCATCCCTCTAAGGGGGGATATCACATCTAGTGGGAGGTTTTCTCTAAAAGTTGAGCAAAAGCAACTCAAATGATTTCAACATAGCAATGCTTTATGTAAAGGTGGTAACCCCACTTGTGCCTAACCGATGAGTATGACCTATGATCAAAGGTTCTCATTTGACTTCTAAGTCAATATACTCATATATAGATAACCTAGTCATCGCCAATTGCTTGATAGATGCTAGAGTCTATGTGCATGCTTTGCCACATGTTTTATTTGCCATCTTATTGGGTGAGCATGTTGGTTGCATAATTTTCTCCATTCGACGACATCCATTTGTTGCTTTGATTGTTTGGTTTTCATTTTTGCCAAATGGATGGACAAGAATTCCTAAGTACTCCCTCTAGCTATCTATGTTTTTCATCGTCTCAAACTCTGTTCATGCTACATCACAAAGTTTGAACAAGTCAAATTCGGACACTCCGGGTGAGGAGCACTCGGAGCCACCAATCCGTCAAGGGATTAACTTCCAAAACCTCTCAATGCCTTTTGGTCAGACCAACTCACTCCTACTCGGTCTCACTGAAACCATTAAGTTGATCCAGATTTTTATCTTGGTGCAACCGACTAGAATAATTTTGTCACATAGAGTTGCAGCCTTGCATCTCGGTGCCACCGAGTCATTTCACACGGTCACACTGACAACGCCTGGGTATTTATACTCTGCGAACCCGTATGGTTGAAAATGACTTCAACCACACAAGCCCACGCCCCAGCACTGCCGCCCTAGTCTCCGGATCATTGTCGTTGTTGCTAGTGACCTTCTACCACTGGTCTCCGCCGCCGTCAACAGAATTCTCACTGACATTGCCGTTGTAGCAAGTTCGTCGCCAAGTTAGGGTACATATTTGACCCTTTGTGCTTTCCATTGGTCCGATTCTTGCACAAAGTATATTGCCATTGTTCTTTCCACATATGAGATCAATCTATCCACCAAACGAATCCTTGAATAGATTTGATGCAAAAACTTAGGGTTAGGTTTCCGTCGAGTCCATCTTAGACTGGCTGATATGAGGATCTCGGTCACACCGATTGGCCCTGGCCATTCCACAAGTACAACTTGGTCTGACCAAAGTGTAATGATCGGTGCGATGGAATCACTTTCTCCACGAAACCTAGTATCTCGGAGTCACCGAACTGCATTTCGGTCTGACCAAAATTGTGTGCTTAGACTCTGTTAGTGCTTCGGTGTCACCGAGTTTGTCAAATCGGCAGCTCCGAAATGCTTTTTGCAGAAAACTAAAGTTAAGTTTTTGACTCAATTTTTGCAAACATAAGCTGTACTTTGTGATGATCATCTACTCTATCTACACCCTATTCATAGGGTAAGTTTCAGCTATGTCAGAGGGCAGTGATAGTCATAACAAGTCTGAGGAGAATGTCGATCTCAGTGATGAAAGTGCGTTATGCCGACTAGAGGGGGGGTGAATAGGCAATTTTTATGAATTCTTCACTGAGGAATTTGCCGGTGAGGAAATTCCTTAGCGAAGAACTATTAGCAGCGGAATAAGTACTCAGAAGTAAGCATAACAGAATACAAGCATGGTCATCATGATGAAATGAAGACTAGCACAGAGTACAGAAAGCGTAATCACAGGATAACACAAGATGAAGACAAACAGACTGAAGAAATTGAACTGAGGAAATTGAGAAAGTCTTCAGTCAAAGTCTTCAAACACAGATATGAACAAACACTCAACACAGCAATGAGGAAATGAAAGGGTTAAGGAAATAGAAATAGTTAGGTTGGTGAAGACAATGATTTGGTAGACCAGTTCCAACTGCTGTCTCAGTTGTACGTCTGGTTGGAGCGGCTGAGTATTTAAACTCGAGGACACGCAGTCCCGGACACCCAGTCGCTGAGCACGCAGCTCAGGACACCCAGTCCTCACCGTATTCTCCTTGAACTAAGGTCACGCAGACCTTGTCCAATCACTCGTGGTAAGTCTTCAGGCGACTTCTAAACCTTCACAGACTTGGTCACTCGGCGATCCACAATTCCTCTTGGATGCTCTAGACCTTGACGCCTAACCGTCTGGAAGAAGCACAGTCTTCAAGGGTAACAAGCGTCGGATCCACGCAGGATCAATTTCTTCAGTGATGCTCAATCACTATGGGTTTGTAGGGGTTTGGTTTTGGGTTTTCCTCACCCGATGATTTTCGCTCAAAGTCCTCGGAGGATGGGTTGCTCTCAAATGACAAGTGTCAAGTTCTCTCGGAGCAGCCAACCAGCTAGTGGTTTTAGGGGGCGGCTATTTATAGCCTAGGGAGCAGCCGACATGATAAGACATAAATGCCCCTCAATGATATGACCGTTAGGTGGATAAGATATTTTGGGACAGCTGGCGCGCAGCACAGCAACGGTCAGAAATTTGACTCTCAAATTCCTCAGGGCTATCATGTTCCTCACTGTGCAGGTAATTCGCACTGACGAATTCCTAACTCCACAGTCAGAACAAATTCATCAGTGACCAGAAGAACTTCATCTCTGTCACTGAAGAAAGTGACTGAACTGTATGAGATTTCCAAAGGCTTCACTTGAAGGGATTGGTAGGTGTAGGATTTTGAGTTGAGCATCACATGGAAATTTTTCCTTAGTATTTCCTCGACCCCCTTTAACAGTACGGTGTTTCCTATGACTCAAGAAGGAGAAAATGAAACTACGAAAACAAAAGTCTTCATGCTTCATGTTCCACAAATGAATACCAAGTCTTCAAGGTCACACCAATTTCTTCACTTTCAAAGTCTTCAGAAAGTCTTTAGAATATCAAAGTCTTCAGTTGAAGAACTTCATTTTTAGGGGTTGACTTTCTCTATAAATATCAAACTCCTCATAGACTTATAGACCTGTGTACACTCACAAACGCATTAGTCCCTTAACCTATAAGTCTTCAATACACCAAAATCACTAAGGGGCACTAGATGCACTTACAAGTGAGGGCACTAGTCTCTCTAGCAGCTATGATGATGGAAGCAGAAGCATTCCCAACAACTTGCCTAAGGCAGCTACTAGGCAAAGGAAGAAAACAACATCTGATTCAGAGGATGAAGATTTTGTTGTTGAGGAGGAAGTTACCTCCAAGAAGAAGGTGCTTAAGAAAGGGTATGCTGCTACTACTACCAAGCCAGGTCTTAAGCAAAATACTCCTACCGAGAGAGCTCCAATGTTAAAAGCCAGAGCCTCAACTCAAGAAACCATGGAATTTACTCTTGAACCAAGAGAGGAAGAGGTTGCAGGTGGAAAGAAGAGGAAGGAAAGGGTCAGAAAGTCTATTGCCAGAGTTATTGGTAAACCTTCTATGATGAGAGATTCTGATGAAGATGAGGAGGAGGAAGAGCCTATTGCACCTCCTGCAAAGACTCAGAAGCTTATGCAGGATGCCATCAGGACTGGGGATGCTCCATCTAAGCCCAAGTCTGCCCCAAGCCTTTAGCTCAAGCTCCCAAGCCATCTGCACCTAAGAGATCAACAAGGAATATTTCTGCCGCTGAAAAGAAAAAGGCCCCAGGGCCTGAAGCTCAAGAAGATGATGAGCCACTAGTGCTCAAAAAGCTCAATCCCAAGATCCTAGATCATAGTGATAATCATCCTATGGCAGAGAACATGAAAGAGAGGAAGGATGCTGGTATGAGACTATGCAGAAAGACCGATCCCTATTCCACTAGCAGAAGAACTGCTGTGGGCTATCGCTTTCACACCAAGGAACTGCATGATTTCTATGAGACTGTCCTATTGGACAAGAAGCCCATTGTTTATGATATGAAATGGGTTGGCTGGAAATACATTGATGACAATGAATATTATTTTCCAGGTGTGCATGAGAGCTTTAGATTGAATGGTTTTGACAAGTTTGTTGGTCAGAAGTTGACAAAGTGGAATGATGAGATGATAATGCAATTCTACTCCATTGGTCATTTATATCCTGATGGAAAGATAGTTTGGATGACTGAAGGAACAAGATATCACTCAACTATCTCAGAATGGGCCAAGCTGATCAATGCCCCAGAGGAAGAGGAGAATGACACTGATGTGTATACTAAGCCTAGAAAGGATCAGGACTCCATGGCTAACATGTACAAGCCAATTCCTGACAAAGCCTTGGAGACTCACAAGCTTGGATCTATCTACTATTTCCTCTCTGGCTTGACCACAATGAACACTATATTGAGGCACACTCTTTTTTCCAAGCCAGGAGATCATAGAACGATTTGTGGTCACTCTATCAACTTGCTTAACTTATTTGATGTGCCACAGAAATTCAAGGCAATGAGCTTGATTGTAGAAATATGAAGAGAAATACTGCAAACGAGAAGAGATCTTGTGGATATGCGCCTCACATTCAAATGTTGATCAACTCCAAGATGGAAACTGGGATATCTCTACTAGACAAAGAGCATCTTCCCTTGAGGACAGATTTTGAGGACAACAAGGTTGTCATGGATGCATCCCATCCTAGTTGTGCAGATACCCAAGAGAAGATAGAGAAGGCAAAGGCTGCAAAACAACAAAGGTAGCAAGTGCCCCAGATGCTTTAGTTGCTAATCTCAAGACCAAGCAAGATCAACTCAGTGAGCTGCTTGAGGCCACCGTGAGGATTAAGAAGGGCTTGGCCACCCTGACTGAAAACCAGGAAAGTCTTGAGAGGATCATTGAGACAAAATTCCATGACCTAGATGTGAAGATCACTTAGATACAGACAATTATGGAAAAGCTCCAAGAAGATGCAGAGAAAAGGGAAGATAGACCAACTACAATACATTTCAGAGAATGCCAAGGGCACAAATGTCATCAGTTGTGCCAGTTGTTAGAGACTCCAGGACTACCACTTTAACACCTGCAGCAACTGCCACAATTGCCCCTCCAGCATCAACTCCTCCAGCTCCATAGACTTCTGCCGAAGCATTTGCAAATGCCCTCCTCTCCATGCCATCTATGCACACCGGAGCAACAAGCTAGAAGACCCCTTCAGGAGCTCCCAGAGATCATGCCTAGAGTGTCGTATAGCACTATATGTTTTCAAGCTTTTTGGTAACTTGTTGCCAAAGGGGGAGAAAATGTATAGATCATAGGCTGACAGAGAGAGGGAGAGAGAGAGAAAGAGAAAGAGAAAGAGAGAGTGTCTTGCTCTTATGTTGGTTTGATTTGTTTTGTTACTTGCTACTTTGGTCCTTTGGTCGTTTGATTACTATGCTACAATTTGTGTTATGCTCGTGAGATACTTATGTGATCACGTGTTTGATCATACTATGCTTAATGTGTGCTTGCATGTCTATCTCTATGACTATTTGTGTATGACCAATCACTTATATCTTTGGTGATGAGTGCATGTTATTCAACTCTTATCATTTTGAGCACTCCACCAAGATGTATGTGACATGGAAGAGTGACCCATGATCCTAATCAATTGTGCATTTGCATTCACACGCAAATTTTAAATAATGCACAAATTTAGGGGGAGCTCTTTCTTATCACATACTTCTCAAAGCGATGATGTATTTCATTCATATTATCATTTATCGAAGCTTTGATCTATATGTTGTCATCAATTACCAATAAGGGGAAGATTGGAAGTGCAACTAATCCCCAGGTGGTTTTGGTAATTCATAACAACATATAGCTCATTGAACTAATGATCATTCAAGTTGATTATTTCAGAGAGTTCAATGATTGGCATGGCATGGACTAAAGATGTGTACCCCTCAAAATGCGAAGGACACATATTGGCAAAAGCTCAAGACTCTTCATTTATATTTTAGTGATCCAAAATCACATTGAGTCCACAGGAAAAGCCAATACTATTAAAAGGGGATGACGTGTTGTTTAATGTTCAACTTGCTCAAAGTGCTTAGTGATATTGCTCCTAAATCATCAATCACTTTCCCACTCCAAATATGTCCAAAACTCAAAGTCAAACTTGGCCCCACCGATTTTATCTATCCGGCGCCACCCAGTTTAGTTGACATAGCCACTGCCAGAAGCCCTAACTCCTCGGTGACACAGATACGGATCTCGGTCTCACCGAGATGGCCCTGCAAACTCTCTGTTTCCCTTTTGTAACATTTCGGTATCATTGAAATGAGAATTTGGTCCCACCGAGTTTGTTTGACCAACTCTCTGTTTGCTCTTTGCTGAAATCGGTGTCACCGAGTTCAAGTAATCGGCTTCACCGAGATGAGGTTCTGGCCTACCCCTAGCACATCGGTGCCACCGAGTTGTTCCAGACGGTCCCACCGAGATTCCTAACAGTCACATTTTGAATTAAATCGTTCTCACCGAGTTCTTCTATTCAGTCTGACCGAGTTGGGTCAAATGTGTGTAATGGTTGGATTTTGTGTGGAGGCTATATATACCCCTCCACCCCATATCCATTAGAGAGAGAGCCATCAGAACGTTCCTACACTTCCACTACTCATTTTTTGAGAGAGAACCACCTACTCATGTGTTGAGACCAAGATATACCAATCCTACCACAAGAATCTTGATCTCTAGCCTTCCCCAAGTTGCTTTCCACTCAAATCATCTTTCCACCATATCCAAATCTGTGAGAGAGAGTTGAGTGTTGGGGAGACTATCATCTGAAGCACAAGAGCAAGGAGTTCATCATCTACACACCATCTATTACCTTTTGGAGAGTGGTGTCTCCTAGATCTGTTAGCTGTCGCTTGGGAGCCTCCGACAAGATGTGGAGTTGAACGAAGAAGTTTGTAAGGGCAAGGAGATTGCCTACTTTGTGAAGATCTACCCGAGTGAGGCAAGTCCTTCATGGGCGATAGCCATGGTGGGATAGACAAGGTTGCTTCTTCGTGGACCCTTCGTGGGTGGATCCCTCAATGGACTCGCGCAACCGTTACCCTTCATGGGTTGAAGTCTTGATCAACGTGGATGTACAATAGCACCACCCATCGGAACCATGCCAAAAATCATAGTGTCTATATTTTGTTTGCCTTCTCCAAACCCTTCCCTTTAACTTCATATCGAATGTTTTACTTTCCGCTGCTACTCTCTTAGAATTGCATCTGTAGGTTGATTGATTGATGACTTGTGTTAGTTGCTAAAATCTGCCAACAACTAAAATTGGGAAAAAGGTTCGATTTTTATTTGGTCAAGTAGTCTAATCACCCCCCCTCTAGACCTGCTTTCGATCGTACAATATTATTTTCCTTTTCAAAATTACATGTAAACCAGATACATTCACGAATTGTACAAACTCTCGGATTTTTGTTAATATAAATATTGTTCTTTTATTAAATGGATGTGTGTCACATGTTTCGAAAACTATGTAACCAATCATTCTTGATACCAAGGTTATGCATGCCTAATTAGTGAATTTTATTTTGTAGCACAAAATTTACTTCATGATGTACGCACAACCAAAATAACAAAAGTGTACATTTTTAAAAAGCATGAGGTGTAACATACTAGATTGAGGGGAATAATTGGTTTAGGAATTCAGACCACAGATGCTTCTGTTGGGAAATGTTGCATGGAAAACAAAAAAAATTCTACGCACACACAAGATCTATCCATGGAGATACATAGCAATGAGAGGGGGAGAGTGTGTCTACGTACCCTTGTAGACCGTAAGCGGAAGCATTTGACAACGCGGTTGATGTAGTCGAACTTTCTTCGTGATCCAACCGATCGAGTACTGAACGTACGACACCTCCGTGTTCCACACACGTTCGGCTCGGTGACGTTTGTGCCTTCTTGATCCAGTAACACAGCAATGTAGTGCATGAGTTCCAGCAGCACAACGGCGTGGTGATGGTGATGATTAACTTATATCCACAGGGCTTCTCCTAAGCACTACAAAAATATGACTGGGGGTGTAAACGGTGGAGGGGGCGCCACACACAGCAAAGCAATTGTCTGGGGTGTGCTAGGCAACCCCCTCCCATATATATATATAGGTGGGAGGGCAAGGGGAGAGGCCAAGGGGTGCCCCAAGTAGGCCGAATCCTACTCGGGGTCCTTCCCCAAGTGGCGCGCCCCCTGCCATATTTGCCGGAGAGGATAAGGAAAGGGGGGATGAGAAGGATGGGGGAGGCCGAGTCCCCCTCCTTTTCCCTCCTCCCACTTGGCCAGCTTAACTGGGGTGTGCCAGCCCCTTGTGGGCTAGTGTGCTCCCCTCTAATGGCCCAATATCCTCATTATCCTCCCAGGGTTGCCCGGTACCCCCTCCGGTACTCTGATGACTATCCGGTTTTCTCCTAAACACTTCCGGTGTCTGAATACCATCGTCCTATATATCAGGCTTTACCTCTCGGCCATTTTGAGACTCCTCTTCATGTCCGTGATCTCATCCGGGACTCCGAACAACATTCGGTCGAACAACATTTGGTCACCAAATCATATAACTCATATAACACTATATCGTCAACGAACGTTAAGCATGCGAACCCTATGGGTTCGAGAACTATGTAGACATGACCGAGAAACCTCTCCGATCAATAACCAATAGCGGAACTTATATGCCCATATTGGTTCCTACATATTCTATGAAGATCTTTATCGGTCAAACCATTATGACAACATATGTAATTCCCTTTGTCCGTCGGTATGTTACTTCCCCGAGTTCGATCGTCGGTATCTTCATACCTAGTTCAATATCGTTACCGGCAAGTGTCTTCACTCGTTCCATAATACATAATCTCATAACTAACTCCTTAGTCATTTGCTTGCAAGCTTATGATGTGTATTACCGAGAGGGCCCAGAGATACCTCTCTGATACTCAGAGTGACAAATCCTAATCTTGATCTATGCCAACTCAACAAACACCTTCGGAGATACCTGTAGACCATGTTTATGATCACCTAGTTACGTTGTGAGGTTTGATAGAACACAAGGTATTCCTCCGGTATCCGGGAGTTGCATAATCTCGTAGTTGAAGGAATATGTATTTGATATGAAGAAAGCAATAGCAATAAACTGAATGATCAATATGCTAAGCTAACGGATGGGTCTTGTCCATCACATAATTTTGCTAATGATGTGATCCCATTATTAAATGAAAACTCATATCCATGGTCAGGAAACCTTAACCATCTTTGATCAACGAGCTAGTCTAGTAGAGGCTCACTAGGGCAGTATTTGTTTATGTATTCACACATGTATTTAGGTTTCCGATCAATACAATTCTAGCATGAATAATAAACCTTTATCATGAATAAGGAAATATAAAATAACAACTTATATTGCCTCTAGGGCATATTTCCTTCAGTCTCCCACTTGCACTAGAGTCAATAATCTAGATTACATTGTCATGAATCTAACACCCATGGAGTCTTGGTGCTGATCATGTTTTTCTCACGGAAGAGGATTGGTCAACGGGTCTGCCACATTCAGATCAGTATGTATTTTGCAAATCTCTATGTCTCCATCCTTGACCTTTTCTCACGAATGGAGTCAAAGAGTCTCTTGATGTGTTTGGTTCTCTTGTGAAACCTAGATTCCTTCACCAAGGCAATTGCTCAAGTGTTGTCACAAAAGATTTTGATTGGACCCAATGCATTAGGTATTACACCTAGATCGAATATGAACTCCTTCATCCAGACTCCTTCATGTGCTGCTTCCGAAGCATCTATGTATTGTGCTTCACACGTGGCTCCCGCTACGACGCTCTGTTTCAAAATGCACCAACTGACAGCTCCACCATTAAATATAAATACGTATCCGGTTTGTGACTTAGAGTCATCCGGATCAGTGTCAAAGCTAGCATTGACGTAACCATTTACGACAAGCTCTTTGTCACCTCCATAAATGTGAAACATATCCTTGGTCCTTTTCGGGTACTTCAGGATGTTCTTGACCGCTATCCAGTGGTCCCCTCCTGGATTACTTTGGTACCTCCCTGCCAAACTTATGGCAAGGCACACATCAGGTCTGGTACACAACATAGCATACATGATAGAACCTATGGCTGAGGCATAAGGATTGACTTTCATTCTCTCTCTATCTTCTGCAGTGGTCGGGCTTTGAGTTTGACTCAATTTCACACCTTGTAACATTTGCAAGAACCCTTTCTTTGACCGATCCATTTTGAACTTCTTCAAAACTTTATCAATGTATGTGCTTTGTGAAAGCCCTATTAAGCGTCTCAATCTATCTCTATAGATCTTGATGCCCAATATATAAGCAGCTTCACCGAGGTCTTTCATTGAAAAAAAGCTTATTCAAGTATCCTTTTATACTATCCATAAATTTGATATCATTTCCAATCAACAATATGCCATCTACATATAAGATCAGAAATGATACAGAGCTCCCATTCACTTTCTTGTAGATACAGGCTTCACTATAAGTTTGTATAAAACCATATGATTTGATCACCTCATCAAAGCATATATTCCAACTCCGAGATGCTTGCACCAGTCCATAGATGGATCGCTGGAGCTTGCACACTTTGTTAGCACCTTTAGGATTGACAAAACCTTCTGGGTGCATCATATACAACTCTTCCTTAAGATATCCATTAAGGAATGCAGTTTTGACGTCCATTTTCCACATTTCATAATCATAAAATGCAGCAATTGCTAACATGATTCAGACAGACTTAAGCATCGCTATGGGTGAGAAACTCTCATCCTAGTCAACTCCTTGAACTTGTCAAAAACCTTTCGCGACAAGTCGAGCTTTGTAGACAGTAACATTACCATCATCATCAGTCTTCTTCTTGAAGATCCATTTATTTTCTATGGATTGCCGATCATCGGGCAGATCCACCAAAGTCCATACATTGTTCTCATACATGGATCCTATCTCAGATCTCATGTCCTCAAGCCATTTATCGGAATCTGGGTTCATCATTGCTTCTTCATAGTTCATAGGTTCGCCATGGTCTAACAACATAACTTCCAGGACAGGATTACCGTACCACTCTAGTGCGGATCGTGCTCTAGTCGACCTACGAAGTTCAGTAGTAACTTGATCTGAAGTTTCATGATCATCATCATTATCTTCCACTCTAGTTGGTGTAGGCATCATGGGAATAGATTTATCTGATGTACTACTTTCCAATTAGAGAGAAGGTACAATTACCTCATCAAGTTCTACTTTCCTCCCTCTCACTTCTTTCGAGAGAAACTCCTTCTCTAGAAAGGATCCATTCTTAGCAACAAATATCTTGCCTTTGGATTTGTGGTAGAAGGTGTACCCAATTATTCCTTAGGGTATCCTATGAAGACACACTTCTCCAATTTGGGTTCGAGCTTATCAGGCTGAAGCCTTTTGACATAAGTGTCGCAACCCCAAACTTTAAGAAACATCAGCTTAGTTTTCTTGCCAAACCACAGTTCATACGACGTAGTCTCTTAGACGATGCCCTATTTAACGTGAATGAGGCTATCTCTAATGCATAACCCCAAAACGATAATGGTAAATCGGTAAGAGACATCATAGAACACATCATATCTAACAAAGTACGGTTACGACGTTCGTACACAGCATTACGCTGTGGTGTTCCAGGTAGCGTGAGTTGTGAAACAATTCCACATTATGCTTAGTGGCAGTGATTGAACTATGTCAATAACACAATCAACTGGAAGATCAACTCCTAGCTAAGTCAAGTGATTATAATACCTAGACATTTTGAGTATGTGTTCACTGACATAACTGTTCTCCTCCATCTTGCAGCTATAGAACTTGTTGGAGACTTCATATCTCTCAACCCGGGCATATTCTTGAAATATTAACTTCAACTCCTGGAACCTCTCATATGCTCCATGATGTTCAAATCGTCTTTGAAGTCCCGGTTCTAAGCCATAAAGCATGGCACACTGAACTATTGAGTAGTCATAAGATCGAGCTTGCCAGACGTTCGTAACATCTGCATCAGCTCCTACAGCAGGCCTGTCACCTAGCGGTGCATCAAGGACATAATTCTTCTGCGCTGCAATGAGGATAATCCTCAAGTTATGGACCCAGTCCATGTAGTTGCTTCCATCATCTTTCAACTTAGCTTTCTCTAGGAACGCATTAAAATTCAGGGGAACGGTAGCACGGGCCATTGATCTACAACATAGATATTCAAATACTATCAGGACTAAGTTCATGATAAATTAAGTTCAATTAATCAAATTATTAATGAACTCCCACTTAAATAATCATCCCTCAAGTTATCTATGTGATACGTGATCCAAATCAACTAACCCATGTCCGATCATCACGTGAGATGGGGTAGTCTTCACTGGTGAACATCTCTATGTTGATCATATCTACTATATGACCCATGTTCGACCTTTCGGTCTCCAGTGATCTGATACGTCCATTTTGCATCATGCTTTTATATAGATATTTATTGCATTATGGGCTGTTATTACACATTATATCTCAATACTTATGGCTATTCTCTCTTACTTTACAAGGTTTACCATGAAGAGGGGGAATACCGGCAGTTGGAATTCTGGCTGGAAAAGGAGCAAATGTTGGAAACTTATTCTGCACAGCTCCAAAAGTCCTGAAACTCCACGAAACAACCTTTTGGAATTTATAAGAATTTCTAAGTGAAAAAATAGGCCAGGGGGCCCACACCCTGTCCAGGAGACAGGGGGGCGCGCCCCCCCTATAGGGCGCGCCCCCTATCTCCTGGGCCCCCTGGTGGGCCTCTGGCATCCATCTTATGCTATATCATCACTTTTACCCTAGAAAAAATGGTGGGAAAGCTTACGGGATGAAACTCCGCCGCCACGAGGCGGAACCTTTGCGGAATCAATCTAGGGCTCTCGCGGAGCTATTCTGCTAGGGACACTTCCCTCCGGGAGGGGGAAATCATCACCAATGTCTTCACCAACGATCCTCTCATGGGAGGGGGTCAATCTCCATCAACATCTTCACCAGCACCATCTCCTCTCAAACCCTAGTTCATCTCTTGTATCCAATCTTGTATCAAAACCACAAATTGGTACCTGTGGGTTGCTAGTAGTGTTGATTACTCCTTGTAGTTGATACTAATTGGTTTACTTGGTGGAAGATCATATGTTCAGATCCTTTATGCATATTATTACTCCTCTGATTATGAACATGAATATGCTTTGTGAGTAGTTACGTTTGTTCCTGAGGACATGGGTGAAGTCTTGCTATTAGTAGTCATGTGAATTTGGTATTCGTTCGATATTTTGATGAAATGTATGTTGTCTTTTCCTCTAGTGGTGTTATGTGAACGTCGACTACATGAAACTTCACCATTATTTGGGCCTAGAGGAAGGCATGGGGAAGTAATAAGTAGATGATGGGTTGCTAGAGTGACAGAAACTTAAACCCTAGTTTATACGTTGCTTCGTTAGGGGTTGATATGGATCCATATGTTTAATGCTGTTGTTAGGTTTACCTTAATAGTTCTTTTGTAGTTGCGGATGCTTGCAATAGGGGTTAATCATAAGTGGGATGCTTGTCCAAGTTAGGATAGTATCCAAGTACCGGTCCACCCACATATCAAGTTATCAAAGTATCGAACGCGAATCATTTCAGCGTGATGAAAACTAGCTTGATGATAATTCCCAATGTGTCCTCGGGAGCTCCTTTATCATTATTAGAAATTGTCCAGGCTTATCCTTTGCTACATAAAGGATTGGGCCACCTTGCTGCACTTTACTTACTTTATTTACTTGTTGCTCGTTACTATTTATCTTATCACAAAACTATCGATCACCTACAATTTCAGTGCTTGCAGAGAAAACCTTACTGAAAACCGCTTATCATTTCCTTCTACTCCTCGTTGGGTTCGACACTCTTACTTATCGAAAGGACTACGATAGATCCCCTACACTTGTGGGTCATCAAGACTCTTTTCTGGCGCCGTTGCCGGGGAGTGTAGCGCTTTTGGTGAGTGGAACTTGGTAAGGAAACATTTATATAGTGTGCTGAAATTTTCTGTTACTTGTCACTATGGAAACTAATCCTTTGAGGGGCTTGTTTGGGGTATCTTTACCCCAATCAGAGGAGCAAAGAGTTGGTCCTCAACCTACTGAACTTGATGAAAATATTTACTTTGAGATTCCTTCGGGTATGATAGAGAAACTGCTAGCTAATCCATTTGCAGGAGATGGAACATTGCATCCCGATTTACACCTTATCTTTGTGGATTATTTAAGCTTGCAGGTATTCCCGATGATGTTGTCAAAAGGAAGTTCTTCCCTTTATATTTGAAGGGAGATGCAATGACATGGTATAGGCTATGTGATGATACAAGATCTTGGAATTATAAGCGATTGAAGTTGGAATTTCACCAGAAGTTCTATCCTATGCATCTTGTTCATCGTGATTGTAATTATATATATAATTTCTGGCCTCGCGAAGGAGAAAGTATCGCTCAAGCTTGGGGGAGGCTTAAGTCAATGTTATATTCATGCCCCAATCATGAGCTCTCTCGGGAAATGATTATTCAGAATTTCTATGCTCGGCTTTCTCTTGATAATCGCAACCTGCACTACTGGAATCAGCTACTTTGCCATCTTCCTGCTCTTTGCCATCCGCTAGCGGACGGCAAAGAAGCTCTTTGCCATCAGCTACCGAAAAGCAGACGGCAAAGAGTCGGCGGACGGCAAAGAAGCTCTTTGCCATCAGCTGGCTCTTTGCCGTCCACCAGCTGACGGCAAAGAATCTTTGCTGTCAGCTGGCGGACGACAAAGAGAGAGGTGGCCCCCACCCCCCGCAAGTTTAGAAAAAACTTAACGCCCCACCTCTTTGTCGTCCGCTAGTAGATGGCAAAGAGAGATAAAGGTGGACGACAAAGAGAGGCGGACAGCAAAGAGCAGGGTAACTAACGACCACCACCACCCCCGCTCGTTACTCTCTCTTCTCTCCCTCTCTCCTCTTCGACGCCTCGCCACTAGCTATCCCCACCCACCGCCGCCCCCACCGCCCGGTGCGGCCCCTGCCCCCGCACCCGCTTGGCCCGTCGCCCCACAACCCCTCCGCCCCCACCCCACCTGACGACGCCCTGTCGCCCCACCACCCCTCCGCCACCCGTCGCCCAGCGCCGCCCCCGCTTGCCGCGTTGCCCCACCACCCCTCCGCCCCCACCCCACCCGCCGACGCCCCGTCGGCCCGCCACCCGCCGCCCGGCGCCGCCCCATGCCGCCCCCGCCGCCCGGCGCCGCCCCCGCCACCACCCTCGCCACCCGGTGCCCCCCCCCGCCACCGCCCCCGCCGATCGTCCCATTGCTCCGGTGAGGGACTACTTCTTTTTTTCTTCTTCTGTTTTTTCATTTTTTTTGCTATTTAATTGTTAGTGCTAGATTGTGTTAGTGTTAGTGTTAGAACAAGAAGTAGAAGAAGTAGAAGTAGTAGAAGAAGTAGAACAAGAAGAAAAGAAAAGAAGTAGAAAAAAGATGAAAAAAGAAAAAAAAGTAGAAGATGAAGAAAGGAAGAAAAGAAAAGAAGTAGAAAATAGATGAAAAAAGAAGAAGAAGAAGTAGAAGAAGAAGAAAAGAAGAAACGAAAAGAAACAACACCCCGACCGTCCCATTGTTGGGACTACTTCTTTTTTTTCTTCTGTTTTTTCAATTTTTTTTGCTGTTTAATTGTTAGTGCTGGATTGTGTAAGTGTTAGTGTTAGAAAAGAATTAAGAAGTAGAAGAAGTAGAAGTAGTAGAAGAAGTAGAACAAGAAGAAAAGAAAAGAAGTAGAAAAAAGATGAAAAACTAAAAAAAAAGAAAAGAAGTAGAAGAAGAAGAAAGGAAGAAAAGAAAAGAAGTAGAAAAAAGATGAAAAAAGAAGAAGAAGAAAAGAAGTAGAAGAAGTAGAAGAAGAAGAAAATAAAAGAAACAACACCCCGACCCGACACGACACCCAGACACCCCGACACCCGACCCCTCGACCCCGACACGACACTCTGATCGACCCAGACATGACACCCCAACCCCGACACGACACCCCGACCCCCTGACCCCCTGATCCCGACCCCGACACCGCCGGTATTTTTTTATGTTGTACTTGATGATGATACACTTAAGTGATATACATATTATTATTCATGTTGGTATTTTTTTATGTTGTACTAATTTTGTTTATTCTGTGTCATGGCAGGTGTTGAAAGATGATGGGCGCTGGTCGGGAGCGCTCGGAGGACCCTTCTTCGTCGGCGCATGGTGCGAGGTCTTCTATTCCACACACACCTCTCGGCCGAGCGTTGCTGGACAGTATGGCGACACCGCCGGGCCCTTCTTCGTCGACCGCGGTGCCGAGCAGGGGACGAGGTATGAGGAAGAGAGGAGCTGGAGCACGTGGTCGCGGGAGGGGAGGTAGGGTGACTGCCAGGGCGCCTTCCTCGCTGCCACCCCCCGCTGTTTCACCCGAGCATGTGACTGCTAGGGTGGACTCGTCCGAGGAGGAGGCTACACGGACTCTGGTCCACGAGCCTTCGGTCCACGGGCCTTCGGCCCAGGAGCCTCGGGTTGACGGGCCTTTGGGCCACGAGAGTTCGGCCCACGAGACCCTGGAGGAACACACGTCTGGATGGGGTACCTGGTCGGATCAGCCTGAGGGGCCGAGTGGCCATGCTGATGATGGCGGGGACACGACTGATTTTGAGGAGGAGGGGGGCACCGTCTACCAGCGTGGTTGTACACGGCTCCCGGACGTGCCGGCGACCCACGAGCAGAGGTGGTTGATTTTCCCTGAAGGGGAGAGGTAAGTGCATTTAATCTTTTTGTACCCTTCTGCATTCACGTTTCTTCAAATATATAATGCATTGGCCTTGTCATGCTGCAGGGGTTGGGACCACCATCATAGTGTCTGCCGCCCCAACTCCGTCCTTGGGAGTTCTTTGTCGGCAAAACTTCCCGGGGTTTGTCATGTTGCCTAGTAAGGGTTGGCTTTCAGAGCTTGGATTGAGTTGGGAGCACTACTTGGCTGCCTCGGCCCTGTCGGGTGAGTTTATCGACGGTGTCTTGTGCAAGACGAGGGCAGACACAGTGATTAGAAACTTCTGTGTAATTTCTCCTTTACACAATTAAAAATCTTCAACTAGCTAGTTATTAATTATACTAATCAATATTGTCTCATTTGATTGCATAGATTCTACAGGTGTGAGGAGGGATACGAGGAGGAGGCGGCAAATGTTATCGATAACGTCTGCAAGCGCCTACTACAGAACTTACGGCACGAGGCTCGGGTGTAGGCTGTTCGAGACTACTACACCTCGCGTGGTATCAAGAAGACCAAGCTGGCGTGCCGCGAGAAGTTCTTGAGTAAGGAGGAGTACATGACAGTAATTCTTAATTAAGGACTTGTACTTTACTTCCTTCATTTAGTAATTCATGGCTGTAGCGCTCAAGTTTCTATTTCCTAACTTAGGCCCCTCCGAGATGGTGTGCGGATCGGATGGATTGTTGGGAGGTGTTGGTCAATGAGTGGTGCTCAAAAGAATGGCTAGCCCTCCACAACAAGTCCAAGGACAAACGTGCCCAAATGGATGGTGTGCCACACCATCAAGGGAGCTCCAACTTATATCAGTACGGGCGGAACTGGGTATGTGGTTTGCTTTATGATTCATGCAATTCGTTCATCATGCTAGCTTCAGCCCTTTAATTACTAATTTACTTTGTTTCTCTCTTTTAGACACGCTACAATAAGGCGAATAAGGTGCCAGAGGTGTACGACCTGTATGCCATGGCCCACACTGGATCTTACAAGAAAGTCAAGGCATTCTCTGCGTCTGACCTCGATGATCCAAAAAACTTCACCAGCATCTCCTCCCACGACAAGCTCGTGAGATATAGAGATGAGGGGAAGGCGAGGAAAGGGGAGGAATTTAAACCGAGCCAAGGTCCCATTGATACAGAGCTGCTGATGATATCTGGTGGTGGGAGGTCCCATGGCTCCATAGCCATGGGAGATGGACTTATTCGTTGTCCTAGCACTCTCCCGGAGATCAAGGCGCGTCAGTCGAGCTCTGCTCCTGAGATAAGGCCTCGTGAACGGCCAGTCCAACTCGCCTTCAAGGTTAGTTATACGTACTCAGCTATCTTTCTCCATTACATTGTGTGCGCTTCCATTAATGATTACAAATGGTAACGAGGAGTGGTGTTGCAGGCTGCTATATAGAGTGAGAGAGATAGAACGGAGAAACTTCTGGCAGAGGCGGCGGAGAGGCAGCGGGAGTTGGAGGAGAGGACGACAAAGATGTTGGAGGAGGAGAGGGCACGGAATGACATGCAGGCAAGGGCCATGTACGAGCTCCTTGTGGTAAGTTTTTTCTACACATTAGCCAAAATATTCATGTAGTGCTTGTCTCATTACTAACTAGTATGACTGAGTCGTCAAAACCAAATGTGCAGTCTGTGTGCGAGAAGTCCAGTCAGACCGCTCCGCCGATGCCAGTGATTGCTCCTGGGACCACGGTGAGTTTAATTTGAATGGGCATTACTTGCTAGTCTTAACATTTGAGTGTCATCATGCTATCGAGACATTGGAAATGATCTTTGGTGTAGCGTAACTCCAGACAATCATCGCACGATCCTTCTCCAACTACCGGCACGAGCCACCCCGCTACTACACCTCCATGATCACAGTAAGTGTCTCTAGCGTTTTGCTTAACAAATGCATAAAGACCTAGACTTAGCTTTATTTCCTCCAATATGCTTACCATAATGACCTAGAGTTAGCTTCTTTTCCTCCAAAATGACTTAATAATCTTAGTGACCTCCAAAACCATCCATTTTACCTAAGTTAGCTCTAAAACGATTTGTACTTAGCTTACTTATGTCAAAAATTGCATAATTAGCTTAGTTAGCTCATAAACGATCCATTTTACCTAAGTTAGCTCTAAAATGACCCATTTTACCTTAGTTAGCTTATAAATGATCCAGTTTATCCAGGTTAGCTCTAAAATGACCCATTTTACCTAGATTAGCTCCTAAATGATCCATTTTACCTACGTTAGCTTTAAAATGACCCATTTCACCTAGGTTAGCTCCAAAATGACCCATCTTACCTAGGTTAGCTCCAAATTGACACATCACACCTAGGTTAGCTCTAAAATGATGCTTTTTACTAAGTTAGCTCATAAATGATCCATTTCAACTAAGTTAGCACATAAACGACCCATTTCACCTAAGTTAGGTAAAAAACGATCCATTTCACCTAAATTAGCTCTTAAATGATCCATTTCACCTAAGTTAGCTGAAAAATGATCCATTTCACCTTAGTTAGCTAAAAAACGATCCATTTCACCTTAGTTAGCTCATAAACGACCCATTTCAACTAAGTTAGCTCATAAATGATCCATTTCACCTAAGTTAGCTAAAAATGATCCATTTCACCTTAGTTAGCTCAAAAACGATCCATTTCACCTTGGTTAGCTAAAAACGATCCATTTCACCTTACTTAGCTCATAAACGACCCATTTCAACTAACTTAGCTCATAAATGATCCATTTCACCTAAGTTAGCTAAAAACGATCCATTTCAACTTAGTTAGCTCAAAAACAACCCATTTCACCTTAGTTAGCTCATAAACAACCCACTTCAACTAAGTTAGCTCATAAATGATCCATTTCACCTAAGTTAGCTTAAAAACGATCCATTTCAACTTAGTTAGCTCAAAAACGACCCATTTCACCTTAGTTAGCTCATAAACGACCCATTTCAACTAAGTTAGCTAATAAGTGATCTATTTCACCTTAGTTAGCTCATAAACGACCCATTTCAACTTAGTTAGCTCATATATGATCCATTTCGCCTTAGTTAGATCATAAACGACCCATTTCAATTTAGTTAACTCATATATGATCCATTTCACCCAAGTTAGCTCATAAATGACATATACTTCTTGTTCTAGTCTTCTTCTTCTAGTCACCTATTTCTAACTTTCTTATTTACCATTTTGCAGATTTCATTCACTTCATGGAAGCTAGCTTGCTATGATGGAGTGCTTGTTTTTTCTTTGATGAAACTTTGCATTGTATCTAGCTTGCTATGATGGATGGAACAATGTGTATGGATGGAACTTGATGGATGGAACTTGCATTGTAATATGTATATGGATGGAACAATGTGTATGGATGGAACTTGATGGAACTTGCTTATGTATGAATGGATGAAACTTAATTATGTGCTAGATATGTGATATGTTTGCTGTTAAATAGCCCTATGAAATATATCTATATATGTCATATATATTTGCTGTGAAAATTGTTGGATTAAAAAAAACAAAAAAAGAGCCAATATACAGGCTCTTTGCCGTCTGCCACCGACGGCAATGGGCTCTTTACTGTCAGCCGCGGATGGCAAAGAAGCCACGTGGCAGCCAACTGTGCTTCCTGGGAGCTGACCCATTGGTCAGTTTGCCTACAGTGGCAGACGGTAAAGAGTAAATAATTTTGCCGTCAGCGGCGGACGGCAAAGGCCTACCGTTAGCCACCTAACGACTAACAGCAGAATTTTTGTCGTCTGCTTTCTTTGCCGTCTGCTGCTGATGGCAAAGGCCCCTTTGCCGTCAGCCACGTAAAGTGGACGGCAAAGTAGCTATTTGCTGGACCTTACGTTGCCAGGGCCTTTTGCTGTCTGCGGCGGACGGCAAAGACTTTGCCGTCCACCATTTAGGCCTTTGCCGTCCACCGTGGCAGACGGAAAAGTAGCTGATTCCTGTAGTGTTGCTTGATACTTCCTGTGCTGGTTCTTATATGCTAAAGACTATTGATTTCAAATGGGACTTATTGGAAAGAATTAAACGCAACTCTGAAGATTGGGGTTCTGACGATGGTAAGGAGTCAGGTATGACACCTAAGTTCGATTGTGTTAAATCTTTTATGGATACCGATGTTTTTCGTGGATTTAGCGCTAAGTATGGACTTGACTCTGAGATAGTAGCTACTTTTTGTGAATCTTTTTCTACTCACGTTGATCTCCCTAAGGAGAAGTGGTTTAAATATAATCCTCCTATTGAAGTGAAAGTAGTTGCAGCTATTACAGTCGAAGAAAAGACTATTACCTATAGTGATCCTATTGTTCCTACTGCTTATGTTGAAAAACCTCCTTTTCCTGTTAGGATAAAGGATCATGCTAAAGCTTCAACTGTTGTTCGTAAGAGTAATACTAGGACTTATACACCTCCTGATAAAGGATCATGCTAAAGCTTCAAATTAATGTTGAACCCAGTATTGCTATGGTTAAAGATCTCTTGGATGAGGACTTAGATGGGCATGTCATTTCTTTCTTGGGTGAGACTGCTAATATTGCTAGACCTGATACTAAGACACATAGACCTGTCGTAGGCACGCCTGTTATTTCCGTTAAAATAGGAGATCATTGTTATCATGGCTTATGTGATATGGGTGCCAGTGCTAGTGCGATACCTTATGATCTTTATAAAGAAATTATGCACGACATTGCACCCGTTGAATTAGAAGACATTGATGTTAATATTAAGCTTGCTAATAGGGATACCATTAAAACTATTGGGATTGTTAGAGATGTTGAAGTTTTGTGTGGGAAGGTTAAATACCCTGCTGATTTTCTTATTCTTGCTTCCCCACAAGATGCCTTTTGTCCCATTATTTTTGGTAGACGCTTCTTGAATACTGCTAGTGCTAATATTAATTGTGAAAGGAATATTGTCACCGTTGGCATAGATGGTATGTCTCATGAGTTTAATTTTGCTAAGTTTAGTAGACAACCTCGTGAAATGGAACCACCTAGTAAGGATGAGATTATTGGTCTTGCTTCCATTGTTGTTCATCCAACTGATCCTTTAGAACAATATTTGCTAGACCATGAAAACGATATGTTTATGAAGGAAAGGGAAGAAATAGATGAAGTGTTCCTCAAACAGGAACCTATGCTGAAACATAACCTTCCCGTTGAAATTCATGGGGATCTCGCTCCACCCAAGGGTGATCCCGTGTTTGAACTTAAACCATTACCTGATAATCTTAAGTATGCTTATCTTGATGAAAAAGAAATATATCCTATTATTATTAGTGCTAACCTTTTAGAGAAAGAAGAAGAAAGATTATTAAACTCTGAAGAAGCACCGTGCAGCTATTGGATATACTCTGGATGATCTTAAGGGCATTAGTCCCACATTATGTCAACACAAGATTTCAGTGGAGAAAGATGCCAAACCAGTTAGAGATCCTCAAAGACGATTAAATCCCAAGATGAAGGAAGTGGTAAGAAAGGAGATACTAAAGCTCCTTGAGGCAGGTATTATTTATCCCGTCGCTGATAGTGAATGGGTAAGCCATGTCCATTGTGTCCCTAAAAAGGGAGGTATTACCGTCGTTCCTAATGATAAAGATGAATTGATCCCGCAAAGAATTATTACAGGTTATAGGATGGTAATTGATTTCCATAAGTTAAATAAATCTACTAAGAAAGATCATTACCCTGTACCTTTTACTGATCAAATGCTAGAAAGGCTATCCAAACACACACATTTTTGCTTTCTAGATGGTTATTCTGGCTTCTCTCAAATACCTGTGTCTGCGAAGGATCTATCTAAAACTACTTTCACTTGCCCTTTTGGTACTTTTACTTATGGACATATGCCTTTTGGTTTATGTAATGCACCTGCTACCTTCAAAGATGCATGATGGCTATATTCTTTGATTTTTGTGAAAAGATTTGTGAGGTATTCATGGATGACTTCTCTGTCTATGAATCCTCTTTTCATGACTGTTTGAGCAACCTTGATCGAGTTTTGTAGAGATGCGAATACACTAGTCTCGTCCTAAATTGGGAAAGTGTCACTTTATGGTTAATGAAAGCATTGTCTTGGGGCACAAGATCTCCGAGAGAGGTATTGAAGTTGATAAAGCCAAAGTTGATGCTATTGAAAAGATGCCATGTCCCAAGGACATAAAAGGTATAAGAAGTTTCCTTGGTCATGCCGGTTTTTATAGGAGGTTCATTAAGGACTTTTCTAAAATCTCTAGGCCTCTGACTAATTTATTGCAAAAAGATATTACTTTTGTCTTTGATGAGGATTGTGTAGAAGCTTTTGAAACACTTAAGAAAGCTTTGATCACTGCACCTATTGTTCAGCCACCTGATTGGAATTTACCTTTTGAAATTATGTGCGATGCTAGTGATTATGCCGTAGGTGCTGTTTTAGGGCCAAGAGTTGACCCCAGAGAAATTATGCTACTACTGAAAAAGAGTTCCTAGCAGTTGTATTTGCATGTGATAAGTTTAGACCTTGTATTGTTGATTCCAAAGTTACTATTCACACTGATCATGCTGCTATTAAATATCTGATGGAAAAGAAAGATGCTAAGCCTAGACTCATTAGATGGGTTCTCTTGCTCCAAGAATTTGACTTGCATATTATTGATAGAAAAGGAGCTGAGAACCCCGTTGCAGATAACTTGTCTAGGTTAGAGAATGTTCTTGATGACGCACTGCCTATTAATTATAGCTTTCCTAATGAACAATTAGCGGTCGTCAATGCTTCTCATACTGCTCCTTGGTATGCTGATTATGCTAATTACATTGTTGCTAAATTTATACCGCCTAGTTTCACATCCCAGCAAAAGAAAAAGTTCTTTTATGATTTAAGACATTACTTCTGGGATGATCCACACCTTTATAAAGAAGGAGTAGATGGTGTTATTAGACGTTGTGTGCCTGAGCATGAACAGGAACAGATTCTACGTAAGTGTCACTCCGAATCTTATGGAGGACACCACGCTGGAGATAGAACTGCACACAAGGTACTACAATCTGGTTTTTATTGGCCTACTCTTTTCAAAGATGCTCTTAAGTTTGTATTATCCTATGATGAATGTCAAAGAATAGGTAACATTAGTAGACGTCAAGAAATGCCTATGAATTACTCTCTTGTTATTGAACCGTTTGATGTTTGGGGCTTTGATTATATGGGACCTTTTCCTGCCTCTAATGGTTATACACATATCTTAGTTGCTGTTGATTACGTTACTAAGTGGGTAGAAGCTATTCCAAGTAGTAGTGCTGATCATAACACTTCTATTAAATGCTTAAAGAAGTTAATTTTTCTGAGGTTTGGAGTCCCTAGATATCTTATGACTAATGGTGGTTCACATTTTATTCATGGTGCTTTCTGCAAGATGCTGGCTAAGTATGATGTCAATCATAGAATAGCATCTTCTTATCATCCGCAGTCTAGTGGTCAAGTAGAGTTGAGTAATAGAGAGCTCAAATTAATTTTGCAAAAGACTATGAATAGATCTAGAAAGAATTGGACCAAAAAACTTGATGATGCATTATGGGCCTATAGAACTGCATACAAAAATCCTATGGGTATGTCTCCTTATAAGATGGTTTATGGAAAAGCGTGTCATTTACCTCTTGAACATGAACATAAGGCATATTGGGCTATCAAAGAGCTCAATTATGACTTCAAACTTGCCGGTGAGAAGAGGTTATTTGATACTAGTTCACTTGACGAATGGAGAACCCAAGCCTATGAGAATGCCAAGCTTTTTAAAGAAAAAGTCAAACGTTGGCATGATAAGAGGATACAAAAGCGTGAGTTTAACGTAGGAGATTATGTGTTATTATTCAACTCTCGTTTAAGATTTTTTGCAGGAAAACTTCTCTCAAAATGGGAAGGACCCTATGTTATCGAGGAGGTCTACCGTTCTGGTGCTATAAAAATCAACAACTTCGAAGGCACGAATCCGAGGGTGGTAAACGGTCAAAGAATTAAACATTTTATTTCAGGTAATCCTATCAATGTTGAAACTAATATTATTGAAACCATAACCCCTGAGGAATACATAAGAGACACTTTCCAGAATGTTCCAGACTCCGAAAAGGCATAGGTATGTGGTACGGTAAGTAAACCGACTCCAAAACAACTCCAATGGCAATTTTATCAGTTTTGGATTATTTTAGAATGTTAGGAAGAAAGAAGTAGTCCGAAAGGGACACGAAGCTCCCACGAGAGGGGAGGGCGGGCCCCCTGTCTCGTGGGCACCTCGTGTGCCTCCCAGACTCCGTTTTCTTGTATGTTACGTACTTTGGTCAGTAAAAATTCATTATATATACTCCCGAAGGTTTTGACCACCGTATCACGCAAATATCCTTGATTTTCATTTTGAGCTATTTCTGTTTCAGATCTAGAGCATCATGGCATCTCCAAGCACTCCCAAGGACACGTTTTTCAAGAGGTTCATCAACCCCTATCTCGCGGAGGTACTGCAACACCCTCAAACCATTGAGATGCGTGAGGGGGTGCTGCACATCCGCGATGTGGAGGGATCAAGGCATACCGGGAGCGTGGAGACAAAGCTCGAAGTCGTGGAGCAGGAAGTTTTCAAGTGTCAAGGGATGGTGGAGCGTGGACTCAACGCCAACTAGATGATGATCACGGAGTTCACCAACAACCACAAGTTAGATGCTAAATTCATTGGGGAGCATCTTCAAGCTTCAAGAGAAAATCGAGCACCTCCAAGCCCAGAACTATGACCTGCAAGACCAAAACTGTGAGTATGAATATAGATTCAAGTGAATGAGTTTGGCTGCAGATTTAAGGATCCCAGAGACTCGATCATCCTTTTATGATGGAGAGCCTATGCCTTGGAAGACGAACGACAAGCCTACATCATCAACAACTCCTACTTCACCACCTCCGCGGAAATAATAACATGGGTATGGGCACTCCCCTTAGTAACTGCCAAGCTTGGGGGAGGTGCCCCGGTATCGTATCACCATCACACTCCTATCTTTACCGCTTTATTTAGCTTGATCCTTTTAGTAGTATCTTGATTTAATAGTTTGAAGTTTTGATTTCTAGTAGTTTTGAGTTTTGCATTGTGATCTCTTTATGTAATCGAGTCCATGTGCTATCTATAATAAAGTTTAGTGTTGAGTCAAGGGCTTTGCTATGTACTATGATCTTGAGAAAGTAGAAAGAATAAAAGAGTTCATATTGATCTTATGGATAGTGATAACTTCACACATGGAAAGTATGAGGCATAAAAATTGTTGAGAGTTGATGAACGTAGCCTTGGTCATCGTTGCAATTAATAGGAAGTGATAAGGAAAGAGGGGTTCACATATAGATATAGTATCTTGGACATATTTTATGATTGTGAAGCGCTCATTAAGTATGACATTCTAAAAGAGTTGATGTTGGACAAGGAAGACAACATAATGGTTTATGTTTTCCGACATCTCAGTTAAAGTATATTGTCATTGACCTTCCAAACATGTTGAGCTTGCCTTTCCCCCTCATGCTAGCCAAATTCCTTGCACCAAGTAGAAATACTACCTGTGCTTCCAAATATCCTTAAACCCAGTTTTGCCATGAGAGTCCACCATACCTACCTATGGATTGAGTAAGATCCTTCAAGTAAGTTGTCATCGGTGCAAGCAATAAAAATTGCTCTCTAAATATGTATGACTTATTAGTGCAGAGAAAATAAGCTTTGTACGAACTGGTTGTGGAAGTAATAAAAGTGACAGACTGCATAATAAAGGTCCACATACAAGGGGCAATATAAAGTGACGTTCTTTTGCATTAAGATTTTATGCATCAACCCTAAACGCGCATGACAACCTCTGCTTCCCTGTGCGAAGGGCCTATCTTTTACTTTATGTTTTTACTTTATGCTTGAGTCAAGGTGATCTTCGCCTTTCCCTTTTTATTTTATCCTTTGGCAAGCTCCTCGTGTTTGAAAGATCATGATACATATATCCAATTGGATGTAAGTTAGCATGGACTATTATTGTTGACATCACCTAAAGGTGAATATGTGAGGAGGCAACACAATAAGGCCCTATCTTTCTCAGTGTCCGGCTGAAACTCTATAACCACAAGTACTGTGTGAGTGTTAGCAATTGTAGGAGACTACGAGATAGTTGAGTATGTGGGCTTGTTGAAAAGCTCTATTATTGACTCTTTCTGATGTTACGATAAATTGCAACTGCTTCGATGACTGAGATTATAGTTTGTTAGTTCCCAATGAAGTTTTTGAACCATACTTGACATTGTGAATTGCTTGTTACTTGAGCATAAGAAATCATATGACAAAATCTATATATGTTGCTCTCATGTCCTTATTTTATTTTTATCGACACCTCTATCTCTAAACATGTGGACATATTTTTCAATTTCGGTTTCCGCTTGAGGACAAGCGAGGTCTAAGCTTGGGGGAGTTGATACGTCCATTTTGCATCATGCTTTTATATCAATATTTATTGCATTATGGGCTGTTATTACACATTATATCTCAATACTTATGGCTATTCTCTCTTATTTTACAAGGTTTACCATGAAGAGGGGGAATACCGGTAGCTGGAATTCTGGCTGGAAAAGGAGCAAATGTTGGAAACCTATTCTGCACAGCTCCAAAAGTCCTGAAACTCCACAAAACAACTTTTGGAATTTATAAGAATTTTTGAGCGAAAGAAATAGGCCAAGGGGCCCACACCATGTCCAGGAGACAGGGGGCGCCCCCCCTATAGGGCCCCTCCCTATCTCCTGGGTCCCCTGGTGGGCCTCCGGCGTCCATCTTCTGCTATATCATCACTTTTACCCTGGAAAAAATGGTGGGCACGCTTACAGGACGAAACTCCAATGCCACGAGGCGGAACCTTGGCGGAATCAATCTAGGGCTCTAGCGGAGCTGTTCTGCCGGGGACACTTCCCTCCGGGAGGGGGAAATCATCACGAACGTCATCACCAACAATCCTCTCATCAGGAGGGGGTCAATCTCCATCAAAATCTTCACCAGCACCATCTCCTCTCAAACCCTAGTTCATCTCTTGTATCCAATCTTGTATCAGAACCACAAATTGGTACCTGTGGGTTTCTAGTAGTGTTGATTACTCCTTGTAGTTGATACTAATTGGTTTACTTGGTGGAAGATCATATGTTCAGATCCTTTATGCATATTATTACTCCTCTGATTATGAACATGAATATGCCTTGTGAGTAGTTACGTTTGTTCCTGAGGACATGGATGAAGTCTTGCTATTAGTAGTCATGTGAATTTGGTATTTGTTCGATATTTTGATGAGATGTATGCTGTCTTTTCCTCTAGTGGTGTTATGTGAACGTCGACTACATGACACTTCACCATGTTTTATAAGTAGATGAAGGCATGGGGAAGTAATAAGTAGATGATGGGTTGCTAGAGTGACAGAAACTTAAACCCTAGTTTATGCGTTGCTTCGTTAGGGGTTGATATGGATCCACATGTTTAATGCTGTGGTTAGGTTTACCTTAATACTTCTTTTGTAGTTGCGGATGCTTGCAATAGGGGTTAGTCATAAGTGGGATGCTTGTCCAAGTTAGGACAGTACCCAAGTATCGGTCCACCCACATATCAAATTATCAAAGTACCGAACGCGAATCATTTGAGCGTGATGAACACTAGCTTGACGATAATTCCCAATGTGTCCTTGGGAGATCCTTTCTCATTATTAGAAATTGTCCAGGCTTATCCTTTGCTACATAAAGGATTGGGCCACCTTGCTGCACTTTATTTACTTTATTTACTTGTTGCTCGTTACTATTTATCTTATCACAAAACTATCTATCACCTACAATTTCAGTGCTTGCAAAGAAAACCTTACTGAAAATCGCTTATCATTACCTTCTGCTCCTCGTTGGGTTCGACAGTCTTACTTATCGAAAGGACTACGATAGATCCCCTACACTTGTGGGCCATCATGTTCCAAGATCATGTCTGTACATGCTAGGCTCGTCAAGTTTCACCCCAGTATTTTGCTTGTGCAAAACTAGCTTACACCCATTGTATGAGAACGTAGAGTCTATCACACCTGATCATCACGAGGTGCTTTGAAACAACGAACTTTAGGAATGGTGCATACTCAGGCAGAACACTTTTATCTTGAAATTTAGTGAAGGGATCATCTTAAAATGCTACCGACGTTCTAAGCAAAATAAGATGCATAAAAGATAAACATCACATGAAATCAAAATATGTGACATGATATGGCCATCATCATCTTGTGCTTTTGATCTCCATCTCCAAAGCATCATCATGATCTCCATCATCACCAGCTCGACACCTTGATCTCCATCGTTGCGTTGGGGTCATCTCGCCAACTATTGCTTCTACAACTATTGGTAATGCATAGCGATAAAGTAAAGCAATTACATGGCGATTTCATTTCATACAATAACCAAGAGACAACCCAAAGGCTCCTGCCAGTTCTCGATATTACAAAACATGATCATATCATACAACAATATATCACATCATGTCTTGACAATATCACATCACAACATGCCCTGCAAAAACAAGTTAGACGTCCTCTACTTTGTTGTTGCAAGTTTTATGTGGCTGCTACAGGCTTCTAGCAAGAACTATTCTTACCTACGGTAAAAACCACAACGGTGATTTATCAAGTTTGTTGTTTTAACCTTCTTCAAGGACGGGCTGTAGTCAAATTCAATTCAACTAAAGTAGGAGAAACAAACACCCGCCAGCCACCTTTATGCAAAACAAGTTGCATGTATGTCGGTGGAACCAGTCTCATGTACGTGGACATGTGAGGTTGGTCCGGGCTGCTTCATCTCACAATATTGCCGAATCAAAAAAAGATGTTGGTTGTAAGTAGTATGACCATCACCGCTCTGATACCACTGTTGGGGAATGTTGCATGGGAAACAAAAAAATTCTACGCTCATGCAAGATCTACCCGTGGAGATGCATAGCAATGAGAGGGGGAGAGTGTGTCTACATACCCTCATAGGCCGTAGGAGGAAGCGTTTGACAACGCGGTTGATGTAGTCAAACTTTCTTTGTGATCCAACCGATCAAGTACCGAATGTACGATAGCTCCGCGTTCAGCACACATTCAACTTTGTGACGCCTGCGCCTTCTTGATCAAGCAAGACGGCGAGGTAGTGGACGAGTTCCGGCAACACGACAGCATGGTGACGGTGATGGTGAAGTTATCTCCACAGGGCTTCGCCTATGCACTACGAAAATATGACCGGGGGTGTAAACAGTGGAGGGGGCGCCACACATGGCTAATTAAGCAATTGTCTGGGGTGTGCTAGGCGCCTGATACGTCTCCAACGTATATACTTTTCCAAACACTTTTGCCCTTGTTTTGGACTATAACTTGCATGATTTGAATGAAACTAACCAGGAATGATGATGTTTTCAGTAGATCTACCATGGTGTTGTTTATTGTGCAGAAAACAGAAGTTCTCAAAATGACCTGAAAATCCACGGGACTAACTTTTGGAAAATATAAAAAATACTGGCGAAATAATCAAGGACAGGGGGGCCCACCTTGTCCACGAGGGTGGGGGCGCGCCCCCTCCCCCTGGGCGCGCCCCCTGTCTCGTGGGCCCCCCGATGCTCCACCGACCTCAACTCCAACTCTATATATTCCGTTTCACGGGGAAAAAAATCAGAGAGAAAGTTTCATCACGTTTTACGATACGGAGCCGCCGCCAAGCCCTAATCTCTCTCGGGAGGGCTGATCTGGAGTCTGTTCGGGGCTCCAAAGAGGGGATTCGTCACCATCGTCATCATCAACCATCCTCCATCACCAATTTCATTATGCTCACCGTCGTGCGTGAGTAATTCTATCGTAGGCTTGCTGGACGGTGATGGGTTGGATGAGATTTACCATGTAATCAAGTTAGTTTCGTTAGGGTTTGACCCCTAGTATCCACTATGTTTTGAGATTGATGTTGCTATGACTTTGTATGCTTAATGCTTGTCACTAGGGCCCGAGTGCCATGATTTCAGATCTGAACCTATTATGTTTTCATGAATATATGTGAGTTCTTGATCCTATCTTGCAAGTCTATAGTCACCTATTATGTGTTATGATCCGACAACCCCGAAGTGACAATAATCGGGATACTTCTCGGTGATGACCCTAGTTTGAGGAGTTCATGTATTCACTATGTGTTAATGATTTGGTCCGGTTCTCTATTAAAAGGAGGCCTTATTATCCCTTAGTTTCCATTAGGACCCCGCTTCCACGGGAGGGTAGGACAAAAGATGTCATGCAAGTTCTTTTCCATAAGCACGTATGACTATATTCGGAATACATGCCTACATTACATTGATGAACTGGAGCTAGTTCTGTGTCACCCTATGTTATAGCTATTACATGAGGAATCACATCCGACATAATTATCCATCACTAATCCCATGCCTACAAGCTTTTCACATATTGTGCTTTGCTTATTTACTTTACCGTTGCTACTATTGCAATTACTACAAAACTGCTACTGTTACTTTTGCTAATGTTACCATTACTATCATACTACCTTGCTACTAAATACTTTTCTGCAGATACTAAGTTAACCAGGTGTGGTTGAATTGACAAATCAACTGCTAATACTTGAGAATATTCTTTCTCTCCCCTTGTGTCGAATCAATAAATTTGGGTTGAATACTCTACCCTCGAAAACTGTTGTGATCCCATATACTTGTGGGTTATCAAGACTATTTTTTGGCACCGTTGCCAGGGAGCATAGGTCTATTCTTTGAGTCACTTGGGATTTATATTTGCTGGTCACCATGAGGAACTTGAAAGACGAAATAACTAAGATTTTTCCCTCAACTATGAGGGGAGGTAAGGAACTGTCATCTAGCTCTGCACTAGATTCTCCTTTCATTTTGAGTAAGCTTGCGACACCTAAACTTGCTACTGCTACGGATTTTGATATGTCACATATTATTGATGATGCCACTTCTGCTATGCATGATACGTATGATGAAACTAGTTCTATGCTTGATACTACTGTGCCATTAGGTGAATATCTTGATGAAAACTTGCTAGGGTTAGAGAGAATGAAATTATTGAAGATGAAATCATTGATGATAGTGATGATGAAGGTTCTCCCCCTAAGTATGAATTGCATGTTGTTCGTGAGGGTTATGTCATGGACGAAGAAACTGCTAGAGATCTTTTTGCTTGCAATGATAGATATAATCTTAAGAAGTTACTAGCTAAACTTAAACAGAAAACTCTGAATGCTAGAATGAAATATGACCCTGCTTTTGCTACTTCACCTATCTTTGTTACTGATAAGTATTATGAATTCTCTGTTGATCCTAAGATAATTACTTTGGTTGAATCTGATTCTTTTTATGGTAATGAATCTGAAACTGTTGTGGCACATCTTAGGAAGTTGAATGATATAGCCACCCTGTTTACTAATGATGAGAAGTCTCGCTATTATTATATCCTTAAGATATTTCTGTTCTCATTAAAGGGTGATGCTAAAACTTGGTTTAATTCTCTTGATCCTGGTTGTGTGCGTAGTCCCCAGGATATGATTTATTACTTCTCTGCTAAATATTTCCCTGCTCATAAGAAACAAGCCGCCTTGCGGGAAATATATAATTTTATGCAAATCGAAGAAGAGAGTCTCCCACAAGCTTGGGGAGGCTTCTCCGTTTACTTAATGCTTTTCCTGATCATCCTCTCAAGAAAAAGGAAATACTTGATATCTATTATAATGGACTAACCGATGCTTCCAAGAATCACTTGGATAGTTGTGCTGGTTGTGTTTTCAGGGAAAGAACAGTCGACCAAGCTGAATTACTATTGAATAATATGTTGACTAATGAAAACAATTGGACTCTTCCTAAGCCAATTCCTGAGCCAATTGAGCCAACTCTTGAGCCTATTCCTAAACCAACTCCGAAGAAGAGGAGAGTTCTATTTCTCAGTCCTGAAGATATGCAAGAGGCAAAGAAATCGATGAAAGAAAAAGGTAGTCAAGCTGAAGATTTTAAGAATTTACCTCCTATTGAAGAAATACATGGTCTTAATATACCGTCTGTTGAAGAAACACATTGTCTTGATAACCCGACATAGGTAGTAAAGGTAAATTCTCTCTATAGATATGATAAAGTTGAAATACCGTCTACTAAATTTCATAGCCAATGTTTGGATGAATTTGATGACTTTATGTCTAGGAAAGAAAGTTTTAATGCTTATGTTGGTAGAGAATTAAAGAGTAATGCTTTCATGATAGGACGCTTGAGTGACTATATGGCTAGAGTTAAAGGTGAACTCAAACTCATTAGTAAATATGCTTCTATGGTTACCACTCAAGCTGAACAAGTACTTCAAGCTCAAAGTTATTTGCTCTATGAATTAAATAATAAACATGATTTTGTTGTTAGAGTGGCAACTAGAACTATTAGAATGACTCAGGAACCTTTGTATCCTGAAGGCCACCCTAAGAGAATCGAGCAGGATTCTCAGATAAATAATTTAGATGCACCCAGTCCTTCTAAAAAGAAGAAAAAGAAAAATGATAGGACTTTGCATGCTTCTAGTGAACCTGTTGTAGACACACCTAAGAATCCCAATGATATTTCTATTTCTGATGCTGAAACACAATCAGGTGATGAACATGAACCTAGTGATAATGTTAATGATAATGTTCATGTTGATGCTCAACCTAGCAATAATAACGATGTAGAGATTGAACCTATTGTTGATCTTGATAACCCACAATCAAAGAATCAACGTTATGATAAAAGAGATTTTGTTGCTAGGAAGCACGGTAAAGAAAGAGAACCATGGGTTCAGAAACCCATGCATTTTCCTCCTAATCCATCCAAAACAAAGGATGATGAGGATTTTGAGTGCTTTGCTGAAATGATTAGACCTATTTTCTTACGTATGCGCTTAACCGATATGCTTAAAGTAAACCCTTATGCTAAATATATGAAGGATATCATTACAAATAAAAGAAAGATACCGGAAGCTGAAATTTCCACCATGCTTGCTAATTATACTTTTAAAGGTGGAATACCAAAGAAACTTGGAGATCCAGGGGTACCAACTATACCATGCTCCATTAAAAGAAATTATGTTAAAACTGCTTTATGTGATCTTGGAGCCGGTGTTAGTGTTATGCCTCTCTCTTTATATTGTAGACTTGAATTGAATAAGTTGACACCTACTGAAATATCTTTGCGAATGGCCGATAAATCAACTGCTATACCTGTCGGTATTTGTGAGGATGTGCCTGTTGTGGTTGCAAATGTCCCTATCTTAACGGACTTTGTTATTCTTGATATTCCCGAGGATGATAGTATGTCAATTATCCTTGGTAGACCCTTTTTGAATACTGCAGGGGCTGTTATTGATTGCAATAAAGGCAACATCACTTTTCATGTTAATGGTAATGAGCATACGATACACATTCCAAGGAAACAACCTCAAGTTCATAGCATCAAATCTCTTCGAAAAAATCCAACTATCATTATTCGAGGTTTTGAATTTCCTCCTCCTATTGTCAAGAAAAAAATATGTTATTCTTATTGTTGGGGATGTTCATATCCCCATTGAGGTAACCTAGTGTTATTCGAAATTTCTCAGGATCCATGTTATTCGGAATGAGTTTGTTAACAAGACTTGATCAACCTTGTTAGTGGATTCCTTTTGATGATCATGAGATGGATGAAACTAGAAGGCACAACCTTTTGTACTCTCTTTTTACTTTCTGTTATTTAGAATAAATAAAGTAAAAATAATATTATCTGTCTGTTTTCTGAATTATCAATGCAATAAAAAATATCCCGAAAATAAAAGTGCTCCAAATGCCCTGCAAATTTAGTATGATTTTTATGGAATTTTTGAGGATTTTAGGCACTAAGAACACAGCAAGGGGGCAAGCACCTGGCCACGAGGGTCCAGGGCGCGCCCACTCCCCTGGGTGCGCCCCCTGCCTCGTGGGCCCACGGTGGGCCCCCTCCACTTATTCCTGCACCCACACACTCCATCTTCCTCCAAAAAAATCCCCATCCAGCTCAAGAACGAGTTCTAGCTCATTTTGCTGCGATTTTTGATCTCCTTGCTCAAAGCTCCATTCATAAAACCGCTTTGGGAGATTGTTGCTTGGTATGTGACTCCTCCATTGGTCCAATTAGATTTTGTTCTAGTTCTTTATTCATTACAAATTTTTGCTGCATAGGTGACCCTGTTCCTGAGCTTGCATGTCAAATTTATGAGGTCCCAATTAATTTTAATGCATGATATAGGCTCTAGGCACTTGTGGGAGTAGTTGCTATCAATCTTGTTTAGTTTGGCTCACTTTTATTTTGAGTTACTAAAAATTTCAGAAATTTTTAGAAAATGATGAGGAGATTATTGAGGGGCTCTTCTAGTAAAAGCTCCAAGCATAAACAAGCTAAGGAGAAAGAAAAGGCCAAGTATAATCTTCCTCGTGTAGCGGAAGTAAGGCCTTGTGAGTGGCCATGTGATAATTTCTTGAGAGTAGCCGGGATTTATGAAGACTTTTATTCTTTGGCTGAAAATGCGGGCCTCACCGACTTCCTCCATGACCGGATCGACCAGTATCTCTTACTTACCAATACTTTCGTGCAAAACTTTTATTATTATCCTAAGAATTCACCTCCTTCAGTATCTTTTCATTTATATGATGAGGCTAAGGAAATGTCATTACATAATTTTTGCGCGGCTTGTATAATACCTTCGAGGGTAGCTTAGATGAACCACATCGTAAAGATGTGGATGGTTTTATTGACACTATTACTGTAGAAGAATCGAGGAAGGGTTCTGATGCAAGAATCACTAGCATACACTTTCCCGTTTTACGCTACTTTGCCATATTTGCCAGTCGATGCTTAATTGGTCGTGAAAATAGTGGAAACTTCAGTGTTCCTGATATTATTATTCTGCTCCATGCCTTATTCCGTAATAACACTTTTCGTATGGGTGTCATTATTGCTAAATGGTTAAGCCTAAACCGTACAAAGGGCCCCATCTTTGGAGGTATCTATGTTGCACGCCTTGCTAAACATTTCGAGATACCTATTAGGCATGATGAGAAAGAGGAGACACTTCCCCTCTTACCTTTTTAGATTACACGAGCATGGTAGTGCATGAGTTTATTGTTGACAACGATGATAAGATGCTTCTATATAACCTGAGATTTAATAAGAAACACAATGAGATTATTAACCTGCCTGCACCTTCTTTGTTTGATTTAACTGCAGGTCATTACCTTGTCTTGCCGAAGGCTGTGTACGCGCATCGAGGCCAGACATCTGCTCCAGAGCCTGAGCCGGAACCTCCACTGGACCCTTATCGTCCATCCTGTTATCAGTGGGATCCGGAGGAGATCGCTAGCCAGTGGTATCCATATGACACTCCTCAGTACACCGGGGAGAGTAGCCGCGATCCTTGGGCATAGACCAACTTAGGCCAAAAGCCTAATCTTGGGGGAGTACATATTTCTCACCGACTTTACATTCATGTTCACACATTATTCTAGTTGTCGGTGCTCATACACTTTCATTGTATTATCCATGCTAGTTTAATTTCTTTTTCTAGTTTTCTTCTTGTGAGTTTGATAAACTTTAAGAAAAAACAAAAAAAGTTAGTTTAATTTCCATGCTTGTATTAGTAATTAAAATGAAAACCCAAAAAGATTTCTCGTTCTTCTTTTTACTTGTTGGGAGCTTTCACGTGTAAATAGTTTTATTTCTTTTCTTTCCTTTGGGGGTCAAGAGTAGAAGACCATAATGAAAATGTTTAGTGGCTCTCATATGCATGATTGTTGATTTAATTTAGAGCCCATATTACCTTGTCTTCTCTCTTGAATTGAATGCTTGCAAATTCCATCTTAGTCCAATGCACGTGCAATATGATTATTATACACACCGTTCGGTCGTGCAAGTGAAAGGCAATAATGACGATATATGATGGACTGATTGAGATGAGAGAAGCTGGTATGAACTTGACCTCTCTTCTTTTTGTAAATATGATGAGTTCATCGTTCCTGATTCAACCTATTATGAACAAACATGTTTGCAATGACAATTAGAGATCATAGTTGCTTATGCCATGCTTAATTAGCTAGAAGCTTATAATGGTTTACCTTGCGTGCCAACATGCTATTAAAATGGTTCTTATGTGGTATGATAGGGTGGTATCCTCCTTTGAATGATTCGAGTGACTTGACTTGGCACATATTCATGCATGGAGTTGAAACAAATCAACATAGCCTTCACGATATTTATGTTCATGGTGGATTATATCCTACTCATGCTTGCACTCAGTGTTGATTAATTTTAATGCATGTTCATGACTGTTGTCGCTCTCTCAGTTGGTCGCTTCCCAGTCTTTTGCTAGCCTTCACCTGTACTAAGCGGGAATACTGCTTGTGCATCCCAACTCCATAAACCCCAAAGTTATTCCATATGAGTCCACCATACCTTCCTATATGCGGTATTTACCTGCCGTTCCAAGTAAATTTGCACGGGCCAAACTCCAAACCTTCAAATGAAATTCTGTTTTGTATGCTCGAGCAGCTCATGTATCAACTAGGGTTGTCTGTATCTTCCATGCTAGGTGGGTTATTCTCAAGAGGAGTGGACTCCGCTCCTCATTCGCGAGAAAATGGCTGGTAACCGGGATGCTCAGTCCCATGATCAAAAAGATCAAAGCAAATCAAAATAATTAAATAAAACTCCCCCAGGGTTGTTACTAGTTGGAGGAACTCGTTGTTTAGAGCAATCCATGGATTGATGCTTGTTGGTGGTGGGGGAGTATAAACTTTTACCATTCTGTTTGTGAACCGCCTAAAATGTATGTAGCATGGAACATATCGAGATCTCATAGTTGTTGCGTTGACAGTGAAAGTATACCGCTCAAAATGTTATTCATCTCTATTTTAAAATCGAGCTCTGGCACCTCTACAAATCCCTGCTTCCTTCTGCGAAGGTCCTATATCTATTTACTTTTATGTTGAGTCATCACCTTCTTATTAAAAAGCACCCACTGGAGAGCACACTATCATTTGCATTCATTACTATTAGTTTATATTGGGTATGACTTGACTGGATCTCTTTTACCATGAATTACAATGTTTAGTCAGTCCTTGATCTTTAAAGGTGCTCTACATTTATGTTTTGCGGTCTCAGAAAGGGCTAGCGAGATACCATCTTGTTATATCATATTAGGATTGTTTTGAGAAAGTGTTGTCATCCAAGTTTTATTATTATTGCTCGCTAGTTGATTATGCCATTGATATGAGTAAACATGAGACCTAAGTGTTAGTGTGAATGTGGTTAGTTCATAATCTTTGCTGAAAACTTGAATGCTGCCTTTACATAGTTACAACAACAAGAGCAAACAAAGTTTGTAAAAGTTTTTCTTTATCACTTTCAGTTTATCAACTGAATTGCTTGAGGACAAGCAAAGGTTTAAGCTTGGGGGAGTTGATACTTCTCCAACGTATCTACTTTTCCAAACACTTTTGCCCTTGTTTTGGACTCTAACTTGCATGATTTGAATGAAACTAACCCGGAATGGCGCTGTTTTCAGCAGAACTGCCATGGTGTTGTTTATTATGCAGAAAAAGAAGTTCTCGGAATGACCTGAAAATTCACGGAAATAACTTTTGGAAAATATAAAAAATACTGGTGAAAGAATCAAGTCTAGGGGGGCCACACACTGTCCACGAGGGTGGGGGGCGCGTCCCCTCCCCTTGGGCGCGCCCCCCTATCTTGTGGGCCCCCTGATGCTCCACCGACATCAACTCCAACTCGATATATTCTGTTTTGAGGAGAAAAAAACTCAGAGAGGAAGTTTCATCGCGTTTTACGATACGGAGCTGCCGCCAAGCCCTAATCTCTCTCGGGAGGGCTGATCTGGAGTCCGTTCGGGGCTCCGGAGAGGGGGATTCATCGCCGTCGTCATCATCAACCATCCTCCATCACCAATTTCATGATGATCACCGCTGTGCGTGAGTAAGTCCATCGTAGGCTTGCTGGACGGTGATGGGTTGGATGAGATTTACCATATAATCAAGTTAGTTTTGTTAGGGTTTGATCCCTAGTATGTTCTAAGATTGATGTTGCTATGACTTTGCTATGCTTAATGCTTGTCACTAGGGCCCGAGTGCCATGATTTCAGATCTTAACCTATTATATTTTCATGAATATATGTGAGTTCTTGATCCTATCTTGCAAGTCTATAGTCACCTATTATGTGTTATGATCCGACAACCCCGAAGTGACAATAATCGGGATACTTCTCGGTGATCACCGTAGTTTGAGGAGTTCATGTATTCACTATGTGTTAATGCTTTGGTCCTGTTCTCTATTAAAAGGAGGCCTTAATATCCGTTAGTTTCCATTAGGACCCTGCTGCCATGGGAGGGTAGGACAAAAGATGTCATGCAAGTTCTTTTCCCTAAGCACGTATGACTATATTCGGAATATATGCCTATATTACATTGATGAACTGGAGCTAGTTCTGTGTCACCCTATGTTATAACTATTACATGAGGAATCGCATCCGACATAATTATCCATCACTGATCCAATGCCTACGAGCTTTTCACATATTGTGATTTGCTTATTTACTTTACCATTGCTACTGTTGCAATTACTACAAAACTGCTATAGTTACTTTTGCCACTGTTACCATTACTATCATACTACTTTGCTACTAAATACATTGCTGCAAATACTAAGTTATCCAGGTGTGGTTGAATTGACAACTCAACTGCTAATACTTGAGAAAATTCTTTGGCTCCCCTTGTGTCGAGTCAGTAAATTTGGGTTGAATACTCTACCCTCGAAAACTGTTGCGATCCCCTATACTTGTGGGTTATCAGCGCCCCCCTCCCACATATATATAGGTGGGAAGGAGAGGGGAGAGGCCAAGGGGTGCATCAAGTAGGCTGAATCCTACTTGGGGTCCTTCCCCAAGTGATGTGCTCCCTCCTACCATATTTGCCAGAGAGGAGAAGGAAACGGGGAAGAGAAGGAAGGGGGAGGCCGAGTCCCCCACCTTTTCCTTCCTCCCACTTGTTCGGCTACCATGGGGGTGTGCCATCCCCTTGTGCACTGGTGTGCTCCCCTCTAATGGCCCAATAGGCCCACTATCCTCCCGGGGTTGCCCGGTACCCCTCCAGTACTCCGATGACTATCCGGTTTTCTCCGAAACTGTAGGGGAAACGGACACCTATGGGATCACAAGAATCCCTTCTATGTTTGTCGGGGGGATTAGCTACATGAAGAGCAAGTCTGGCAGCCAGTGTGAGTGGATTTTACCCAGGTTCGGGCTGCAAAGATGCGTAATACCCTAGTCCTGCTTGTCTGGATATATGTGTTCTTGAGGTTTTGAACTAGCTGTTGTGCACGCCCGGTCCAAAAGTCTGAATCCTCTCCCAGTACACCTTGGGCCTCCTTTTATACGTAAAGGGGTTGCCACAGTGGCACACAGGAGGTGGAAAGTAAGCTACAGTACTTGAGCTTATCCCTCGGCACCATAGGACAAACACATTTAATGTGTTGCCTACGTGCCCTCTTGCTTTATTGGGACGGCAACAGAAGATATCTTGTCCATCGCTGCCCCTCCTCGCTTTAACACACGTTCAAGCTGCCGAGGCATGCAGCGCCACGCTGTCTAACTAGCTGTTGTGTTGGCGTGATGTTAGAGCCTCCACAAAGATTTGCATGCCGCCACGCAGGCGTCTGCTTAGTTGGCATGACGGTCGTCACATTGGAGTGGTGGTGAGGTGGTGAACCCTTGCTGGACGTGGGTCTCATTGCGGCCTAGCAATCCTCCTTGTCAAGGCTTGACGGGGGCCTTGGAGTCATCCCCAGCAAGGTTCTTGCCGAGGGTCTTCGTCTTCTGGCCCCATGTGGACCCGTAGGCTGTCAATCTTTATGACGATCTGCATGCTACCATGCATGTGTTCCCAAATCTTGGTCTTGACGTTGTTGATGGTGTCAGAACTCTCAGTATCAAGGGTGATGGGCTTGCTGGTGCTACGCAGGTTGCCCTGGCAAGGGTGTTGCCGGGGGAGGTCCAGCTCGCCTTCTGCTCCTTGTTCCTTGACTTGAGCATCTGCCTTGATAGTCTTTGTGTTTTGTCCCCCTCTGCCTCGCCATGCCCTGCCGCAGGTGTGGCTGCGACTACCCATGCACAAGTAAGGGGTACAGAAGTACCCATACTTTTGAATACTGACAAGAGCCCCCGGCCTGGGCCACACATAAGCGCAAGGAATAGTTGGGCCAGGCCCAAAGCAGTGCGCGGGCGGGCGTCGTAGAGATGGATCGCCGCGATGTTTCTGTCAGTTGCGCTTCCCCACGACCTGCGTTGAGCGCGTGACGTGCGGGTTGCACATGGGATGGCCTCAGCATGATTACATCATCCCGCAATCGATAGTAAAGAGGCAGTCCGTGCTTCCCTTATTAAAAAGAAGGAATTTGCAGGGGTGCTACTCATTTACTAAGTGGACTCGGGTCGCAGCCTGCATGACGCCGGACCCCATGATCGCGGGGTGGAAAATGGTCGCCCCACCTATCCCCATGCCTCCTTCCGCTTCACCACTTATCCTGCATGCCTTGGAAAGGGCGGGCGATGGATGCAGAGGACCTGGGCATTAACATCGAGGCGAGAAACTAGGCGTTTGTTGATTGGGGGAGCGGGTCGGTCCCGATTCCCTCTGCTTCAGGAGGCTGCATTGGCCGTGCGGGGCGGCCGCTCTTTGGGCTGGGAGGCCAGGCCCCAGCCCTACCCTTCTATAAAAGGGGAGAGGGACGATGCCTTTCCACACTTGCCTTCTACTCTTCCTCCTGCTTGGTATCTTTCTTCCATTCGTCATGGCAAGAGGGCCTGCTGGCGCTTCGATGGCGGCAACGAGGCTTCTGCTCAACAGCGTGTTCCTCCCCCTATGGAGCTTCCGGTGGCGGAGCCCGCCACGAGGGGGAGAGGAAGGGGACGAAGCCGAGGCCTCCGCGGTGCTCGGTGAAGAGGAGGACGGGGCGGCACGCCGGCTGCGCTTCCACTGGCGGCCCCTCCTCCAATGGACGGCCACGTCGGAGATCAGCCACTTGAGTTCTTCATCCGGCTGTACAAGCGTGTGTACGGCCATCTCCACCTCCCTACCCTATTTGCTTGGGTGATGGAGCAGGATCCGCCACATGCTTTCAGGCTACACATGAGGGGCTGCGGGAATGGCAGCACATGGGTCAATGTCGGCTTCCCACGTCCTCATGTCATGTACCTCCGTCGCGGGTGGAAAACATTTGCACACGCCCACAACTTGTCGGAGGGGCACGTTCTCCATTTTAAGTTAATGGAGAACGGCCTGCTCTCCGTCAAGGTCTTGAGAAGCTCAGGAATCCGCTTAGGGTGCTGCATGGAGAGTTGCACTAACGACGAAAGCTCCCCCTCGAATGATAATGGCGAGGAGGACATCGCCAGCGACAACGATGGCAGCGGGCGGGAGGACGATGACTCCGACTCCAGCTGACCATCAGTGGCAGCACCATCATCTGCTCCGCCCTCCTCCCCCGCCAACACGCGTTGCCGGGGGTTGCGTTCTGCTGGCTCTGGCGTTGGTGGTCGACGGGCTTCCTCGTCAAGCTGTCCATTGTCGCGTTCCCCATGCCTGTCACCTTTCTTCGCCTGCCGTGCATGGGGAGGAAAGGGATAAGAACGGGGATTACGGGGCACTTCTCTTTTTTCCAATCTATAGGCACTTGCCAAATCTTAACTATCTAGAAAATGTAACCTTCCCAGCCCATGCTTATGTTCTGTAACATCTGTACTTGTATCAGCATATCAATAAAAAAGATAAGCTTTTGTCGGGAACTCATGCACATACACGTTCGTGCAGAGGCGGAATGCTCCTTTAATAAAAATAAATGAGTTTCCTCGGCAAGCTACCTTGCCGGCGCTCTGTGTGCCTACCGAAGAGTCACATCTGCCGGGTTACAGACGCAAGGTCCAGCCCCCTGCCAATCTCTTTTTACCAAAGGTTACTGCAACCAACCCCGATCGAAGCAGCGTTCAAGTCGGAGATGGGAGTACCTAAGTCTAAAACAGAGTGGTGAGGTTTTCTAATGGCGAGCAGTCTTCTCAATTTCTTACCGCAGAATTGTCACTGCGGCTGAAAAGAGGAGAAGATAGGGGCACAGAGCCTCGGTGGTTCCCTAGTACCTGCTAGGATTTAAGGTAGCACAATATGGAAACATGCCTGTGCGTTGCAACGGGAGTAAAAAAATCCAATAAGCAAGCATGGCTCAAGGAGAACCCTCCTCCCTCACTACATGTGTCAGCCTGCATCGTTTATTTCAAAACATGGTGGCCTACTCGTGTTGCCGCTTATTCTCCTTACTGGCCCCGGCGATGGGGCCGCATTGCCCACTTGATCAAAACACGTCCAAATGTGGTCAATCTTAAGCGTCGATTAGCTCAGCCACCACATCAGGAGCATTTTTTTCTTACGAAGAACAAATATGGGGATAGAAATCAAGCTAAGCACATTCTTTACCAAAACTACCAAGATGTATATTTGCATTAATACAAAAAATGTACAAATAGTTGTTCCAAATATAACACTGCCGATACAAATAAAGGATTGTGGCTAAGTCAATTATTGAGTATTTGCACAATACGGATTAAACGATTTGTCAACGGTAAAAACAACACATCATATGCTTAAGACGTCACTAATGTTATGTTTCTTAAGGTAGGCACAAAATTATAAAATAGTATGGTAACAAAATAGGATCAGGGAAGAACAAAGCAATATTTTTCACTGACAAAGATATAAAGTAGCTACATTATATATAGGAATTGGCTTATCGGACTACTCTCACACAGGAGCAATCAGTAGTTCTCAAGCTCTCTACACAGGTACTGGATAGCATCATGCTCAGCTTGAGATGAATAAGAATAGCATGTCAAAACTTCAAAGGCAAAGGAGTCAAAGAAAAAACATGCTAAGCTATTCAAACATCGTCATGAAATTTCTTGAACTGTTTTTCATGTAAACTTACTAAGCCAATCACTTCCATTGACTCTATCATACATATACCACATACAATCATCTTCTCTCATGTTTCCCGCCACACTGTTTTAACCCCGCTGCATTTATAACTGTTAATAGGGAACACAAAAAAATGCATAGTGTTCTCCGACATGAGAGGGGATCTCACATCCAACAACAGAAGAGAGATCTCCATCACAGTTCGACAAAAACCTGGATGCTATGCACTAGTTTTAATCTTGGCTCTTTCGTACAACCTATATAATCGCAAGATGAAGCAGACGCTAAAAACAAACATTCCAGGAGAAAATACCATGGTTAGGTGCATTATCAAAAACCCCAATATTAAATGCATCTAGTAGGAATCCATACCGTTTCTCTAAGATGAACACCAAAGCGTGCAAGAGCTATTCGATGAAACCATCCCTTAGCTCTATGCAAAAATCTGATTATCATAGAGGAAATGGTTTATTTGGGGTCTCTCTCTCCCTCGCCATCCCTTAAATATTATTTTTTTAATGCAAATTCATTTGATTTACTATATTTTTATTTTACATAGAAGAACAAATGTCAACAAATAGAAAGGTAGTACACATGGGAGGCTGACCTTTGTCGCTCGGTCCGAACAGCCAAGTTGCATCTTGGCCTTGGTGATCAGGTTGCAGCTCTATCCATATTTCGCGAGCTCGTCAGCGGGCTCACGAGTATTGCAGGAAATATATAGATTCTTCCCCTCAATCATGTGTCATAAATTTGTACATTTTGTCTGTATTTGTTAGTTATTTCTAGCATCAATTCAGAAATTAGGTAGTAGCAGCACCTCTAAGTGACAGAATGACATACACAGCAGCATGCCAATCTTGGCTCACAAGATTCACAGATATGCATACGAAGAAGAAAAAAGAAAAGCATGTGTATACGAAACCTGCATTAGTGCATGGTTCTGAACACACACAAAGTAGAAGAACACCCAGGCAGAGTCAGAATCTTGTCAGGAAAGAGGCAGGCACAACATCAAGAAGGCGTGCGTGCATACCGGCACCTCCAATAAGAAATTTGTGCATCTGCCACTCCATCTGCTCTCACAACCAGCTCGGGTCAATGCGGTCACGCAACTGCCGCTTCATCCCCTCTCGCAACCTCCTTCTCTAGGCTGGACCACCCTCTTGGCTCCTTGCATTGCTGAACTGTGACCCCGACCTAAGCTCGCTGCTACCCGATGGCCTCCTCGGCCTCAAAGCAGAAGTGGTCGTGGACTTGGGGGTAAGGAGGGAAGGCGCCGGGGAGCTAGAGTCTCGAGGGAGAGGAAGGCGCAGTCGTGGTGGTTGTTGGCGAGAGGGGCCGCCGGGGTGGCGGCGGCGGCGCTGGAAGGAGTCGTGGTAGGGGCGGGTGGAAGCCGCCAACGGCCGTGGCATCAGTGGCGGCGTGCGCCGACGAGGGGTGGCCGGGTGGGTCAGGGGGGGCGGAGGGTAGCGGTCGACAGGTGGTGGCGGCACCCTGGAGCTGGTCGAGATTGGTATCTCGTCCATACTGGTTCGTTTGGCTTATTATATAGACTGCGAGTTTAATACCATAAACTACAGGGACTATTTTGCAAAAAGAACGTAACGATGAACCCGACAGACTCAACATGGAAACTAGCAGGAAACTGTACATACTAAAAGCTATCTGACTGCGCACAGGGTCTGCGCGTGGCTCTATACATAGGGTTACATGCCTTGTCGGCAAGGCTAGTACAAAAGGGGGGTTGCCGGAGCTCCCGGCAACCACGCCTTACGGGTAAAACTTGCGAAGATGTTCGACATTCCAGGAGTTGCTCAACAGAATGCCATCTTCGGTCCCCAGGCGGACTGCACCGGGCCTGGTGACTCGTATTACCCGATAAGGGCCTTCCCACTTTGGCGTCAACTTGTTTGAATTCTTGGTGGACTAAACGCGTCGAAGAACAAGGTCGCCTTCCTCAAGGCTTCGGGCACGAACCTTGCTGCTATGATAGCGGCGCAAAGATTGCTGGTAGCAAGCGGCTCACACAGTGGCCCGAAGACGATCTTCCTCAAGGAGAGTTGCAACATCTTGGCACAACTGCTCTTGCTCAAGCTCATCATAACCGAGCACTCGAGGTGACCCATATATGAGTTCCGTGGGGAGAACTGCTTCTGCCCCGTATACCAGGGCGAAGGGTGTCTGGCCACTGGCTCAATTTGGTGTCGTTCTGATTGACCAAAGAACTGTTGGCAATTCATCAATCCAGCGTCTTCCACACTTGCGCAGCTTGTCGAAAGTTCTCGTTTTGAGGCCTCGCAACACTTCAGCATTTTCCCTTTCCGCTTGGCCATTGCTTCTTGGATGAGCAACAGAAGCAAAGCAAACTTTGCTACCAATGTCTTGGATATACTGCATGAAGGTGCGGCTCATGAACTGTGTGTCGTTTTTGCTGATGACTCTATTTGGCACACCAAAACAACAAACGAGTCCCTTGAAGAACTTGACGGCCGACTGCGTTGTCACCTTTCGTACTGGCTCCACCTCCGGCCACTTTGTGAACTTGTCAATCGCAACCTACAAGTACTCAAATCCCCCTACAGCATGGGGAAAGGGGGCCAGTATGTCGAGCCCCCAGGCCGAGAATGGCCAGGAAAGAGGAATTGTTTGAAGAGTCTGGGCTGGTTGATGAATATTCTTTGAATGAAACTGGCACATTTCACACTTGGTTACTAGTGCCGTTTCATCCTGGAGGTTAGTGGGCCAGAAGAAACCTTGCTGGAACGCTTTTCCAGCAAGGGATCTTGAGCCTATGTGGGAGCCACATATGCCTCCGTGAATCTCTGCCAGCAGCTCTAGTCCATCCTCCACACTTCAATTTCACGTTGTTCGGTCTCCTTCTGTATAGACATCATCCACAAACTGGTATATGCTAGACTGATGAGCAAGTTTTTCTACTTCTTCCTGCTCCTCATGGAGCTCCCCTGATTGGAGGAAAGGAACTATATGCTGCGCCCATGCTGGAGCCTGAGGCTCGACGTCAAGGACTAAAGGCATGTCTTCTGCTGCGGGGGCAGTTGTCTCTACGACAAGAGCTTGGGACTCTGTCGTAGGCTGCTGCTCCCCGCTAAGCTTGGGGTACCAGGCAACTTCCTTGCTGGCGGCTCCTGGGAGCTCCGCAGGAAAGTATTTGTCGGGGCCCACCTTCCTTCTCTTGTTCTGCCCTGCTGATGGTTCGACGGATGGCTAAGTTAATTGAAGCACAAAGGTACCTGGTTCCATAGGTAGGTTGAGGGTAGCGCGCTGTGACAAGTCATCGGCAATGCTGTTCTCCGCTCGAGGAACATGCTCTTCTTGTAGACCGTCAAATAACTCTTCCAATTTCCTCACTTCATCCACGTAAGCCTCCATCAACGGGCTCTGATAATCCTTGTTGACTTGCTTGACGACAAGTTGTGAATCTCCTCTGACAATAAGCTTCCTGATTCCGAGGTCCGCCATGATCCTGAGACCGGCAAGAAGCCCCTCGTACTCTGCGGTGTTGTTTGTCGACCTCTCCCGAGGAAAGTGCATTTGGACTACGTACTTGAGGCGGTCTCTGGTGAGTGCGATGAGCAGCACGCCGGCACCAGTGATAACCCACAAGTATAGGGGATCAATTGTAGCCTTTTTCGATAAGTAAGAGTGTCGAACCCAACGAGGAGCTAAAGGTAGAACAAATATTCCCTCAAGTTCTATCGACCACCGATACAACTCTACTCACGCTTAACGTTCGCTTTACCTAAAACAAGTATGAAACTAGAAGGACTTTGTAGGTGTTGTTGGATAAATTTGCAAGAATATAAAGAGCATGTAAATAAAAACTAGGGGCTGTTTAGGTAAAGAAGCAATAAAGTTAGTATAGCGAGTGTGGAAAAGTGGTGGTAGGAGTTGTGAAATTGTCCCTAAGCAATTGACTACTTTACTAGACCGAAAGCAAGTTTTTTGTGGGAGAGGCCACTACTAGCTTGTCATCCCTGACTTGGAATTCTATGCACTTATGATTGGAACTATTAGCAAGCATCCACAACTACTAACGTTCATTAAGGTAAAACCCAACCATAGCATTAAGATATATTGGTCCCCCTTCAATCCCGTATGCATCAATTTCTATGCTAGGTTGAAGCTTCTGTCACTCTTGGCCTCCAATACATAGCCCTATCAACATACAACCAACCCTATGGTGTGATCCACGTGCGCGCTCATATGATGGGCACCAAAGGATAGCAACATAAACACAGGCAAATTAAACCAATCATAGCAATTCATCAATTACCGATAGGACAACTAAAATCTACTCAGACATCATAGGATGGCAACACATCATTGGATAATAATATGAAGCATAAAGCACCATGTTCAAGTAGAGGGTACAACGGGTTGCGGTAGAGTGGACTGCTGAATATAGATGGGGGATGGTGATGACGATGTTGGGGAAGATGACGGACGTGTTGGTGTAGATCGCGGTGATGATGATGGCCCCGGTGGTGTTCCGGCGCCACCGGGAGAGAGGGGGAGAGAGCCCCCCTTCTTCTTCTTCTTCCTTGACCTTCTCCCTAGATGGGAGAAGGGTTTCCCCTCTGGTCCATGGCCTCCATGGCGTGGGAGGGGCGAGAGCCCCTCCGAGATTGGATCTGTCTCTATGTCTCTCTATGTTTCTGCGTTCACCGATTCTGCCCTTTCACCGTTTCTATATTCCAGGAGATCCGTAAATCCAATTGGATTGAAACCTTCAACACAATTTGTTTCTGGATATTAGCTTTCTTGCGGCAAAAGAAGAGCAGAAACCGCCTTACGGGGTGTCCATGAGGGTCAGGGGCGCGCCCCCTGCCTCGTGGGCCCCTCGAGCATCGTCTTATGTTGATTCTTCTTCCCAAAAATCATAAATATTCCAAAAATATTCTCCGTCCCTTTTTATCCCGTCTGGACTCCGTTTCATATGGGTTTTCTGCGAAACATAAAACATGCAACAAACAGGAACTGACACTGGGCACTCGATCAATATGTTAGTCCCAAAAATAGTATAAAAAGTTGCCAAAAGTATATGTAAGTTGTAGAATATTGGCATGGAACAATCATAAATTATAGATACAATGGAGACATATCAACCAACACCTTGTAACGAGAAAGCCCCATCGAAGTACATAATCCAATGAGTACTTGCCACTTTGCCGGGAAGGGTGGCTTCTTGAACTTCTTCGTCGGGCACGGATGTCCATTCTGCTGTGAACTCTGCCAAGGCTCGGCTCTTGATCATCGAAGTACTCTCAAATCTGAGCCCAAAGCTTGACAGCTCCAACACCCACTCCACAATCCTCCCAGTTGCATCTGGGTTGTGCAAGATTCGTTGCAATGGGAGGCGAGTGACGACGGTGATCTCGTGTGCTTGAAAATAGTGGCGCAGCTTTCTCGAGGCCATAAGAAGGCCGAAGGGAAACTTCTGCATGCCAGAATACCTTGACCTAGCCCCCTGCAAGAGGGAGCTAACAATATAGACTGGGTGCTGCACCACCTTCTTCTTCTGCCTTACTTCGCTTACTTGCCCAAACTCCATCTTGCCGGAGCCAGACTCCGCGAGGGTCCTGCCTTGCCGGCCCTGGTTCCTCATCCGGTGGCCTTGCCACCGCCATTACCTCTTCCTCAACTTCCCTCTCTGCCACTAGCGTAGCACTGACCACTTGATTCATTGCTGCTAAATATAGTAGCAACGAATCTTATGCTTTGGGTGCGACTAGTATCGGCGTACAAGAGAGGTACCTCTTCAAATCTTGCAGCGCTGCCTCTTCCTCTGAAGTCCATTTCATGGGACCCGCCTTTTTAAAAATATTGAAAAAGGGGAGGGCGCGCTCAGTGGATTTAGAGATGAACCTGCTCAAGGCGGCAATGCAGCCAGCAAGCCTACGGACATCCTTGACTCGCCTAGGCGCCTCAATCTGCTCAATCGCTTTGATCTTGTCAGGATTCGCTTCGATTCCTTGTTGAGATACAAAGAACCCGAGAAGTTTGCCGGATGGGACGCTGAACACACACTTCTCTGGGTTGAGCTTGAGGTTGATCTTCCGTAAGTTTGCAAAGGTTTCTTCCAGGTCTTGCACAAGCATAGTCTTGTCTTTGGTTTTGACCACTATTTCATCCATGTAAGCTTCCATATTTCTATGGAGCTGGGGCTGAAAACAAATTTGGACTGCTAAGGCGAACGTCAAACCAGCACTCTTCAACCCGAAAGGCATTCGTACAAAACAATACGTACCACATGGGGTGATGAGCGCGGTCTTTTCTTCATCTTCCTTCTTCATGAAGATCTGATGATATCCTGAGTAGGCGTCGAGGAACGACTGCAGGTCGCACTTGGCAGTGGAGTCCACTATCTGGTCGATACATGCCAATGGGAAAGGATCCTTTAAACATGCTTTATTGATATCAGTATAGTCGATACATAACCTCCACTTCCCATTCACCTTACGTACTACCACTGGATTGGACAACCACGTCGGGTGGAGTACTCCCTTGACCAAGCCTGCCACCACCAACTTCCTGATCTTCTAAATGATAAACTCGTGTCGCTCCAAAGCTTGCTTTTTGACCTTCTGCTTGATGGGCCATGCATGAGGGCAGACAGCAAGATGGTGCTCAATCAGCTCCCTGGGAACACCGGGGATGTCGGATGCTTGCCATGCAAACACATCGACATTCGCCCGTAGGAAGGCGACAAGCGCGCTTTCCTATTTGCTGTCAAGGGTGGAGCTTATGGTAAAAGCTCCGCCCGTGCCATCCTCCTTGACATGCACCTTCTTGGTTTCCGGTGGGGCCGCCTTAGACTTCTTACTCTTGCCAGTAGAGCTCTCTGGAACGTCCTCAGCGGGAACGCAACACTTCGAAGAGGCGCGTTTGCCGGAGTGAGAGCAGGAGCCCTTGCCGGAGCCTGGAGTCTTGCCGGCGGCCGAGGCCTTGTTGGTCTTCTTCTCAGCGGCAGGAGCAGGTGTCCTGCCGGCGGACACTGAACCACCTCTCGATAGCGCTGATCGACACAGATGAGCGCATCTTTCTTGTTGCAGCTAACGGTGATGATGCTCATCGGGTCAGGCATCTTCAGCTTGTTGTACGCGTAGTCTGACGCCGCCATGAACTTGGCCAGCGCCAGGCTGCCAAGGATCCCGTTATATGGCAACAAGATCTCGGCGACATCAAAAATGATTCTCTCTATCTTGTAGTTTAGGTCGCCACCAAATGTGACTGGTAGCGTCACCTTTCCCTTGGGCTGGCTCCTCCCCAGATTGATCCCTTGGAACGTACCCGTTTCCTCAAGATCTTCATCAGGGATCTGCAGCCTCTTGATCATGTTGGGTGAGATCAAGTTCAGACCGGCCCCACCGTCAACTAACATCTTCGTAACCTTGAGGTTCCATATTGTTGGCGATACTAACAACGGAAAACACCCGACCGCAATTGTGCGATCAGGGTTATCCTCAACGTCAAAAATGATAGGCGTGTGGGACCACCTTAGTGGCTTCTGGGCGTCGACCATCGGTTTTGTTGCATTAATCTCACGCACCCACTGTTTTAGTTGGCGGTGGGAGGAATGCAACAAGGCACCTCCATCAACACACATGACCTCTGTCGCCTTCTGAAACTCATGCTCGGTGGACTCGTCATCATCATCATGATCGTCATCCTCTTCTTTCTTGTCGCGGCCTCGGGCAGGCCTTTCTTGTTGCTTCTCTTTGTCACCGTGACCTCCTCAGCCGCCGCACTTCTTGCCGGATCCTTCAGCGCCACCTTGGCCCTTCTCCTTTTCTCGTCTCTCGTACTTAGCCCTTTGCTTCTCCATTAGCAGCTCCACTTGGCAGCAAATCTGGAGGTCGTGGCCATTGGTACGGTGAATCTTGCAGTACTGCTTGTTAGAGCCCTCTAACTTACCGGCAGCCGCCAAGGCCCAGCAGGCGTTGCACCCGGCAATCTCCTTGTCGGAGTCGTCAACCTTGGCTTTCTTGGCGGTGCTGGGGTCGCCGGATTCCTTGATGGCAAGCACGGCCTTTCCCTTGCTCTTCATGTTACGTCGTCGGCCTTTCTTCACCAGGGCAGCGGCATCTTCTTCTTTTGAGTTACTTCCCACATCAGCATCATCGGCGGGGTACTTTTCCATTCCTCTGCTCAGGCACATCTGTCGGCAAGAACATACAGTTCGGCAACATCCGCAATCTTGTTCATCGCCAGCTCCTCAGGCATCTTATGATTGCGCATGTTCTGATAGAACACGCTGATGACAGCGGCGAGATGAACATCGGGGATGTTGTACTGCACACGGCGGAACCTCTATATGTATTTGCGCAAGCATTTGCCGTCCCTCTGAGGGATCACATGCAAATCGCTTGCCTGGCCAGGAGCTATGTGGCCGCCCGTGAAGGCGCCAACAAACTTGTGGCACATATCGGACCAAGAGGAAATGGACTCTATCGGCAAATGCATCAACCATGACCTGACGTTGGGCTTGAGTGCCAACGAGAAATAGTTGGTGAGTACCTTGTCATCTCGTGCTCCGGCAGCTTGCATTGCGATGGTGTAAACGCTCAGGAACTTAGACAGATGGGTCTTGCCGTCGTACTTCTCCGGGACCTCCATTTTGAACACGCGGGTGTTGGGCCATTGGAACTGCCACAACTCATGGGTGAACGTTGTACAAGTTATCGCATAGGGCAAGTCGTCAGCGTCCCGCAGTGCAGGCCGGTATGCAATAGGCCTAGCACACCTATCAGATTGGTGACGTGCCTCCCGTTGCCGCTCGATAGTGGTCCGGGCATCATCCTTGAGCCGCTCTCAAAGAACTTGACATTGGTCGTGACGCGTCCGTGGGTCCGACGATGCCGTGGACATGTTATCACGGGCGTCAACCCGACAGGTTGGCTGTGGTGGAGGGGAGTGCACCGTGGTCGCTGCGCCTCCAACCCTTCCACTGTCAACGCGCGCCGGCTCAGTGGTCTGGCGCCACGAGGGACTTCCTTCTCGGTGGCCATCCCTGTTGGCATGGCCAATAAGGCTTTGGATGGCAGCCCTGCACTCTTCTTGCTTCTCCAAAGCAGGAGGAAAGTCGAGGAGTGGCTGCGCCCGTGCTAATGCTTCTGCTCGTGTGGGTGGTAGCGACAGGCGCGAGGAATGGGAGGAACTCAGACTTCTAACTATGTTAGAAGGAGTCCCATCATGATTCCACCACCGCGTGCCCTTTTCGCCAGCATCATGGCATGCATGTCGGCCCTGCGCGTCTTGAGAGTGACGCTGAGGGCTTTTGCCACGGTGATGCCCGGGGTCCTCAACATCGCGGTGCTGCTCGTCGCGCACGGGCTGAGAGGACCGTGGCGCGTGCGCTGGCTGGGTTGTCTTCCTGCCATTGGAGGTCCCCGCGCCACCTATAGGTAGCGCAACTCCATCCTTGGGCACGCCTGGCTTCTCATATCTGGGTGGCGCGGACGATCTTGATCTCCTCCACCACTAGCGTCTACCACGTCGCCCATCCGTACGGGCACGGGCGGAGCGGCCACGGACGGGCCAACCGCTGCGATCGACTTCTTCTTCGGCGCCATGGCGACGAAGAAACTACTGCGCTAACTCGTAGGCCAGATTCTCACAACTAATTCCCCTAACCTGGCGTGCCAAAGATGTCAGGGAAATGAACACCTATGGGATCACGAGAATCCCTTCTATGTCTAGTGGGGGATTAGCTGCATGAAGAGCAGGTCTAGCAGTCAGCCTGAGGGGATTTTACCCAGGTTTGGGCCACAATGATGTGTAATACCCTAGTCCTTCTTGTCTGGATATATGTGTTCTTGAGCTTTTTAACTAGCTGCGGTGCACGCCCGGTCCAAAAGTCCGAATCCTCTCCAAGTAAGCCTTGGGCCTCCTTTTATACGTAAAGGGGTTGACAAAGTGGCACATAGGAGGTGGAAAGTAAGCTACATACCTGAGCTTATCGCTCGGCACCGTTGGACAAACGCATTTAATGCATTGCCTACATGCCCTCTTGCTTTATTGGGGATGGCAACAGAAGCTATCTTGTCCGTCGCCGCCCCTCCTTGCTTCGACACACGTCCAGGCTACCGAGGCATGCAGTGCCACGCTGGCTAACTAGTTGTTGTGTTGGCATGATGGTAGAGCCTCCACGAAGATCTTCATGCCGCCATGCAGGCGTCTGCTTAGTTGGCACGCCGGTCGTCGCACTAGAGTGGTGGTGAGGTGGTGAACCCTTGCCGGGCGCGGGTCTGGTCGCGTCCCAGCGATCGTCCCCGGCAAGGCTTGCCGGGTGCCTTGGAGTCATCCTCGACGAGGGTCTTTTCGGCGGTCTTCGTCTTCTGGCCCCACGTGGACCCGTAGGCTGTCAATATTTATGAGGATCTGCATGCTACCACGTTGCATTCCCAAATATTGGTCTTGATGTTGTTGATGGTGTCAGAACTCTCAGTCTCAAGGGTGATGGGCTTGCTGGTGCTGCGCAGGTTGCCCCGGCAAGGGTGTTGCCCGGGGAGGTCCAGCTCGCCTTCTGCTCCTTGTTCCTTGACTTGAGAATTTGCCTTGATAGTCTTCGTGTTTTGTCCTCCTCTGCCTCGCCAAGCCCTGCCGCAGGTGTGGCTGCGACTGCCCGCGCACAATTAAGGGGTATAGAAGTACCCATACTTTTGTATAGCAATAGAAACACTTCCGGTGTATGAATACCATCGTCCTATATATCAGTATTTACCTCTCAACCATTTCAAGACTCCTCGTCATGTCCGAGATCTCATCCGGGACTCCGAACAACATTCAGTCACCAAATCATATAACTCATATAACACTATATCGTCAATGAATGCCGAGTGTGCGGACCCTACGGGTTTGAGAACTTTGTAGACATGACCGAGACACCTCTCCGGTCAATAACCAATAGAGGAACCTAGATTCCCATATTGGTTCCTACGTATTCTGCGAAGATCGTTATCAGTCGAACTGTTATGACAACATACATAATCCCCTTTGTCCGTCATTATGTTACTTGCCCGAGTTTGATCATCGGTATCTTCATACCTAGTTCAATATCGTTATCGGCAAGTATCTTTACTCGTTCCGTAATACATCATCTCATAACTAACTCCTTAGTCATTTGCTTGCAAGCTTATGATGTGTACTACTGAGAGGGCCCAAAGATACCTCTCTGATACTCGGAGTGACAAATCCTAATCTCGGTCTATGCCAACTCGACAAACACCTTCGGAGATACCTATAGAGCATCTTTACAATCACCCAGTTACGTTGTGAAATTTGATAACACACAAGGTATTCCTCCGGTATCCGGGAGTTGCATAATCGACATGAAGAAAGAAATAGCAATAAACTAAACAATCAATGTGCTAAGCTATGGGATGAGTATTTTCCATCACATCATTCTCCTAAATATGTGATCCCGCTATCAAATGACAACTCATGTCCATGGTTAGGAAACCTTAACCATCTTTGATCAACGAGCCAGTCTAAGGACACAATATTTGTTTATGTATTCACACATGTATTTAGGTTTTCGATCAATACAATTCTAGCATGAATAATAAACCTTTATCATGAATAAGTTTATATAAAATAACAACTTCATTATTGCCTTTAGGGCATATTTCCTTCAGCTTCCTAAAATATGTGAATTGTACTCGCAATGCACGTGCATTGTACTAGTCTCTACTCCTAAAGTGGGAGTCTGTGGTCGTGATGGTAGGTTCGTACATCATTTGGTTTGGTTTGATTTTGCAAACATCCATAAATGCCCAAAAATCATCTATGTTATCTCTTGTCCAATTCCTGCTTTGCCCATAGTTGCATGCGATTAGTTAGTCATGCTAGTTAATTATGTGTGTTAATTAGGCATTCGTCACGACGAGACCTTCAAAACTAGATCCTATGTTGGTATGTTTCGATGACTTTTTTTGGGTAATAAGTTAACAAACCCGCACTAAGTAAGTTATCACATATATGATAGATAAGTTACCATCTTATTTATATAGAAATTACCGGGGCATAAAAAGTGGTCGTCCAATTCTCCCCTGTGCAAATGATTTAGAAGACCGAAAAAGTTGATGTAATCCTTGATCCCCCCTTATTTTCAAACTTCAAAATGTTTTATAGCTCAAATCTTCGGTCCGATCAAAAAATCTTTTTCATAAAAAAAAACACCACGAAGAAGGCATCAAAACTAGATCCTATGTTGATATGTTCCGATGACTTTTATTTCGGATCAAAAGTTACCAATTATGTGCTAAGTAATTTACCACACATGTGCTACATATATTACCACGTTGTTTACACAGATATTACCGGGGCATAAATGTTCTAACCTTCTTATCAGCTTGGGTTAAAGTTACTGTGGTGATTGTGCATGTGTTATCACGTGTATGATGCGTATAGTACCAAAACATTACACGAAAGCTGCCGGGGTATGTTATTAAAAAACTCCCTTGCCAATGTTATCAGGACCAAGGCACATAAGTTATCAGGTCTGAGATGTGTGAGTTACCTTGCTATTCATATAAAAGTTACTGAGGAGATATCTCATCAACCCCTCCCCCAATACCAAAGTTATCAGGACTGATGTACACAAGTTAGCAGGTCTGTGATATGTGAGTTAACCATGCTATTCACATAAAAGTTACCAGGGGGTATTTCATCACCCCCCCCCCCCCCACACACACACCCCATGCCAAAGTTATCAGGACCAGGATACATAAATTATCAGGTGTGCGACGTGTGAGTTATCATTCTATTCACACAAAAGTTAACGGTGGCATATTTCATCAACCACCCCATCCCCCCCCCCCCCCCCCCGCCCCCACCGACGGCAAAGTTACCAGGACCAGGGTACATAATTTATCAGGTTTGCGATGAGTGAGTTACCGTGCTATTAACATTAAAGTTGTCGTGGGTACATTTTATCACCCTCTCACCAAAGTTATCAGCATCGAGGCACATAAGTTATCGCCGCACTTTTCCTTGGGAGGTGCCGTCCTCACTTGGTGTGGGGTGAAATGCCGGGACGGACTTCTCACCAGCTGGAGTAGCACCGTTGGGTTTAATGGCTCTGTCCGGACGCGTACGTCGGTCCGGTCTCCATTTTAGTGACCCAAACATACAAAACGTGAACAAAAAGGACAAGATTTGTGTTTCCTAGTTGGAGTTGCCATGTACAAAAAACTATGACTAGTACTTTATTCATCGCAATTTATTGGTTCCAAAGACCAAAACACGTAGTAATTAGCCATATTAAATGCCCCTGGTTATCCATCTGCACATTGAGAAAAATGACTTACCTATGCATGGGCTCATGGAGCTGCATACGACATGCATGCATGCCCACATAAAAAAGGCCAGCTCATGCAGTACCATGCAAACATGCATGTCTGGTGTATCCCTGAAAAAGGTAATGTCATCTCATCCATCTCTCACGTCTCCATCTCTCTCTCACTCTACAACCAGGCAGTCTGTCACACGGGGAGAGAGACAACACTTGCATTCACATGGAGAGGCGGTGGGGGGACCAATGACCAACATGCAGGAGGTAGAAAGGTCACATAGTTAATTTTCATTTACAGGACATCAAATGAGGTTTGGTGAGTTGGTTGTTCGCTTCAAACAAATACCAGCCGGGCTAGGTTCGATCCCCACTATATGCGTCTTTTTAGCGCTCAAGGAAAAAAAGGCGGGAGGAGCGACAGGACCATAAAGAAAGATCGAAGGGAGCGAAGCAGGCGGACGGGAGCAATCGTACGTGCCTGTCGCTAACTGCTAGTCAGCAGGAAAATAGCATTCTCGAAAATAAAAAATAAACAAACGGAAAAAAGATCGTCCTCGGCTCGAACCCCTCCCCCCTCAACAATGATCCACCGCCTACCACACTATCGAGCTAACATCCTCTGAAACAACAACACGCCTCAGGGTTGATCGGGTCACCGTCATGCCTCCTCAAAGGAGGTGCCTATCCATTCATTATTTACATCATGGGACGAGTGCTGCAGCGGACAGCCGACCGAGCATATATGGATCAACCCAGCCGCCACCACCCCGAGAGCATAAAGTGAGCTTCCTATAGACCTTTTTTCTTTTCACAGTTACATGTTAATCGCATACATTCACGAATTGTACAAACTCTCGCTTTTGTTAATATAAATCTAGTTATTATTTTAAATGGATATGTGTGTCAGCACATGTTCCAAAAATTATGGAAGCAATCATTCTTGATACCAAGGTCATGCATGTCGAATTAGTGGATTCTATTTTGTAGCTCAAAATTTTCTCAACATATACCAACACCCAAAATAACAAAAGAGTACATTTAAAAAAAGTAGTGGGTGTAACATACTAGATTGAGGGGCATAACTAGATTAGGAGTTCAAACAAAGATGCTTCCTAAAGTATATTCCTTGTAGCCCATAGCAACACACGTGCATTCTACTAGTCTCTACTCCTAAAGAGGGAGTCTGCGGCCGTGATGGTAGATCCATACAACGTATGGTTTGGTTTGATTATGGATGCATCAATTAATGCCCAAAAATCATCCCATTTATCTCTTGTCCAATTCTTGCTTTGCCCACACTTGCATGCAATTAATTAGCCATACCAGTTAATTATGTGTGTTCATGAGGCAGACAGTTAATATGTATATTTAATTTGGAAAGTATGATCAAGCGTTGGATAGGAGGATCATACTAAAATGAATAGTACCATTCTTTGGACAGAAGAATCGCATTAATTATGAAAGTATCATTATTTAGACAAGAGGATCATGTTAATTATGTAAAATATTGTCGAGCGTTTGAAAGTAGGATCACTTTAATTATAAATAGTATTATTATTTGGACATGAGGATCATGATAATTATAAAAAGTATCATCGAGTATTGAACATAAGGTTCACGTTAATTACGAGTATTGTTCTTTGGACATGAGTATCACATTAATTATGGAAAGTATTACGGAGCCTTAAATGGGAGGATCAGATTTATTATGGAAGGCATCACTAGTCAATAATGCAAAACAATTTGGAAACCAAGCACCAAATCAATTTGGAAATCAAGGCATTGATGCAATTAATAGAGAATGCAATTAATTATGTTCATTGATGTCGGGGAAACTGATCCACCAACACCTATGGGGACCGGACCCCTTTCGGTTCGGAGGGGGGCGGAGGCCGCGCAAAGAGCGGATCGAGGCAGTACACGCGAGCGGTTTTACCCAGCTTCGGGCCGCACGGATGCGTAAAACCCTACTGCTGCTTGTTGTGTGTATTGAATTCTTGCTCAGGAGCGATGGACGCTGCCAGACCGAGCGTGAGAGTGTTCCTGATGTTTCGAATGAGCCGAACCCCCCCTACGTTGCGCTTGGGCCTCCTTTTATACTTTCAAGGGGTCACCGACAGGTGGCAACGTAGACTAGAAGGGTAAAAATGGAAAAGGATGCGGTAGGGGCAGCTACCGCTACTGTGGACACAGTGCACCCTACCTAACTCTGACGGCAGGGGACAAGGTCATTGAATGCCCGTCTGAGTTGCCTAAACAGTGCAAAAAGTGACCGTTAGGAGCGCCACTGTTTGCCACGATGGCCTTCTCTTCATCTCCGGTTGCCACCGCGTACCCCTGGCTGCACAGGCTCCCGCCACGCGCCCCTGAGGAAGCCTCATGGCGACACGCGGGTGGGTGCGCTGGAGCGTGGGTACAGGGTGGCAGCGGGCCCCCGGCGAGTACCTTGTCGGGGTCGTCGTCTTGTCGAGTCCAGAAGCTTGTCGCTCACCGGACCTTGCCGGGACGTGCGGTGCATCGCGGCAAGTTTCTTGAAGTGCCGTGGTTGGCCTTCCCGGCAAGCTCCTCTTGCCGGGGCCTTGTCTCTTCCCGGCAAGATCCTCTTGCCGGGGCCTTGTCTCTTCATCTTGAATGCTTTGTTCTTGAATGGCTCCAAAGGAACCCACGGAGGACTCTGGTGGTCGTCCGGCAAGCCTTGCCGCGCGGCGCTGCAACTGCCCGTGCACAAGTTCGGGATACTAGGGTACCCCTACTCTAGTACACCGACAGGAGCCCCCGGGCCTGGGCCACACACGGTGCCGAGCGCTGTTGGGCCAGGCCCAAAACAGGGTACGGGCACGCGCGGAGCCTGGGTTATGCCGAATCTAACTCCGTATCCACCGCGCCCCCCGTAACGGCACGCGTCAATCGCGGAGTTGTGGGAGAGATCGTGGGTGGTTGTTTATTTGGAAGGCCGAAATGTCCACCCTGTCCCTCTTTATAAGCAGGGGAAACAGGGGCATTTCCCCCACCTTCGCCCTTCGCTGCTGCAATCTCAGAAATCTCCGCCGCCCTCCTCCGCTTGCAGAGTAGAAAGAGGGCAGCGCTCCGCCCCCGTCGCTGCTGCCACCACCAGTTCCGTCGATCTCCCCCACCGCCTCCGCCATGCCTCCGAAGCCCAAAAAGGGGAAGGCCACGAAGGCCGCGGCCGCGAAAGCTGTGAAGTCGACTGAAGCGCAGCAGCTTGAGGCGCTGCGGAAGGAGCGGGCCACTTTCCCCCCCCGAGCTCTCCGCGAAGGAGCTGATGGAGTGGTACTATCTCTTCTGGTCGACGGAGACGCGGGCGCATCCGCGCACGAAGGTACTCTCCGCCGTCGCCTCGCAAGCAGCTCCAATTGGCGGATATCCTTTCTTCGCCGTGTTCTTCTACTGCGGGCTCTGCCCGCCATTCTCTGATTTCTTTTGCGACGTCATGAACACCTATGGGCTCCACCTCCTTGACTTCACCCCCAACACCGTTCTGACCATGGCAGTTTTCGCCCATCTATGCGAAAACTTTGTCGGAGTCCACCCCAACGTAGCTCTCTTCCGCCATTTCTTTATGCCTCGTGTCGAGAGAGGGGAACCTCTTGCCGGCGGGATCGCCTGGATCTCGCGAGCCGGCAAGAAGGAGACCTATCTGGAGGGGGAGCTCCGCAGCAAGTGGGACGAGTGGAGAGCAGAATTGTGCTGGGTTGTAGAAGAGAGCCCGCAGCCGTTCACCGCCCTGCGCCAAGCCCCAGTAGTGCGTGGCAATGACTGGAGCGCTCTGTCCGTGGACGACGACAAGCTGAAGATCGCCACCGCTCGGATCTTGCGTCTCAGGCTTGCCGGGATGACTGTAGGAGCTGTCGGCGCAGATTTCCTTCGCCGGCGCATCGGCCCTCTGCAAGCGAGGGGGAGACCCGCCTGGGAATTTGGAGGCCCGGCAGATATCATGAGGTTGCGTCCAGGCCTCAACTTCAATTTCACCGTCATAGAGTTGGACGGGATACTCAAGGAGATATTCAAGCACGACCCACAGCATCCCGAGTGGTTCAGGTTGCCGGCAGGTGTCGTTCCTCTGTGCAACAACTCCTCGCGCGACCGCATCTGCGCCATGATGCCGTTGTGTGATTCACACGGGATCGCTCCAACTTGGCAAGAGCCTGCCAGAGACGTTGTGCAGCAGTTCTTCGATAGTCTAGTGGAAGTAGCGGTCAATGCTGACGAAAGAAGCTCCTCACCCGCGACACCACCGATCAAGAGATGGAACACATCGCCACCAGGGCGGAAGAGGCGGCGGCAGCCGCAGCCGCGGGTGAATTTGGGTTCACGGTGGAGGAAGCGGACGCGGCATCGGCGATGAGTCTTGCTGAGCGGGAGTGGCCCGAAGACGAAGAAGAGCTTGCCGCGCCCGACGCCGAGTTGAGTGAGCCCGCCGAGGGTGCGAGCGGCACGCCATCTCCGGGGAGCTTGCCGGGAACAGGGCCCGGAACGCAGCCCCCAGTGCAGCCAAGAAGGCGCCTCCGCAGGATCGGGGACGCAGCAGGGCGGCAAGCTGGTCAACAGCCGCAGCGCCGCGCGACGCGCTCCACCGCGGCAAGTACGGTTGCCGCGGGTGCGCCTCCCGCCGCCGTGGCAACTGGGGCGGGGTCATCTCGGACTGGTGCCGCAGTCCCCGCCAAGCGGCCAAGGGATCCCACCCCTCCACCTCGTCGCGCCGGAGGTGGGCCGAACTTCGACCTCTCCGCGCTCAGCTCTGACGAGGAAGAGGAAGAAGAGTAAGATTCCCTTGTTGTTCTTGTAGTTCTTCAACTTGCCATTCCTGTCTTGCATCTGATCTGACCCACCCTGGACTCTCCCTTTTCAGGACTCTGGCCCAGAGGGCGGCGAAGAGGGCCAAGGCTCAGGTGGTGGTCATCGAGGACGAGCCCACTGCGACGACAGGAGGCGCGCCCGAGACCACCTTGCCGGATCCGGCCATCACTTTGCAGAGCAGCCCCCAGCGCAGCCCCCAGTGTAAGCATATGGTTTACTTTCTGCTTCTAGGTGCGCGTGGTTGCTCTTTTCCTTTGTTGACATCTAATCACTGGTTTGTTTGTGCAGGAGCAGAACAGCTTCATCAGGAGGGCGTGGTGATCTCCTCCGACTCGTCGTCTGCTTCGACTACGCCGCCAAGGGCGGACTCCCCGGCAAAGGAGCATTCTCCGGCAAGGGAGGAGCCTCCGGCAAGGGAGGAGTCTCCGGCGAGGGACGGCGCTAACGATCCGCCGGTGGTGGAGCTTATGACAGCGGATCCCAGCACAGGTTATCCTTCCTGCCCGAAACTTTCTTTGTATTCTTCTGCTGATTTTTCTTCTTGAGTGCTTGTTTGACTTCTCATTCTTCTCCGGTCGTCAGGTCCACCCTCCGCGGATCCGATGGAGACCGAGGCGGGCGGCGGAGAGGACGCGCGCGGCAACACTGATGATGCCGCGGCCGCCGAAGACGGAGCTGGTGCCGATGTGCCTGCCGGTGCAGAGGCTGCCAAGGCTGCCACCGAGGAAGCTGGCGGGGGATCTGGCGATCGCACTGACGGCCCTGAGGCCGCAGGAGCGTCAGGCGCTGCACTGACCGCCGATCCCTCCGCCGCTGCCGCAGCATCAGGCTCCGAGGAGCCCCAGCCCGGCGCCTATCTGAAGGCTGGCGAGGGCATCTTCATCAAGCTCCCTTGGGCGTCAAGCTCCAAGGCGCCGGTGGAAGGAGAAGTTTTGGATGGGGAGGTGCTCGCCTCCGCTGGGTTGTCGATCGTTGACGCGCCGGGAAGCAGCGGTGACGAGCCCGAGGAGGAGCGGCTGCTGCGGAGGCTGCTGGCGCTCTATCGCGCCCGTCAAGTCAAGTTAGAGTCCCGGGAAGCGCTCGTCGCGAAAGCGAGCGTGGATATAGAGAAGCGCGCGGAGGAGCTCCGGGGTTTTCGCCAGGAAGCTCTCCGGGCCTTGGCGGAGGAGCGGGAGCAGCTTGCTGAAGAGCGGAAGGCCTTCCTCCTCGAGAAGGCCGAAGCTGAAGAGCAGCAGCGGCTCACCGGCGAGAAGCTGCACGCGCGAGAAGGCGAGTTGGCTCAGCGAAAAGTGAACCTTGACAGCCATGAGGAGGAGCTTGCCGCGTGCTAACGGGCACTTGGCGGGTCGCTCCAAGAGGCAAAGGATGCGGCTGCGGCTGCCGAGACCACCAAGAAGGAATTGGAAGTAAAGGTGGCGCAGGTGGAGGCTGATCTGAAGGTGGGTGGCGAAGAGCTTGCCGCGCTCAAGCTGGAGCGCGAGAAGGACGCCCTTGCCCACGGTGAGCTGCAGGGCCAACTCTCCAAGAAGGGCAAAGAGCTGCGCGCTGCCAAGAATTCCAATGCTGATCTGGAGCTGAAGCTGGCCACCTTGACGGAGACGTTGGACGGCGCCAAGAAACGGGAGGCGGACTTGAAGAAGGACATCAAGGCCAACGAGGCGCTGCTAGCGAGGGCCGTCGAAACCCAGAATCTTCTCAGAGATACTGTGGAGCTCTGGACGGAGGGCCTCGTGAACATTGCTGCAGTCATCGAAGAGGAGCTGGTGCAATTGGGGGTGGAAGGCTTCGGGTACTCCTCCGACGAGAACCTCCAACCCAGCGCCAAGCTCACTCTGTTCTTCAAAGGCGTGGCGGCGGCGCTCCAGCAACTCCGGGAACGGATCCCAAAGCAGTTGGCCGACGAGTCACGCTCGATTTGTGCCGGAGTTCTGGAGAAGGTGCTGGTGAAGGTGGCCTTCCGCAAGACGGGCCTCAACCTCACCAACGTCCTCAAGAGGCTGCCGGCGGACGCTGATCTTGACGCACTTAAGGCCCTCGTCGCACCCATTGTGGACAGGGTGAACGAGGTCAAAAGGGTTGACGGCGGTCGCGTAGATTAGGCCGTCCGTTTTCTTCTTTTCTTGTCGCTGCCAGTCATGTCATGGGAACACTTTATTAGAGGCGCGACAAGTTATTTTTGTAATATAACTCTATCTTAGGCAAAAAATTGCTGTGTTACTTCCTTTACTCGACTCTTGGCTTTGTATGGTTCTGCCCTACGCTTTCTAGGGAAACTTGCCGGTGCAGGCACCCTTGCCGCGAGCGCCGAGTGCGGAACTTCAGCAGCTTGCTGGCGGGGTCGCTACCGACAAGCAACCTTGTCGCAACTAGTTGCAGCTCACTTAAGTTGTTGAGCGGACTCGAAACAAAGTAAGGGCGCAGCTAGCTACGAGTTGGTTCCTCCGTGCACTGGTTTTCCATACAAAGCACGGTCGTTCAAGGAAAATAACTCAAAAACTTAAAAAACTGATTGCTCAAACTTTAGCAACTTAGCTTTTCTGTCGTCTGCTTCCCGGCAAGGAGAAACTTTCTTGAATGGCCTGGTCCACACCATTCTCTTCTCCTTCCCCCCCCCCCCCGGTAAACCTTGTGGGCAAGGGAACCTTCCTTCTTTTGAGAAAGAAACAGAGAAATAAAGTAATGATATGGAGCCTTGGTCTCGTTATCGCTTATCGGGGTCTGGTGCGGAATGCCATCTTCGGTCTCAAGGCGGACAACGCCGGGCCTAGTGACTCGTTTCACCCGATAAGGGCCTTCCCACTTCAGCGTCAACTTGTTGGAATTCCTGGCGGACTGAACACGCCGAAGAACAAGGTCGCCTTCCTCGAAGCTCCTGGCTTTAACTTTGCGGCTATGGTAGCGACGCAAAGCTTGCTGGTAGCGAGTGGCTCGCACAGCAGCCTGAAGACGGTCTTTCTCAAGGAGCAGCTCGTCATCTTGGCGCAACTGCTCTTGCTCGAGCTCATCATAAGCGAGCACTCGAGGTGACTCGTAAACGAGTTCCGTGGGGAGAACTGCCTCTGCTCCGTAGACTAGAGCGAAGGATGTCTGGCCAGTGGCTTCATTTGGCGTCGTCCTGATCGACCAAAGAACCACCGGCAGCTCCTCGATCCAGTTTCTTCCGCACTTGTGCATCCTGTCGAAAGTTCTGGTCTTGAGGCCTCGCAGCACTTCAGCATTTGCCCTCTCCGCTTGACCGTTGCTTCTCGGATGAGCAACAGAAGCGAAGGAGACCTTGGCGCCAAGATCTTGGACGTACTGCATGAAGGTGCGGCTCGTAAATTGCGTGCCGTTGTTGGTGATGATCCTGTTAGGGATCCCGAAACGGCAAACAATCGACCTGAAGAACTTGGCTGCTCACTGTGCTGTCACCTTCCTCACTGGTTCCACTTCCGGCCACTTTGTGAACTTGTCGATGGTGACGTACAAGAACTCAAAGCCCCCGACAGCTCGGGGAAAGGGGCCGAGGATGTCGAGCCCCCAGACCAAAAATGGCCAGGATAAAGGGATCGTCTGGAGAGCTTGAGCTGGCTGGTGTATCTGTTTGGAATGGAACTGGCACGCTTCACACTTAGTTACTTGTGCAGTTGCATCCTGGAGGGCTGTCGGCCAGAAGAAACCTTGTCGAAATGCTTTGCCGACAAGTGCTCTTGCGCCAATGTGGTGACCACATATGCCTCCATGTATCTCTGCCAACAGCTGTTGTCCATCTTCCCGGCGAATGCACTTCAATTTCACACCGTTGAGTCTTATTCTGTACAGTGTGTTGTCGACAAACTTGTACATACTTGACTGCCGGGCTACTCTTTCCGCTTCTTCTTGCTCTTCGGGAAGCTCTCCTGTCTGAAGGAAACGGACGATCTGCTGCGCCCATGCTGGAGCTTGCGGCTCGACAACAAGGGCTAAAGGCATATCTGTTGCTGTGGGAACATCCACTTCTACGGCACGAACCTGTGGTTCGGCCGGAGCGTGATATTCCCCGGCAAGCTTGCCAGAGCAAAACTTGTCGGGAGCGTTTGCTTCAACGGAACAAACCAAGAGGTTCGCCGGAGCAGACTGCTCCTCAGCACTCTTGGCGTCGATCTTGGGGACCTTCTTGGCGGCGGCTTCGGGAAGCTCTGCCGAAAAGTAGTCATCAGAAACCAACTTCCTCTTCTTTCTCTATCCAGTCGACGGTGTTACGGATGGTTGAGTCAGCTTGAGCATAAAAATCCCTGGTTCCACAGGTAACTTTAGTGTTGCGCACTTTGACAGGCCGTCAGCAATATCGTTCTGAGCTCGTGGAACGTGTTCCATTTGCAGGCCGTCAAAGTGTGCTTCTAGCTTCCTTACTTCATCAACATATGCTTCCATCAACGGACTCTGATAGCTTTTGTTTACTTGGCGGACGACCAACTGCGAGTCACCCCTGACAATGAGCTTGTTGATCCCAAGGTATGCCGCGATTCTGAGTCCGGCAAGCAAACCTTCATACTCTGCGGTATTGTTCGTTGCTTGCTCCTTGGGAAAATGCATCTGAACTACGTACTTGAGGTGCTCTCCGGTGGGTGCGATAAGCAGCACGCCTGCACCGGCGCCTTGCAGCGAGAAGGCACCATCAAAGTACATCAGCCACTCTTTGCTTTCCTCTTTGACGGGGATGCTTGTTTCTGGAGTTTCTTCGTCTGGTGTCGGCGTCCATTCCGCTATGAATTCTGCCAATGTTCTGCTCTGTATAGTGGAAGTACTCTCATACTTGAGGCCAAAGCTTGGCAGTTCCAGTGCCCACTCGACAATCCTGCCGGTTGCTTCTGGATTTTGCAGTATCCTCTTCAACGGAAAGCGAGTGACAACTGTTATCTCATGTGCCTGGAAGTAATGGCGCAGCTTTCTCGAGGCCATGAGAAGGCCGAAAAGCAATTTCTGTACGCCAGAATACCTTGATCTAGCCCCCTGTAGAAGGGAACTGACAAAGTAAACTGGGCGCTGCACCATTTTCCTCTACACCTCCTTGCATGCCTGCGCAGACTCAACTTTGTCGGGGCCAGAGCTTGTCGGAGAAGCCCCCTGCTTGTCGCTGGATTCACTTGCCGCGGTTGCTGGCTCATCGTCCGCCTCCCTCTCCGCTACTAACGCAGCACTAACCACTTGATTGGTTGCTGCCAGATATAGCAGCAACTTCTCTTGTGGCTTAGGTGCGACAAGTATTGGAGTGGAGGACAGGTACCTCTTCAAGTCCTGTAGCGCGGCCTCCGCTTCTGGAGTCCATTTCATCGGACCTGCCTTTTTCAATATTTTGAAAAACGGTAAGGCGCGCTCTACGGACTTAGAGATAAATCTGCTGAGAGCAACCACGCAACCGGCAAGCTTTCGTACATCCTTGACGCGCTTTGGTGCTTCAATCTGCTCGATGGCTTTGATCTTGTCGGGATTGGCTTAAATCCCCCGCTGTGACACAAAGAACCCGAGAAGCTTGCCGGAAGGGACTCCGAACACGCACTTCTCGGGATTGAGCTTGAGGTTGATCCTGCGCAGATTTGCAAAAGTTTCATCTAGATCTTGAATCAGAGTAGCCTTGTTTTTGCTCTTGACCACTATATCATCCATGTAGGCTTCCACATTTATGTGCATTTGCGGCTCAAAAGCATGGTGGACTACCCTTGCGAATGTTGATCCAGCATTTTTCAAACCGAAAGGCATCCGTACGAAGCAGTACGTGCCACATGGGGTGATAAATGCGGTTTTCTCTTCATCCTCTTCTGCCATGAAGATCTGATGGTATCCTGAGTATGCATCAAGAAATGAAAGCAAATCACATCCGGCTGTGGAGTCAACAATCTGGTCAATACGCGGCAAGGGAAATGGGTCTTTGGGACAAGCTTTATTAACATCAGTGAAGTCAATACAAAGTCTCCATTTCCCGTTAGCCTTACGCACAACAACAGGATTGGCCAACCACGTGGGATGGAGCACTCCTCTGACAAGGCCTGCTGCTTCCAACTTCTTGATTTCTTCTGTGATGAATTCTTGGCGCTCCACTGCCTGCTTCCTGACTCTCTGCTTGACGGGCCGCGCATGAGGACAGACGGCAAGGTGGTGCTCGATTACTTTCCTGGGAACACCGGGGATATCAGACGGTTGCCATGCAAACACGTCGACATTCGCCCGCAGGAAAGCAACGAGTGCGCTTTCCTATTTGGGGTCAAGAGTGGCGCTGATGGTGAAGGTACCACCAGTGCCATCCTCCTTGGCGGACACCTTCTTAGTCTCAAGTGGAGCTGCCATTGCCTTCTTACACTTGCCGGTGGAGCTAGATGGTGCGTCCTCGACGGTAGCGCAGCACTCCGAAGAGGTGCGCTTGCCGGAGTAGGCATCAGAGCTCTTGTCGGACTTGGTCTTCTTCTTCCCTTCGGGAGCTTCAGCGGCAAGTGTCTTGCGCTCTGCTGCGGCTGCCGCTTCTCGGTAGATCTTGTCGGCACAGATAAGAGCATCCTTCTTGTCGCCAGGGACAGAGATGACACTTATTGGGCCTGGCATTTTCAGTATGTTGTACGCATAGTGAGATGCTGCCATGAACTTGGCGAGTGCCGGACGGCCAAGGATTCCATTGTAAGGTAATGGAAAGTCGGCAACGTCAAACGTGACCCTCTCAGTCCTGAAGTTCAGCTCGCTGCCAAATGTGACCGGCAGCATGATCTTTCCCTTTGGCTTGCTTCTTCCCGGGCTGATTCCTTGGAATGTGCCGGTCTCCTCGAGCTCGCTGTCAGGGATCTGAAGTTTCTGGAGGACCGCGGAGGATATCAAGTTCAAGCCAGCCCCGCCATCAACTAGCATCTTCGTGACCTTGAGATTGCGGATAGTTGGAGAAACCAACATCGGTAAACACCCAACCGCAGTTACGCGATCAGGGTGGTCTTCAATGTCGAAGATGATAGGTGAGCTGGACCATTTCAGGGGCTTGCGTGACTCTATGGATGGCTCTGCTGCATTCACTTCCCGCATCCACTGCTTGAGTTGGTGGTGCGAAGTATGCAGAGAGGCGCCACCGTCAACGCACAGGACCTCTATGGCTTTCTGAAATTCCTGCTCGTCGGCCTCGTCATCATCCATGTCTTCATCGTCGTCGTCATCTTCATCCTTGTCGCGGCCGCAGGGAGGTCTGTCTCCTTGCCGCTGCTTGGCCTTGCCGCGGCGTCCTCCTCGGCTGGGATGTTTCTTGCCGGATCCACTAGTTCCTTCCTGGGCCTTCTCCTTGTCGCGCCGCTCGTACTCAGCTTTCCGTTGCTCAACAAGCTGTTCGACTTTCTTGCAGTTCTGGAGATCGTGACCCTTGGTGCGGTGAATCTTACAATACTGCTTGCCGGAGCTGTCCTGCTTGTCGGCGGCCGCCACAGGCTGGGCCTCCTTGTCAGAGCCACCAGCTTTAGCTTCCTTGGCGCCACCTCCGTTGCCGGTCTGCTCGACAGCTAGCACTTCCTTGCCATTTTTCCTTCTGTTGTTCCGCCGCCGGCCTTTCCTTGTCGGGGCGGCATCCTCACTGTTGGATTCTCCTGCTCCTGTACTCTCTCCGGGGAGCCTCCTCCCCTCTTCAGCGCGTGCACACTTGTCGGCCAGGGCGTAAAGCTCGCTGACGTCTCTGATCTTACACATCGCCATCTCCTCCCTCATCCTTCGGTTTCGCATGTTCTGATGGAACGCGCTGATGATCGTGGCGGGGTGGACGTCTGGGATGTTGTGCTGTACACGGCTGAATCTCTGAATGTACTTGCGCAGTGGCTCTCCTTCCTTCTGGGCGAGCAGATGAAGATCGCTCTCTTGGCCATGTGGCTTGTGGCCGCCTGTAAAGGCGCCGACAAACTGATGGCATAAATCTGCCCAAGAGGAGATGGAATTGTCCGGCAAGTGCATGAGCCAGGACCTGACGTTGGGCTTGAGTACCAGCGGGAAGTAGTTGGCAAGGATCTTGTCGTCCCGTCCCCCGGCAGCCTGCACCGCGATGGTGTAGATGCTGAGAAACTCCGACGGATGCGTCTTGCCGTCGTACTTCTCTGGTACGTCTGGTTTGAAATTCTTTGTGCTGGGCCACTGGACTTGCCGCAGCTCACGGGTGAACGCAGGACAACCTACCGCGTACGGCAGATCGCCTGGTTCCCCTGGCGCATGCATGTCAACAGAGGGCCCAGCGCGCTTGTCGGATTGACGTCGCGCTTCTCTTCGGCGCTCGATGCGGGTTCGAGCGTCTTCTTGTTGTCGTTCATGGAGAACTTGGCGCTGGTCGCGACGAGCTCGTGGGTCTGACGACGAGGTGGAGCCGCTGTCGGGGTGGACCCGGCGAGTCGGCGATTTTGGCCTTCGCAGTGGAGAGTGCATGGAAGTCGCACCTCCCCGGTCTTGTTGCCATCGGCTCGCGTCCGGCTGTCCTGCCGCGGCAGCGAGGTGCTTGGTTGCCGCACAGTGTCGCCGTTGGCGAAGCCGATGAGGCTCTGGATAGTGGCCCTCCATTCGTCGGTCTTGTCCGCCGTTGGACGGTAGTCTAGGAGCAGTTGAGCTCGCGCCAAGGCTTCTGCTGGAGTGGTGGGCGGCGGAGGTGAACGGTGCGAGGAGTGGGGCGTGCTCGGACTCCTAACCACGTTAGAAGGAGCAGTGCTCCGTCCAGGCGACCGTACTTTGCTCGAGCCAGCATGTTCACGTGCATGTTGGTCTTGAGCGCCACGAGAACCACCAGCTTGATCTTGGCCCAGCGGACGTATGGCGCTGCGAACGCCATGACGCTGCTGGTCCCGCGCCTCCTGAGAGGGGCGCGGTGCGCGCATGGATGCCGAGGTCTGTGCCGCCTTGTCCTTGGACTTGGCCGCATTGAGGGCTCCCTCGTTGACGCCCATTCTTCCGCCGGCGTCCACTCCACCACCCGTTTGCTCCGGAGGCGGTGAAAGTGACGCAGACGGAACAGCTGCCTCCGAATCCTTCTTCTTCGGTGGCATGTCGATGAAGACGATGAAGATTTAGCTCGCGTGCACGCCGGATCGGGTTCGCACAATCTCGACGCCCCCTACCTGGCGCGCCAAAGATGTCGGGGAAACTGATCCACCAACACCTATGGGGACCGGACCCCTTTCGGTTCGGAGGGGGGCGGAGGCGGCGCAAAGAGCGGATCGAGGCAGTACACGCGAGCGGTTTTACCCAGCTTCGGGCCGCACGGATGCGTAAAACCCTACTGCTGCTTGTTGGTGTGTATTGAATTCTTGCTCAGGAGCGATGGATGCTGCCAGACCGAGCGTGAGAGTGTTCCTGATGTTTCGAATGAGCCGAACCCCCCCTACGTTGCGCTTGGGCCTCCTTTTATACTTTCAAGGGGTCACCGACAGGTGGCAACGTAGACTAGAAGGGTAAAAATGGAAAAGGATGCGGTAGGTGCAGCTACCGCTACTGTGGACACAGTGCACCCTACCTAACTCTGACGGCAGGGGACAAGGTCATTGAATGCCCGTCTGAGTTGCCTAAACAGTGCAAAAAGTGACCGTTAGGAGCGCCACCGTTTTCCACGATGGCCTTCTCTTCATCTCCGCTTGCCACCGCGTACCCCTGGCTGCACAGGCTCCCGCCACGCGCCCCTGAGGAAGCCTCATGGCGACACGCGGGTGGGTGCGCTGGAGCGTGGGTACAGGGTGGCAGCGGGCCCCCGGCGAGTACCTTGTCGGGGTCGTCGTCTTGTCGAGTCCAGAAGCTTGTCGCTCACCGGACCTTGCCGGGACATGCAGTGCATCGCGGCAAGTTTCTTGAAGTGTCGTGGTTGGCCTTCCCGGCAAGCTCCTCTTGCCGGGGCCTTGTCTCTTCCCGGCAAGATCCTCTTGCCGGGGCCTTGTCTCTTCATCTTGAATGCTTTGTTCTTGAATGGCTCCAAAGGAACCCACGGAGGACTCTGGCGGTCGTCCGGCAAGCCTTGCCGCTCGGCGCTGCAACTGCCCGTGCACAAGTTCGGGATACTAGGGTACCCCTACTCTAGTACACCGACAATTGAAGAATTGATTTTTTGCCCAGATTATGTATGAAATCAAGCCATTAATGTAATTAATTAGTTAGACACACCCATAATTAGGGATGCAGATAATTAATAGTAGAAAGGTTTTCCAAATTTATCATTACTATTAAACCCCAGTTCCCCTTACGAAAAAAACAATCCGCTCCCACCTCCCCGCACGCACAAGAAAACCGACCTCCCTTGCCTCAATCAAAAAGGAAAAAAGGAAAATAATAATTTGGAAACCAATCACAAAATCAGTTAGGAATCAAGTGATAATGCAATTAATTAGCCACATAATTTTTTACATGTGCAATAAACTAAGTCTGTTTAACTAGGTATTTTTTCGTGAACAATCAAGTTTAATCAAGCCATTAATGCAGTTAATTAATTGGTCAGACACTTAATTAGGGATGCACATAACTAATAATAGGAAGTTTTTTCAACCATGTCTCTAATATTAAATGGGAGTTGGGGACTATAGGTGGTACGTTCAACTCAACTCCCCTTGATCCCACATACAAAAAACCCATCCTCCACCACCTCCTCATACGCACATGAAAACCCAGCTCCCTTGCCTCACGCAAAAAAGGGGAAAAGAACATCCTCCACCCAAACCCCTCGCCCTCAACAATGGTCCACCACCTACTACACTGCCGGGCTGACATCCTCTGAAATGATGACACGCCTTAGGGTTTATTTGGTCGCCGCCATGCGCACGCCCTCAGAGGAGGTGCCCAATGAGCATGCCTGAGGTTCGGTTCGGTCGAGAGGCACTTGCAGGAAGAGTCTTCACATGATCGATGTCCCTCGTACCATCATATTCCTATCCATGCATTATTTACATCATGGGACAAGTGCTGCAGCGGACAGCCAGACAAACATAGATGGATCGACCCAGTGACCACCACCATGAGAGCACAAAGCGAGCTTCCTATAGACCTTTTTTCCTTTCACAATTACATGTTAATCACATACATTCACAAATTGTACGAACTCTCAGATTTTTGTTAATATAAATCTTGTTCGTTTCTATGTGGATATGTGTGTCAGCACATGTTCCAAAAATTATGGAAGCAATCTTTCTTGATACCAACATCATGCATGTCTAATTAGTGAATTTTATTTTTTAGCTTAAAATTTTCTGCCTGATATATTAACAACAAAATAACAGAAGAGTACATTTATTAAAAGTAGTACGTGTAACATACAAGATTGAGGGGCATAACTAGATTAGGAGTTCAGACCAGAGATGTTTCCTAAAGTATATGCATTGTAGCTCATAGCAACGCGCATGCCTTCTACTAGTCTCTACTCCTAAAGGAGGAGGTCACGGTTGTGATGGTAGGTTCGTACATCGTTTGTTTTGGCTTGATTTCCCATGCATCCATCAATGCCCAAAATTCATATCATTTATCTCATGCGCAATTCCTGCTTTGCCCATACTTGCATGCAGTTATTTAGCAAGATCAATTAATTATGTATGTTAATTAGGCATACAGTTAATATGGCTATTTAACTTGGAAATTATAATTGAGCGTTGGACGGGAGAATCATACTGATATGAAGAGTGTCATTCTTTGGAAAAAAAGAACCCTGTTATTTGGACATGAGGATCATGTTAATTATGGAAAATATTGTCGAGCGTTTGAAAGTAGGATCACTTTAATTATAAAGTGTATTATTATTTGGACAGGAGGATCACTTAAATTATGGAAAATATGGTCGAGTGTTAGAAAGTAGGATCGCTTTAATTATAAAGTGTATTATTATTTGGACAGGAGGATCACAATAATTATAAAAAGTATCATCAAGTATTGAATAAATGGTTCATGTTAATTACAAAGAGTATTGTTCTTTGGACACGAGTAACACATTAACTATGGAAAGCATTATCGAGCCTTAAATGGGAGGATCACATTTATTACGAAATACATCACTAGTCAATAATGCAAAACAATTTGGAAACCAAGCACTGAATCAATGTGGAAATCAAGTCATTATTGCAATAATTTACGCATGCAATTAATTTGTATGTTTAAGTATGGAATTTTGCAACAAATTAAGTTGGAAATCAAGCCATTAATGTAATTAGATAATTAAGCAGACACATAATTAGGGATGCATATAATTAATAGGAGGAATTTTTTTCAAATTTATCATTACTATTAAACCGTAGTTCCCCTTATGAAAAAACCCATCCGCTCGCACCTCCCCACACGCATAAGAAAACCAAACTCCCTTGCCTCAAGAAAAAAATAATAATAATTTGGAAACCGATCGCAAAATCTGTTGGGAATCAAGTCATAACGCAATTAATTAGCCAGATAATGAATTCCATGTCTAATTAATTAAGTCTGGTTAAGCAGGTATTTTTTGTGATAAATCAAGTTTAGAATCGAGCCATTAATGCAATTAATTTGGTCAGCCACTTAATTAGGGATGCACATAACTAATAATAGGAAGTTTTTTCAACCATGTCTCTACTATGAAATGGGAGTTGCGGACTATATATGGTATGTCCAACTCAATTCCCCTTAATCCCGTCTACAAAAAGCCCATCCGCCACCACCTCCTCATATGCACAAGAAAACCCACCTCCTTGCCTCACGCAAAAAGAAACAGGGAATATAACACCCTCTTCCCGAACACCTCCCCCTCAATGATGAACCGCCGCCTACTGCACTACCAGGCTGACATCCTTTAAAACAATGACATGCAGCTTGATTGATCCGGTTGCCGCAGTGCATCCTCAGAGAAGATGCCCAAGGAGCGTGCCTCGGGGAAGGTCCGGTCGAGAGGCAGTTGCCGGAAGAGACTTGACATGATCGATGTCCCTCGTACCATCATATTCATATCCATGCATCATTTACATCGTGGGATGAGTGCTGCACCAGATGGTTGGATGAGCATAGATGGATCAACCCAGTTGCCACCTCCATGAGAGCACAAAGCGAGCTTCCTATATACCTTCTTTCTTCTTTCACAATTACATGTTTACCGCATACATTCATGAATTGTACAAACTCTCAATTCTTAATATAAATATTGTTCTTTGTTTAAATGGATATGTGTGTAAGCACATGTTCCAAAAATTATGTAAACAATCAATCTTTATACCAACATCTTGCATGTCTAATTAGTGAATTTTATTTTCTTGCTCAAGATTTTCTTCATGATATACCAACAACCAAAATAACAAAAGAGTAAATTTAAAAAACATAGTAGGTATAACATACTAGATTGAGGGGTATTACCGGATTGGGAGTTTAGACAAGAGATGCTTCGTAAAGTATATGTATTGTAGCCCATAGCAACGCACGGGCATTCTACTAGTCTCTACTCCTAAGGTGGAGTTCACGGTCGTGATGGTAGGTTCATATATCGTCTGGTTTTGTTGGATTTCGCACGCTTCAATTAATGCCCAAAATTTATCTCATTTAGCTCTTGTCCAATTCCTGCTTTGTCCACATTTGCATACAATTAATTAGCCAGACCAGTTAATTATGTCTATTAATTAGGTAGACAATTAATATGTCTATTTAATTTGGAAAGTATAATTGAGTGTTGGATGGCAGGATCATACTAATATGAAGAGTATCATTCGTTGGACAGAAGGATCACATTAATTATGAAGAGTATCATTATTTGGACAGGAGGATCGTGTTAATTAAGGAAAATATTATCGAGCGTTCGAAAGTAGGATCACTTTAATTCTGAAGTGTATAATTATTTGGACTAGAGGACCACAGTAATTATAAAAAGTATCTTCGAGTGTTGAATGAAAGGATCACGTTAATTACGAAGAGTATTGTTCTTTGGACATGAGTATCACATTAACTATGAAAATATTATCGAGCCTTAAATCAGGATCGCATTAATTATGAAAGGTATTACTAATCAATAATGCAAAACAATTTGGAAAGCAAGCACCGAATCAATTTGGAAATCAAGCCATTAATGTAATTATTTACACATGCAATTAATTATGTCCATTTAAGTATGGAATTTTTGCACCAAATTAAGGATGAAATCAAGCCATTAATGTAATTAGATAATTAACCAGACACATAATTAGGGATGCAGATAATTAACCGTAGGATTTTTTTCAAATTTATCATTAGTATTAAACCCTAGACCCCCTTACGAAAAATCCATCCGCTCGCACCTCAACACATGCATAAGAAAACCCGCCTCCCTTGCCTCAAGTAAAACAAAAAAAATAATTTGGAAACCAATCAGCAAATCAGTTTACGAATCAAGTCATAATGCAATTAATTAAAAATATATTTTTCCGTGACAAATCAAGTTTAGAATCCGCCTCCCTTGCCTCAAGCAAATATACATATTCACGTCAACTTAAGTAGGTATTTTTCTGTGACAAATCGAATTTAGAATCGAGCCATTAATGCAATTAATTAACTAGCCAAACACATAATTAGGATGCATGTAACTAATAATAGGAAATTTTTTCACCCATGTCTCTACTATTAAACGGGAGTTGGGGACTATACGTGGGACGTCCAACTCAACTCCCCTTGACCCCCCTACAAAAAACTCATCCACCATCACCTACTCATATGCACAAGAAAACCCACCTCCCGTGCCTCACGCAAAAAAGCGGGGAAAATAACATCCTCCTTTCGAACCCCCCCCCTCAACGACGATCCGCTGCCTACCACACTGCCGGGCTGACATCCTTTGAAGCAACAACATGCCTCAGGGTTGATCCGGTCGCCGTGCCCTCAGAGGAGGTGCACAAGGAGCATGCCTAAGGGTCGGTCCGGTCGAGAGGCAATTGTAGGAAAATTCTTCACATGATCAATGTCCCACGTACCGCCATCTTCCTATCCATACATTATTTACATCATGGGACGAGTGTTGCAGCGCACAGTTATACGAACATAGATGGATCAACACAGCTGCCACCACCCTGAGAGCACAAAGCAAGCTTCCTATAGGCCTTTTTCTTTTCATTTCACAATTACATGTTAATCACATACATTCACGAATTGTATAAACTCTAGGATTTTTGTTAATATAAATCTTTTTCTAATTTTAAATGCATATGTGTGTCAGCACACATTCCAAAAATTAAGGAAGCAATCATTCTCGATACCAAGGTCATGCATGTCCAATTAGTGAATTTATTACGAAGCTAAATTTTTTCTTCATGATATACTAACAACCAAAATAACAAATTTTAAAAAACTAGTAGGTGTAACACACTAGATTGAGGGGCAAAACTGGATTAGGAGTTTGGACCAGAGATGCTTCCTAAAGTATATGCATTGTAGCCCATAGCAACACATGGGCATTCTACTAGTCTTTACTCCTAAAGGGGGAGTTCGTGTTCGTGATGGTAGGCTCAGACATCGATTGGTTTGGTTTGATTTCGCATGCTTCACTTAATGCCCAAAATTCATCTCATTTATCTCTTGTCCAATTCCTGCTTTGCCATGACTTGCTTGCAATTAATTAGCCAGATCAGTTAATTATGTGTGTTAATTATGTAGACAGTTAATATAATCGAGCGTTGGACGGGAGGATCATACTAATATGAAGAATATCATTATTTGGATAGAAGGATCACATTAATTATGAAGATTATCATTATTTTGACAAGAGGATCATGTTCATTATGGAAAATATTGTCAAGCGTTTGAAATTAGGATCACTTTAATAATAAAGAGTATTATAATTTGGGCAGGAGGATCAAGATAATTATAAATAGTATCATCGAGTGTTGAATGGAAGGATCACATTAATTATGAAGAGTATTGTTCTTTGGACATGAATATCACATTAACTAATGGAAACTATTATCGAGGCTTAAATGGGAGGATCACATTAATCATGAAAAATATCACTAGTTAATAATGCAAAACAATTTGGAACCCAAGCACCAAATCAATTTAGAAGTCAAGCTATTAATGCAATTAATTATGCGTGCAATCAATTATGTCCGTTTTAGTATGGATTTTTGCACCAAATTAAGTAGGAAATCAAGCCATTAATGTAACTAGATAATGAACTAGACACATAATTAGGGATGCAAATAATTAATAGTAGCAAGTTTTTTCAAATTCATCATTGCTATTAAACCCTAGACCACCTTACCAAAAAACACATCCGCTCCGACCTCCCCACACGCACAAGAAACCCACCTCCCTTGCCTCAAGAAAAAAGAAGAAAGAAAATAATAGTTTGAAACCAGTCACCAAATTAGTTTGGAATCAAGTCATAATGCAATTAATTAGCCAAATAATTATTTACATGTGCAATAAATTAAGTCCGTTTAAGTAGGTATTTTTTTGACAAATCAATTTTAGAATCGAGTCGTTAATGCAATTAATTAATTAGTCAGACACTTAATTAGGGATGCACATAACTAATAATCAGAAGTTTTTTCATCCATGTCTCTACTATTAAATGGGAGTTGGGGACTATACGTGGTACATCCAACACAACTCCCCTTGACCCCCCCCCACGAAAAACCCATCCACCACCAACTCCTCATATGCACGAGAAAGCCCACCTCCCTTGCATAGTTGCATCGCGAAAAGAAACGAAAAAAACACACAAAAAGATCGTCCTCCTTCCGAACCCGTCCCCCTCAGCGATGATTTGCTGCCTATTGCACTATCGGGGTGACATCCTTTGAAACAAGGACACGACGCAGGGTTGATTCGGTCGCGGCCATGCATCCTCAAAGGAGGTGCCCAAGGAGTATGCCTTATGGTCGGTCCGATCGAGTGGCAGTTGCGGGAAGAGTCTTCACATGATCGATAACCCTTGTACCATCATCTTCATATCCATGCATTATTTACATCATGGGACTAGTGCCACAGGAGACGGCCGGACAAGCATAGATAGATCAACCCAGTCGCCACCACCCTGAGAGCACAAAGCGAGCTTCCTATAGACCTTTTTTCTTTCACAGTTACATGTTAACTTCAAAAATTCATGAATTGTACAAACTTCCGTACTTTTTTAAACCTAAATATTATTCTTTTTTAAATGGATATGTGTGTCAGCACATGTTCCCACAATTATGTAAGCAATCATTCTTTATACCAATGTCTTGCATGTCTAATTAGTGAATTTTATTTCGTAGATCGAAATTTTGTTCAAGATATACCAAAAACCAAAATAACAAAGGAGTAAATTTGAAATAATTAGTAGGTGTGAGATACTAGATTGAGGGGCATAACTCCATTAGGAGTTTAGACTAGAGATGCTTTCTAAAGTATATGCATTGTAGCCCATAGCAACACACATGCATTCTACTAGTCTCTACTCCTACAGTGGGAGTTCGCGGATGTGATGGTAGGTTCGTACATCATTTGGTTTGGTTAGATTTCACATGCTTCACTTAATGGCCAAAATTCATCTCATTATCAGTTGTCCAATTCCTGCTTTGCCCACACTTGCTTGCAATTAATTAGCCGGACTAGTTAATAATGTGTGTTAATTAGGCAAACAGTTAATATGTCTATTCAATTTGGGAAGTATAATCGAGCGTTGGACGGGAGGGTCATACTAATATGAAAAGTATCATTCTTTGGACAGAAGGATCACATTAATTATGAAGAGTATTATTATTTTTACAAGAGGATCATGTTAATTATGGAAAATATTTTCGAGCGTTTGAAAGTAGGATCACTTTAATTATAAAGAGTATTATTATTTGGACAGGAGAATCACGATAATTATAAAAAGTATCATCGAGTGGTGAACCGAAGGATCACATTAATTATGAAGAGTATTGTTTTTTGGACATGAGTATCACATTAACTATGGAAATTATTATCGGGACTTAAATGGGAGGATCACATTAATTATGAAATGAATCACTAGTCAATAATACAAAACCATTTGGAAACCAAGCACCGAATCAGTTTGGAAATCAAGTCATTAATGCAATGATTTACGCATGCAATGAATTTGTATGTTTAAGTATGGACTTTTGCACCAAATTAAATAGGAAATCAAGCCATTAATGTAATTAGATAATTAACCAGACACATAATTAGGGATGCAGATAATTAATAGCAGATTTTTTTTCAAAATTATCATTACTATTAAATTGTAGATCCCCTTACGAAAAAACCCATCCGCTCCCACCTCCCCACAAGCACAAAAAAGCCACCTCCCTTGCCTTAAGCAAAATGAAAAAAAGAAAATAATAATTTGGAAACCAATCACCAAATCAGTTTGGGGATAAAGTAATAAGGAAATCAATGAGCAGATAATTATTTACATGTGTAATTAATTAAGTCCCCTTATGTAGGTATTTTATGTGATAAATTAATTTTTGAATCGAGTTGTTATTGAAATTAAATAATTAGTCAGACACTTAATCAGGGATGCACATAACTATTAATATGAAGTTTTTTCTACCATGTCCCTACTATTAAATGGGAGTTGGGGACTATAGGTGGTACGTCCAGCTCAACTCCCCTTGAGCTCGCATACGAAAAACCCATCCGCCACCACCTCCTCATACACACATGAAAACCCAGCTCCCTTGCCTCGCGCAAAAAAAGGGGAAAATAACATCCTCCCCCTGAACCCCTCACCCTCAATGATGACCCGCCACCTACTACACCATCGGGCTAACATCCTCTGAAACAACGACACGCCGCAGGGTTTATCTGGTCGCCGCCATGCGCCCTCGGAGGAGGTGCCCAAGGAGCGTGCCTGAGGGTCGATCAGGTCGTGAGGCAATTGTAGGAAGAGTCTTCACATGATCGATGTCCCTCGTAGCGTCATCTTCACATCCATGCATTATTTACATCATGGGACGAGTGTTGCAGCGGACAGCCAGACGAACATAGATGGATCAACACAACCACCACCACCATGAGAGCATAAAGAGAGCTTCCTATAGACCTTTTTTTCCTTTCACAATTACATGTTAATCGCATACATTAATGAATTGTACAAAATCTCAAATTTTTGTTAATATAAATCTTTTTCTTTTTTAAGTGGATATGTGTATCAGCACAGGCTCCAAAAATTATGGAGCAATATTTCTTGATACCAACATCATGCATGTCTAATTAGTGAATTTTATTTTTAGCTCAAAAAATTTCTTCATGATATATTAACAACAAAAATAACAAAATAGTACATTTAAAAAAAGTAGTACATGTAACATACTAGATTGAGGGGCATAACTGGTTTTGGAGTTCAAACCAGAGATGCTTCCTTAAGTATATGCATTGTAGCCCATAGCAACGCACGGGCCTTCTACTAGTCTCTACTCGTAAAGGGGGAGTTCGCAGTCATGATGGTAGGTTCGTACATCGTTTGGTTTGGCTTGATTTTGCACACATCCATTAATGCCCAAAATTCATATCATTTATCTCATGTCCAACTCCTCATATGCCCATACTTGCATGCAGTTATTTAGCAAGATCAGTTAATGATGTGTGTTAATTAGGCAGACTATTAATATGGCTATTTAATTTGGAAAATATAATTGAGCATTGGACGGGAAGACCATATTAATATGAAGAGTATCATTCTTTGGGGAAAAAGAACCCTGCTATTTGGACAAGAGCATCATGTTAATTATGGAAAACATTATCGAGCATTTGAAAAGTATGATCACTTTAATTATAAAGTGTTATTATTTGGACAGGAGGATCACGATAATTATAAAAAGTATCATCGAGTATTGAACAAAAGGTTCACCTTAATTACGAAGAGTATTGTTCTTTCGGCACGAGTATCACATTAACTATGGAAAGCATTATCGAGCCTTAAATGGGAGGATCACATTTATTATGGAAGGCATCGCTAGTCAATAATGCAAACCAATTTGGAAGCCAAGCAACGTATCAATAGAAATCAATCCATAAATGCAATTAATTATGTCCATTTAAGAATGGATTCTTTGCACTAGATTATGTATGAAATCAAGCCATTAATGTAATTAATTAATTAGCCAGACACATAACTAGGGATGTAGATAATTAATAGTAGGAAGTTTTTTCAAATTTATCATTACTATTAAACCCTAAATCCCCTTATGAAAAACCCATCCGCTCCCACCTCCCCACACGCACAAGAAAACCTGCCTCCCTTGCCTCAAGAAAAAAGAAAAATAATAATTTGGAAACAAATATCCAAATTAGTTGGAAATCAAGTGATAACGCAATTAGTTAGCCAGATAATTAATTAGATGTGCAAATAATTAAGTCTGTTTAAGTAGGTATTTTTTTGTGACAAATCAAGCTGGGAATCGAGCCATTAATGCATTTAATTAATTGGTCAGACACTTACTTAGGGACGCACATAACTAACAATAGGAAGTTTTTTCAACCATGTCTCTACTATTAAATGGGAGTTGGGGACTATACGTGGTATGTCCCACTCAACTCCCCTTGATCCCGCCTACAAAAAACCCAACTGCCACCACCTCCTCATACGCACAAGAAAACCCACCTCCCTTGCCTCGTGCAAAAAAACTGAGGAATAGAACATCCTCCTCTCGAACCCCTCCCCCTCAATGATGTTCCGATACTTACCACACTGCCAGGCTGACATCCTCTAAAACAATGACATGCCTCGGGGTTGATCAGGTCGCCACCATGCGCACTTAGAGGAGGTGCCCAAGGAGCGTGCCTGAGGGTCGGTTTGGTCAAGAGGCATTTGCAGGAAGATTCTTCACATGATAGATGTCCCTCGTACCATCATCTTCCCATCCATGCATTATTTACATCATGAGACGAGTGCTGCAGCAGACAACCAGACAAACATAGATGGATCAACCTAGCCACCACGACCATGAGAACACAAAGCGAGCTTCCTATAGACCTTTTATTCCTTTCAAAATTACATATTAATCGCATACATTCACGAATTGCACAAACTCTCAGATTTTTGTTAATATAAATCTTGTTCTTTTTTAAGTGGATATGTGTATCAGCACCATGTTCCAAAAATTATGGAAGCAATCTTTCTTGATACCAACGTCATGCATGTCTAATTAGTGAATTTTATTTTTTAGCTCAAAATTTTCTTCATGATATGTTGACAACAAAAATAACAAAAGAGTACATTAAAAAAAAGTAGTTCGTGTAACATACTAGATTGAGGGGCATAACTAGTTTCGGAGTTCAGACCAGAGATGCTTCCTTAAGTATATGCATTGTAGCCCATAGCAACGCACATGCCTTCTACTAGTCTTTAACCCTAAAGGGGGAGTTCGCGGTCATGATGGTAGGTTCATACATCGTTTGGTTTGGTTTGATTTCACACACATCCATTAATGCCCAAAATTCAGATCATTTATCTCATGCCCAATTCCTGCTATGCCCATACTTGCATGCAGTTATTTAGCAAGATCAGTTAATGACATGTGTTAATTAGGCAGACAATTAATATGTCTATTTAATTTGGAAAGTATAATTGAGCGTTGGACGGGAGGATCATATTGATATGAAGAGTATCATTCTTTGGGAAAAAAGAACCCCATTATTTGGACAAGAGGATCATGTTAATTATGGAAAACATTGTCGAGCGTTCGAAAGTAGGATCACTTTATTTATAATGTGTATTATTATTATGACAGGAGGATCACGACAATTATAAAAAGTATCATCGAGTATTGAACGAAAGGTTCACCTTAATTACGAAGTGTATTGTTCTTTGGGCACGAGTATCACATTAACTCTGGAAAAAATTATCGAGTCTTAAATGGGAGGATCACATTTATTATGGCAGGCATCACTAGTCAGTAATGCAACCAATTTGGAAACCAAGCCGAATCAATTTGGAAATCAAGCCATTAGTGCAGTTAATTATGTCCATTTAAGAATGGATTCTTTGCACTAGATTATTTATGAAATCAAGCCATTAATGTAATTAATTAATTTTCCAGACACATAATAAGGGATGCAGATAATTAATGGCCACTGCTACAAATCATCCGGTTGATTTGTGGGAAACATAAGCCGCCTCCATGGCAGCTAGATACGCACCATCGTAGCCATCGCTTTGCCCTATCGGTCATGAATGCTCTCCTGCAGCACACGCCCCCTCCCTAGCATCCCTTTTTGTTCGTATGGATAAAAATAGCCACCCGCTTGCCCCTGGTTGCAGCGCCGGCGGCGCCGATGCTACTAGTCACCGGTGCAGTAAATAACGTCGTCCGCTGAATGATGCAAAGCAACACCCGCGGCCTCCATTGCAGCATAGGGAGATGCACCGAGACCGTCGGCTTTTGCTCCATTGCAGCGTCGGGAGCGCCAGCGAGTGCGGCATTGCAGCACCGGCAAGTTATCCATTGAAGCGCCGGTGAGTGCAGTGCCAGGAGGGAGCGCCGGCGAGTGCTCCATTGTAGCGCCGGGAGCCGACAAGTGCTCCATTGCACCACTGGTGAGCTCTTCGTTGCAGCGCTGAGAGTGAGTGCCGAGGAGTGCTCCTTTGCAGTGCCGCGAGGAAGCGTCCGACGAGTGCTCCATTGCAGCCACCCAACATCGCTGAAGTTACTGTGACAGTGGTGGGCTGCGATTTGAGCAGCAACAACGACAAATTATGCAGCACCGATGGCGAGCTGCGTACGCTGCCCTGCTTGCAGCAAATTGTGTGCTGCATCCATAGCTGCATCACCGCGGTGGTGACATACATGGACTTCGCCACGCAGCAACGCCGTGACACGGATGGCCAGCGTCAAGCACTTTGTTTGCATAAACAACAGCTATTGCAGCGAGGCAGCAGCAGGCAATGGGTCGTCGTTGTTTCTGCCGGTTTGCAACAACGGTGGGGGGTGGCTGGCGTTGCCATGGAATCTTCTCCTCTCGAGCAGCAGTGCATGGGATGGAGAGACAAGAGGAAGAAGACGGCACCATGATTTGGGTCTGAGAGGATAAGGTGTAGAGGATAAAGGCAAGGAGTGCATGCGGTTGGTTGTGGGCGGGCCTACAGGGGGCACGTGTCAAACGTAGGAGCGGTTTGCGGGAGAGATAGATCAAACGGTTGAAAGCAAGACTTTTCCATAATTAATAGTAGGAAGTTTTTTTCAAATTTATCATTACTATTAAACCCTAGATCCCCTTATGAGAAAACCCATCCGCTCCCACCTCCCAACACGCACAAGAAGACCCGCCTCCCTCGCCTCAAGGAAAAAGAAAAAGAATAATTTGGAAACCAATCACCAAATCAGTTGGGAAATCAAGTCATAACACAATTAGTTAGCCAGATTAATTAGACGTGAAATTAATTAAGTATGTTTAAGTAGGTATTTTTGTGAAAAATCAAGTTGAGAATTGGGCTATTAATGCAGCTAATTAATTGGTCGGACACTTAATTAGGGATGCACATAACTAACAATAGGAAGTTTTTTCAACAATGTCTGTACTATTAAATAGGAGTTGGGGACTATACGTGGTATGTCCAACTCAACTCCCCTTGATCCCGCCTACAAAAAACCCATCCGCCACCACCACCTCATACGCACAAGAAAACCCACCTCCCTTGCCTCGCGCAAAAAAAATGAGGAATAGAACATCTTCCTCCCAAACCCCTCCCCCTCAACGATGATCCGCTGCTTACCACACTGCCGGGTTAACATCCTCTGAAACAACGACACGCCATGCGCACTCATAGGAGTTTCCCAAGGAGCGTGCCTGAGGGTCGGTCTGGCCGAGAGGCAATTATAGGAATAGTCTTCACATGATATATGTCCCTCGTACCATCATCTTCCCATCCAAGCATTATTTACATCATGGGACGAGTGCAGCAGCAGACAACCAGATGAACATAGATGGATCAACCCAGCCACCACCACCATGAGAGCACAAAGCAAGCTTCACATAGACCTTTTTCCTTTCACATTTACATGTTAATCGCATACATTCATGAATTCTGCAAGCTCTCAGATTTTTGTTAATATAAATCTTGTTCTTTTTTTAAGTAGATATGTGTACCAGCACATGTTCCAAAAATTATGGAAGCAATCTTTCTTGATACCAACGTCATGCATGTCTAATTAGCGAATTTTTGTAGCTCAAATTTTTTTCCTGATATATAACAACAAAAATAACAAAAGAGTACATTTAAAAAAAGTAGTACATGTAACATACTAGATTGACGGGCATAACTGGTTTTAGAGTTCAGACCAGAGATGCTTCCTTAAGTATATGCATTGTAGCCCATAGCAACACATAGGCATTCTAATAGTCTCAACTCCTAAAGGGGGAGTTCGTGGTCATGATGATAGGTTCATACATCATTTGGTTTGGCTTGATTTCACACACATCCATTAATGCCCAAAATTCATATCATTTATCAAATGCCCAATTCCTGCTATGCCCATACTTACATGCAGTTATTTAGCAAGATCGGTTAATGATGTGTGTTAATTAGGCAGACAGTTAATATGGCTATTTAATTTGAATAGTATAATTGAGCATTGGATGGGAGGATCATACTGATATGAAGAGTATCATTCTTTGGGAAAAAAGAACCCCATTATTTGGACAAGATGATCATTCCAACTATGGAAAACATTGTCGAGCGTTTGAAAGTAGGATCACTTTAATTATAAAGTGTATTATTATTTGTATAGGAGTATCACGATAATTATAAAAAGTATCATTGAGTACTGAACAAAAGGTTCACGTTAATTAGAAAGAGTATTGTTCTTTGGGCACGAGTATCACATTAACTATGGAAAGCATTATCGAGCCTTAAATGGGAAATTCACATTAATTATGGAAGGCATCACTAATCAATAATGCAAACCAATTGGGAAACCAAGCATTGAATCAATTTGGAAATCAAGCCATTAATGCAATTAATTAAGCATGCAATTAATTATGTCCGTTTAAGAATGGATTCTTTGCACCAGATTATGTATGAAATAAAGCCATTAATGTAATTAATTAATTAGCAAGACACATAATTAGGGATACAGATTATTAATAGTAGGAAGTTCTTTCAAATTTATCATTACTATTAAACACTAAATCCCCTTATGAAAAAAAACCCATCCGCTCCCACCTCCCCACGCGCACAAGAAAACCCACCTCCCTTGGCTCAAGAAAATAGAAAAATAATTATTTGGAAACCAATCACTAAATTAGTTGCGAATCAAGTCATAATGCAATTAATTAGCCAGCTAATTAATTAGCTGTGCAATCAGTTAATCTGTTTAAGTAGGTATTTTTTGTGACAAATCAAATTGAGAATCGAGACATTAATGCAGTTAATTAATTGGTCAGGCACTTAATTAGGGATGCACATAACTAACAATAGAAAGTTTTTTCAACCATGTCTCTATTATTAAATGGGAGTTGGGGACTATACGTGGTATGTCCAACTCAACTCCCCTTGATCCCACCTACTAAAAACCCATCCGCCACCACCTCCTCATATGCACAAGAAAACCCACCTCCCTTGCCTCGCACAAAAAAATGAGGAATAGAACATCCTCCTCCCGAACCCCTCCCCCTCAATGACATTTCGCTTCTTACCACACTGCCAGGCTGTCATCCTCTGAAACAACGACACGCCTCGGGGTTGATCTGGTCGCCGCCATGCGCACTTAGAGGAGGTACCCAAGGAGATTGCCTAAGGATTGGTCTGGTCGAGAGGCAATTGCATTAAGAGTCTTCACATGATAGATGTCCCTCGTACCATCATATTCCCATCCATGTATTATTTACATCATGGGACGGGTGCTTCACCAGACGACAAGACGAACATAGATGGATCAACCCAGCCACCACGACCATGAGAGCACAAAGCGAGCTTCCTATAGACCTTTTTTCCTTTCACAATTACATTTTAATCGCATACATTCATGAATTGTACAAACTCTCAGATTTTTGTTAATATAAATCTTGTTCTTTTTTAAGTGGATACTTGAATCAACACACGTTCCAAAAATTATGGAAGCAATCTTTCTTGATACCAATGTCATGCATGTTTAATTAGTGAATTTTATTTTTTAGCTCAAAATTTTCTTCATGATATATTAACAACAAAAATAAAAAAAGTGTACATTTAAAAAAAGTAGTACGTGTAACATACTAGATTGAGGGGCATAACTAGTTTTAGAGTTCAGACCAGATATGCTTCCTTAAGTATATGCATTGTATCCCATAGCAACGCACATGCATTCTACTAGTCTCAACTCCTAAAGGGGGAGTTCGAGGTTGTGATGGTAGGTTCGTACATCGTTTGGTTTGGCTCGATTTCATGCACATCCATTAATGCCCAAAATTCATATCATTTATCTCATGCCCAATTCCTGCTATGCCCATACTAGCATGCAGTTACTTAGCAAGATCGGTTAATGATGTGTGTTAATTAGGCAAACAATAATATGGCTATTTAATTTGGAAAGTATAATTGAGCGATGGATGGGAGGATCATACTGATATGAAGAGTATCATTCTTTGGAAAAAAAAGAACCCCATTATTTGGACAAGAGGATCATGTTAATTATGGAAAACATTGTTGAGCATTTGAAAGTAGGATCACTTTAATTATAAAGTGTATTATTATTTGGACAGGAGGATCACGATAATTATAAAAAGTATCATCGAGTATTGAACAAAAGGTTCACGTTAATTACGAAGAGTATTGTTCTTTGGGCACGAGTATCACATTAACTATGGAAAGCATTATCGAGCCTTAAATGGGAGGATCACATTTATTATGGATGGTATCATTAGTTAATAATGCAAACCAATTTGTAAACCAAGCACCGAATCAATTTGTAAATCAAGCCATTAATGTAATTAATTATGCCTATTTAAGAATGGATTCTTTGCACCGGATTATGTATGAACTCAGGCCATTAATGTAATTAATTAATTAGCTATACACATAATTAGGTATACAGATAATTAATAGTAGGAAGTTTTTTCAAAATTATCATTACTATTAAACCCTAAATCCCGTTATGAAAAAATGCATCTGCTCCCACCTCCCCACACGCATAGGAAAACCCGCCTCCCTTGCCTCAAGAAAAAAGAAAAATAATAATTCAGAAACCAACCACCAAATCAATTGGTAATCAAGTCATAACGCAATTAATTAGCCAAATAATTAATTAGATGTGTAATTAATTAAGTCTATTTAATTCGGGTTTTTTTGTGACAAATCAAGTTGAGAATCGAGCCATTAATGTAGTTAATTAATTAGTCAGACACTTAATTAGGGATGCACGTAACTAACAAGAAGAAGTTTTTTCAACCATGTCTCTACTATTAAATGGGAGTTGGGGACTATATGTGGTATGTCCAACTCAACTCCACTTCACCCCGCCAACAAAAAACCCATCTGCCACCACCTCCTCAAACGCACAAAAAAACCACCTCCCTTGCCCCACGCAAAAAAACGACGAATAGAACATGCACCTCTCGAACCCCTCCCCCTCAACGATGTTCTGTTGCTTACCACATTGCCGGCTGACATCCTCTGAAACAAAGACACGCCTCGGGGTTGAATCGGTCTCCGCCATGCGTACTCAGAGGAGGTGCCCAAGGAGCATGCCTGAGGGTCGGTCTGGTCGAGAGGCAATTGCAGGAAGAGTCTTCACATCATAGATGTCCCTCGTACCATCATCTTCCCATCCATGCATTATTTACATCATGGGACGAGTGCTACAGCAGACAACCAGACGAACATAGATGGATCAACCCAGCGACCACCACCATGAGAGCACAAAGTGAGCTTCCTATAGACCTTTTTTCCTTTCACAATTACATGTTAATCACATACATTCACGAATTGTACCAACTCTCAGATTTTTGTGCATATAAATCTTGTTCTTTTTTAAGTGGATATGTTTGTCAGCACATGTTCCAAAGATTATGCAAGCAATCATTCTTGATACCAACGTCATGCATGTCTAATTAGTGAATTTTATTTTCTAGCTCAAAATTTTCTTGATGATATATTAACAACAAAAATAACAAAAGAGTACATTTAAAAAAAATAGTACGTGTAACATACTAGATTGAGGGGCATAACTGGTTTTGGAGTTCAGACCAGAGATGCTTCCTTAAGTATATGCATTGTAGCCCATAGCAACGCATAGGCCTTATACTAGTCTCTACCCCTAAAGGGGGAGTTCGCAGTCGTGATGGTAGGTTCGTACATCGTTTGGTTTGGCTTGATTTCACACACATCCATTAATGCCCACAATTCATATCATTTATCTCATGCCCAATTCCTGCTATGCCCATACTTGCATGCAGTTATTTAGCAAGAACAGTTAATTATGTGTGTCAATTAGGCACACAGGGCAGAGTTAATATGTCTATTTAATTTGGAAAGTATAATTGAGCGTTGGACGGAAGGATCATACTAATATGAAGAGTATCATTCTTCGCACAGAAGGATCGCATTAATTATGAAGAGTGTCATTATTTGGACTAGAGGATCATTTTAATTATGGAAATTATTATCGAGCATTTGAAAGTAGGATTACTTTAATTAAAAAGTGTATTATTATTTGGACAGGGGGATCATGAGAATTATGAGAAATGTCATTGAGTGTTGAATTAAAGGGTCACTTTTATTACGAAGAGTATTGTTCTTTGGATGTGAGTATCACATTAACTATGGAAAGTATTATCGCGCCTTAAATGGGAGGATCACATTAATTATGAAAGGTATCACTAGTCAATAATGCAAAACAATTTGGAAACCAAGCACCGAATCAATTTGAAAATCAAGCCATTAATGCAAATAATTATGAATTAATCATGTCTGTTTAAGTATGGATTTTTTGCACCAAACTAAGTTTGAAATCAAGCCATTAAGTAATTAGATAATTAACCACACACATAATTATGCAGATCATTAATGGTGGGATTTTTTTTTCAAATTGATCATTGCTATTAAACACAGACCCCCTTACGAAAACCCATCTGCTCCCACCTCCCCACACGCACAAGAAAAGATATAATTGAACCACATAGAGTATTTTAATAAATTCATGGTTTAAGCGCGTCCCTCTCAAAAGGTGTGTACAGCAAGGATGATTGTGGAAACTAAAAAGAAAATACTTGTCAGGACCCCGACTCGATGTCACATCGATCTAGCTGGTAACACCTCATATCACTTTGTGGCCTCACGCACGGTATCCCCACGGGTGTCGTCTTACCTTTTCCCGGGACCGTTTGCGCCTTTTGGCTCACGTATATGATAGTGTCGCTAGCATCCATATGATAAGGAGCCCGGGCTGACATGACTAGTCGTAAACCCAAAGTGGCACAGACTTACAGGGACAGGCATCCATGACCCAGCTTCGAACGTGTCGGTCATCAGCAAGTGGGTCCGGGCTGTAGCACTGGGCTAGCAGGACTCCGGTAAACCGGGCTGTAGCGGGCTAACAGGACTCCGGTACTCAAAGCGTGACATTTCCCCGAAGGGACAGACACAGGAACGAAGAAGGACACATGCCGGCCAGCCTAAGTGTTCCAGAGCAGTAGCAAGCTACCATGGCTCAGCGGTAACACTAGGAGACATTTCCCGGTAAGAGAGGCTACTAAAGATAAACAACTAGATAGTCAGATCCCACACATACCAAGCATTTCAATCATACACACAATATGCTCGATATGTGCAAATACAACGAAGCATCACAACATGACTCTATGACACAAGTACTTTATTTAAGGCTCAGGGAGCCATACATAACATACACAAAGGTACGGGTCTCACGACCCAACATACAAGTCATACAGTCATACAAGCCAGCAGCGGAAGTACATTGTCTGGGTACAGACAACTAGTAAAATAAAAGAGGCTTGGAAAGCCTAGCTATACTACGTGGTCCATCACAAGCTCAGGGTCACCACCTGGGTCTTTAGCCTACTCGTTGATGTCAACGTCTACATAGAACCCATCAGAAGGGGTTGCAGCGTCTTCTGTAAAAATGTAGATTGTAGCAACATGAGTACAAAGGTACTCAGCAAGACTTACATCAGACCCTACATACATGCATAGTATCAAGAAGGGTTGGTGGAGTTATTGCAGCAAGCCAGCTTTGACTCTTGGCTAGGCTATCCTACGATACCCCAACTTGAAATGTTTTGCGCACACGAGTCCACTACTCACCACTTCAATACACTACCGAGGATCCACCTCCGTCTTCCTACGGAAGAGCCATCCTCGGCACTCACACTTATCTTGAGGCTTTTAGTAGTTTCCATTTACTTGTCTATGAACTGTATAGGCAACCAAGTAGTCCTTTACCGCGGACGCGGCTATTCGAATAGATCATGATAACCCTGCAGGGGTGTACTTCTTCATACATGTTTCCACCACTTAGCGTCTGCACACGACATGTGCTCGGCAGACTTCAAGCGAAAGCCGACGTGGGTGTAGACCACGACCTACCTAAACACTTAAGCCTCTAGTCCAGGTTTATCGCCTATTCAGGTTCCATCCGCAGGGAGTCCGGCCGAGGTTTCCCATACGGCCCCGAACGATGTGAACAGGGTTCCCGAGATACCTAACGGGTATTCGGTACACCCGGCCACGTACCTACCGCATCACAGCCCACCCCTACGGTCAGCGCTGTCCACGGCCTCCAGTAGGCTACAAACACCAGAAACTACTTGCAACTCCTGGACAGAGAGCTAGGGTGAATAAGAAGTCGAGCGGGGTCATATTTCAGGGCCCAATGCATGGTAGTAGCTGTATCTTAAATCACACATACAGATCTCAGTGCTTAAGGTCGGCTTCAATGAAACAACCCACCATGTACTCCTACATGGCCTCTCATCGATACCTTTACCAAATCGTGTTCACCACACCACTCCCATTACCGACATAATCATTTCACTCTAGCCCATCACCCAGATGAACCAGACCTGACACGACTCTAGGCATAGCAGGCATAGCAAGGTAGGAACAACACATACATATGGCTCAATCAACTCCTACACATGCTAGTGGGTTTCATCTAGTTACTGTGGCAATGACAGGTCATGCAGAGGAAATGGGTTCAGCTACCGTAGCACACAGCAGTTTGAATCGCGTTGTCTTAATGCAGTAAAAGAGAGCAGGAGCGAGAACATGGGATTGTATCGATATGATCAAATGGTTGGTTGCTTGCCTGATGGTTTGATGCACTGATATGGTTCTTCGTTAGGGTAATCACGGTATTCCTCGGGGGCAGAACCTGTCGCAAGGGACATCGATACACAAGCATCACCAAACAATGTGCAACAATATGATGCATGCATGAAACATGGCAATATGGGTGTGTTGGGCTAATGCAACTAAAACCAGAAGGGTTTGAACAAATTTGAATCAAAGATTCAAATTTCAAACTCAAACATGGCCTCTTTAAGTGCTTTTCCTTGTTCTGCTTAAAACATCAATTTAACTTGTTTGATCATGCATGAAAATAGTACAGATGGATAGATTGGATTTTTCTGATCATTTTTCATATATAATTTGTCCAATTTGGAGTTACAGAATAAAAGTTATGAATTTTTGAAGTTTAAATAATATTCTGGAATTTCCTGATTTAATTTAAATCCAGAATATAATTATTGCGCCAGCATGACGTCAGCATGACGTCAGTGGTCAACTGCGGCTGGCTGAAGTCAAACCTGACGTGTGGGGGCCACACGTCAGTGACAGGGGGGGTTAAACAGGTTTAAATTAATCCTAATTAGGGATTAGTGGCGCTGGGGCCCTCTGTCAGTGTCAGGGGGGGTTGACTAACAGTAGTTAGCGCTAATCTAACCACCTGGCCGACAGGGCCCACGCGTCAGTGACCCTGGGGGGGTCAAACCCCAGGTCGGACAAGTCAAACCCCACCGGCGACATGACGCCGGCGAGGTCCGAGACGGCGGCGAGAGTGCTTTTTGCCATTCCGGCAACCAAATGGACGGCGGAGGCCACCGGAGTGGAGCTGAGGACAACCCGCAGCTCTTGGCGGAGTCCGTTGGGGTCGGGGTGGCCGGAGTCGACGGCGGCGAGCTCGGCTGCGGCCGCCGGGGTTCGGTCGTGCACGGGAACGGGGTTGGAGCTCGAAGTCGAGCGAAGCGAGGCGATAGGGATGCTCTACGGGGTCTTGCGAACTCGTTGGGCTCGCCGGGGTGACCAAATGGTCACCGGAGCTGTGTTGACGGCGAGCTCGGCGACGGCGGAGGTTCGGCCGTGGTGGGGAGGAGGCTACGGTGGGGGAACGAGAGGGAGGAGAGGGGGAAACGGTGGCGTAGCTCACCGCGGTTGCAGTGGGCGTCGAAGCGGGCTCGGGGACGCGCCGGAGACGACGAATTTGACGGCGACGATGATCGGAGCCCGAAGAGGGGAACGGCGACGTGGCGGCGATGCAGGGCTTCCGGGGAGCTGTGGAGCGGTGGGGAGGAAGAGGGGGTTGTGGCGGAGCTTCTGAGCTAGTCGGGGGAGCGAGGGGTGGCCGGAGATGGCTGCTACGGCGAACGGCGGCGACGGTGGTGTTCGGCCGTGTGAGAGAGAGAGCGAGGGAGAGGAAGGAAGAGCCGGGGGAGAGTGAGAGAGAGCAGGGGGGATCGGGACGGCCTGCGGGAGTCGTCCACGCGGCCAGGAGCTCGTCGGCAAGCAGGAGGTGGCCGCGCGGCCGTGCGCGCGCGAGCACGCAGCAGCTTCGGGGCGAGGGGAGGAAGACGACGGAGGGCTACAGTGTTGGGCTGGGTCGGCTGCTGGCTGGGCCGGCCAGCTGGCTGGGCCGCACAGTGGAGGAGCCCAGGTAAGTTTTTCCCCTTTTCTTCTGTTTCTGTTTTATTTAATATATATCTGCAACTTTGTTGAATTTAATGAAATACCTAGGCAACTTCAAAAATCACCAAACTATTCCTGGCCCATAGTTGGATTATTTCCAACATGAAACATTTTAGTTTGGAGATATTTGAGCATTTAAATATTTTATATTATTTTAAATGCCCAAATTCAAATATTTATGATTTAATTCAAAAACCCTAGGATGGCCTAGGAAAATGTGCACCATTTTTGGCAGAGGTTCTGAACCAAGGCAAAAATGATGGGCATTTTAGAAGGGCATTTCAGGTTCATTGAAAAATTATTTTAGTAACCCTAGTTGGTTTCAGAGGGGACTGGGGGTTCTGTCATCCCCATTTCAAGTTTCTGATGAAAGAGTAAACATGATGCAACACTCTAATGCATGACTAGCTAGGGTGTGACAACTCACCCCCACTCAAAAGAATCTCGTCCCGAGATTTGGGTTCCTCCGGGAAGAAGGCGGGATACTCGAGTCGAAGACGATCCTCCCTTTCCCAAGTTGCTTCATCCTCAGAATGGTGCGACCATTGAACCTTGAGAAACTTGATATTATGACGTCGCGTGGTACGTTCGGCTTGATCGAGGATACGAATGGGGTACTCTCGATATGTAAGATCATCTTGGAGATCAAGCGTTTCGTGGTCCACTTCACGGATAGGATCCGAGAAGCAACGCCTGAGTTGAGAAACGTGGAAGACATCGTGAACTCTGGAGAGGTGCGGAGGTAGTTCCAACTGGTAGGCAACTTCTCCTCGTTTGGCAAGAATGCGAAAAGGTCCAATGTAACGAGGAGCCAATTTGCCTTTGATACCGAAACGATGGGTTCCCTTCAGAGGGGTGACCCGAAGATAAGCCTTCTCGTCAACCTCGAAAGTCATAGCCCTATGTTTTCGGTCATATTGACTCTTTTGACGAGATTGGGCTGTTTTCAACTTTTCACGAACGATACGAACTTGATCTTCTGCTTCCTGAATCATGTCCGGGCCAAAGAATTGTCTTTCCCCGGTCTCTGACCAGTTAAGGGGTGTTCGACATCGTCGTCCATAGAGAACTTCAAAAGGGGCTTTACCCAAGCTAGATTGATAGCTGTTGTTGTAAGCGAATTCGGCAAATGGAAGGCACTTCTCCCAGTCCATTCCGAAAGAGATAACAGAGGCTCGAAGCATGTCTTCTAGAATTTGGTTGACGCGTTCCACTTGACCACTCGACTGAGGGTGGAAGGCGGTGCTAAAGGAGAGACGGGTTCCCATAGCATTTTGGAAACTTTCCCAAAATCGAGAGGTGAAAAGACTTCCTCGATCCGAGTTAATTTCCAAAGGAACACCATGGAGAGACACTATTCGGGAGATGTACAAATCTGCCAGCTGACTAGCGGTTATACTCTCACGAACAGGTAAGAAATGAGCTACTTTGGAAAGACGATCGACCACGACGAAAATAGCATTATTCCCTCTCTTGGTCCTGGGAAAACCGGTAATGAAATCCATACCAATTTTATCCCATTTCCATTCAGGAATAGCTAAGGGTTGAAGGGTGCCAGCAGGCCGTTGATGCTCTGCTTTTACACGACGACAGACGTCGCAATTAGCAATATACTGAGCAATTTCTCTTTTCATCCTAGTCCACCAGAACCTCTGGCGTAGGTCCTGATACATCTTAGTACTACCGGGATGAATGGTGAGAGGAGATTCATGAGCCTCCTTAAGGATCAGCTGCCGTAGATGCTGGTTCTTGGGAACCACTAGACGGTTCTCAAAGTACACAACACCATGATCATTTGTGGAGAAACAACTAGCACCTCCGCTAGCAATGTTCTCTTTGATTTTAGATATTCCCTTATCTCGCTTTTGGGCAGCGATGATTTGATCCGTAAGAGTAGGTTTTGCTACCAAGGTGGAAAGAAAACCTTGAGGAACAATGTGAAGGTTAAGCTTCCGAAATTCCTCATGGAGAAGCGGTTGACTTTGTTGTAACATCAGGTTGTTACAATAAGATTTACGACTTAGCGCATCAGCCATGACGTTGGCTTTCCCTGGGGTGTAGGTTATTCCTAAGTCGAAGTCTGTAATCAATTCAACCCAACGTCTCTGCCTGAGATTCAAATCCGGTTGGGTGAAAATATACTTCAGACTTTGGTGATCAGTGAATATTTCGCAACGATTACCGAGGAGGTAATGTCGCCAGGTCTTAAGTGCATAGACTACGGCTGCAAGCTCTAGATCATGAGTAGGATAATTCTCCTCATGTGGGTGCAATTGCCGTGAAGCGTAGGCAATTACGTGTCGATCTTGCATAAGAATGCAACCTAGTCCTTGTCGCGAGGCGTCGCAGTAGATAACAAAGTCCTTGGAGAAGTCTGGCGGTACCAGTACGGGAGCAGAGGTCAGGCGTCTTTTCAGTTCCTGAAAGCTGTGCTCACATTGTGGAGTCCACTCGAACTTCTTATCTTTCTTGAGGAGTTCGGTTAGAGGTTTAGCAACCTTGGAGAAGTTCTCGACAAAGCGACGGCAATAGCTCGCTAAGCCCAGAAAACTCCGAACTTGCTTGACCGATTCAGGTGGAGTCCAATTAAGGACGGCTTGAACTCGTTCAGGGTTAACAGCAATACCTTTACCAGATATTACATGACCCAGATAGGTCACTTCTGGCAACCAGAATTCACATTTAGAAAATTTGGCATAAAGGCGATGCTCTCGAAGTTTCTGCAACACTAGCCTTAGATGTTCGGCATGTTCTTCCTCGTTCTTGGAGTAGATGAGTATATCATCGAGATAAACTACGACGAATTTATCCAAATACTCCATGAAGATTGAGTTCATTAACCGAGAAAAGGTGGCTGGAGCGTTGGTTAAACCGAAGGACATGACGGTGTACTCGTATTGGCCATAACGAGTAACAAAGGCCGTTTTAGGAATGTCCCCGTTTCTGATTTTGATTTGATGGTAGCCCAACCTCAAATCCATCTTGGAGAAGACTGAGGATCCAGCGAGCTGATCATACAGGTCGTTGATCCTGGGAAGCGGGTATTTGTTCTTGATTGTGACCAAATTGACAGGTCGGTAATCTACAACCATCCGGTCCGTACCATCCTTCTTCTTGACGAATAGGACGGGGCAAGCCCACGGAGATGAGCTAGGTCGGATGAAACCCTTTTTCAAGGACTCATCGAGTTGTTTCTTAAGCTCGGCTAGTTCTAGGGGTGCCATCTTATAGGGTCTTCTAGCAATCGGAACGGTTCCTGGAATGAGGTCTATTACGAACTCAACATCCCTGTCAGGTGGAACACCTGGCAATTCCTCTGGGAAGACATCCGGAAAGTCACGGACTACCGGAACGTCCTCAAGGTCTGGCAAAGGGCTGGCGTTAAGAGAATATAATTGTCGCTTGGCTATTCGGGTCAAGACATTGACTATCTTCCCCGAAGGATGGGTGAGTTGAACAGTTCTAGAGAAGCAATCAATTTTGGCTTGATGAGCTGACATCCAGTCCATACCCAAAATGATATTAATATCTGAAGATTTAAGGGCTATCAAAGATGCAAGGAAAACAAGTCTGTCGACTTGGATTTCATTTCCATAACTTACCCTAGAGGTCTGCCATCTAGAACCAGGAGTAGAAATTTCCATAGTGGATGGCATGTCACAGAATGCAACGTTATGCAAACGAGCATAATTTTCGGATATAAAAGAATGAGAGGCTCCTGTATCGAAAAGAACAGATGCCGGGTGGCAATTAACAAGAAGCGTACCGAGAACGACGTTGGGATCCTCTTGAGCTTCTTCGGCAGAGATACAGTTGACATGGCCACGTGAGGCGGTGACCGGCTTGGCATGGAATATTTTTCCTGTCGGCTTGCCACGGCCAACAGCTTTAGCAGATTGATTGGGGTTGGTCTGGGGACACTCACGCATATAGTGACCAGATTCCCCACATTTGAAACAAGTCACGGAACTGGTACGTGGAGGAGCATTGTTGGTTGGACCCCCATAGGGCTTGGCCGGTGCAGACTGTTGAACAGGGCGAGGCGCCTGGAAGGATGGCCTCGGTGTGAACCTGGGTGGCAGGGCGGTGTTGGGTACCCACACGCGGCGCTTTTGAGGACCAGCACCGGATGAGGAACCCATGTCACGGCCATGCTTGCGTGTTGCGTCATAGTCAGTCTGACCAGTTTCAGCACTGATGGCTTTGTTGACAAGTTTCGAAAAAGATGTGCACTCATGCAGACGGAGGTCGCGGCGAAGCTCAGGACTAAGGCCCTTACGGAACCTTGCTTGCTTCTTGGCGTCAGTAGACACTTCCTCAGTTGCATATCGCGCGAGATTACCAAACTCCCTGCTATAGACATCCACAGAAAGTCGGCCTTGGGTGAAATTGCAGAATTCCTCACGTTTACGGTCCATGAGACCCTCCGGAATGTGATGTTCACGGAAAGCCTCGCTGAACTCAGCCCAAGTAGTGACATGGCCCGCTGGGCGCATGGCTCCATAATTCTCCCACCATAGACTGGCGGGGCCTTCAAGATGATATGCAGCAAAGGTGACCTTGTCAGCCTCAGCTACTAGCGCGGAACGCAGCTTGTGAGAGATACTGCGAAGCCAGTCATCAGCGTCGAGAGGCTCGACGGAGTGGTGGAACGTGGGTGGATGCAATTTGATAAAATCACTGAGTGACACCACGTTAGCCCTCTGATGGTGTGCTGTATTCTGTTCAATACGCTCCAACAAACGGTTTGTCTCCCGCTTGTTTCTCTCAGCTTCCATCATAACCTCGGCTAGTGAAGGAGGATGAGGCAGATTTTCATTCCTGCCCTCACTGCCTTCGGCCTGCTCTTGAGAAGCAGGGTTAGCGCGCGTGTTGACCATCCTAGGTAACAAGACAATGATTTAGTCAGAACGATAAAATTCCGACATAGGATACAGAATGTAAGGAATAATTCGGAATGTAAGATGATCATCCGTATGACATGGTAAATACAGAAACTGCTTCTTTTATTCCATCGTCATACACACCATACAAGGTTTAGTACAAGACCAAACAAAGTACTATTACGGTGAGAAAAGGATTACATCTCATCGGAGGCATTCCAAGCTCCTATACATTATTTTTCTACACCTCCGGAAGGAGTACAAACTAGGTCATATCCCACGAGTCACGCGGGACGATAGATGACACAGCTAGTGCGAACTAGTGATACTATCACTAACTCAGACCGATCCGTAGTAGTCCTCGTAGAAGTCACCTCCATAGCCTGGAAGCTCAACATGATCATCCGGAAACAGACGGTCTCGCGGAGCTTGTGGACCATAGGGGCTAGGATGAGGCCTTGGACCAACAAACGGTGGCCTGCGGGGACCGCGAGGTGGGGTGATGCCTCCTACATCACGCCAAACCATCACGTCTGGCAGAGCAGATCTCACAGGATAGAGATCGCGCATATCTGAATATCCAGCTTGCACCGCCGGTGCGAACCGAGTCAAAGTGGCCCAGTGGTCAGCACGGGTATTGAAGAGCTCTAACCTCAAGGCCCGATTTTCACGGTCCTTATCCTCGAGCATCTCAGCAGTGGTGCGAGTCCGTGAATCCTCCTGAGTGGAGTCAGCATAGATAGCCTGGAGATATCCTTGTGCTCCCGGAAGTGATCCTGGCATATACCGGAAATCAGAGTCCCGAAATAAACCAGATCTGACTCGCATAATGGTCATCATAGAGTAGGCGGCGTCCTGCACAGCCATCTCAATAGTAACCCCGAGTCCATAGGAACAGTGAAGAGGCTCGGTGGATCCAGGATAAGATGGAAATATCCTGACAGTGCAGAGATACTGGCTTTGATTGAAGTCCCGGAATTGCTCTTCGACCGTGTACTCAGGATACCAGCGGTATCCAGCCTCAGTCATTACCCTGACCAACTTAGCAGTATGGCCGGGTACATCTAGGCATCGAGTCAGGCGAACCACTTGATTAAGGTCGCGAGTGGCCATCTGAAAGCATAATCATAATGCAAAGGCATTAGAATTTCCAGCAAAATTTCGGCAGCATAACAGCTGTAAATGCTCAAAAAGGATTTTGAGACATTTGACAAAGGATTTCGTACACACTCAACATCATCATATCAAAGTTCTGAAACCATTCTGGCAACATAATGTGGTAGTAGAACTGAACTAGGCTTGTAACCACCAAACTCATAAGGTACTACTGATTAGTAACACGTGATCCTGATAGAGAGAATAGATCCTAATTCCTTAACCCCCGGTGGAAGAATAGACTGACTCAGATCAGAAAGTCATAAGGTATAAGGAGTAAAAAGAGCCTTACGTTCCAACCCACAAACAATTCCCCTACATATAACTAAAGAATTTCTAGACTCAACATCGACCAGTTTGGCTTGGAGAACCTACAGGCAGTCCGGCTCTGATGCCAACGCTGTCAGGACCCCGACTCGATGTCACATCGATCTAGCTGGTAACACCTCATATCACTTTGTGGCCTCACGCACGGTATCCCCACGGGTGTCGTCTTACCTTTTCCCGGGACCGTTTGCGCCTTTTGGCTCACGTATATGATAGTGTCGCTAGCATCCATATGATAAGGAGCCCGGGCTGACATGACTAGTCGTAAACCCAAAGTGGCACAGACTTACAGGGACAGGCATCCATGACCCAGCTTCGAACGTGTCGGTCATCAGCAAGTGGGTCCGGGCTGTAGCACTGGGCTAGCAGGACTCCGGTAAACCGGGCTGTAGCGGGCTAACAGGACTCCGGTACTCAAAGCGTGACATTTCCCCGAAGGGACAGACACAGGAACGAAGAAGGACACATGCCGGCCAGCCTAAGTGTTCCAGAGCAGTAGCAAGCTACCATGGCTCAGCGGTAACACTAGGAGACATTTCCCGGTAAGAGAGGCTACTAAAGATAAACAACTAGATAGTCAGATCCCACACATACCAAGCATTTCAATCATACACACAATATGCTCGATATGTGCAAATACAACGAAGCATCACAACATGACTCTATGACACAAGTACTTTATTTAAGGCTCAGGGAGCCATACATAACATACACAAAGGTACGGGTCTCACGACCCAACATACAAGTCATACAGTCATACAAGCCAGCAGCGGAAGTACATTGTCTGGGTACAGACAACTAGTAAAATAAAAGAGGCTTGGAAAGCCTAGCTATACTACGTGGTCCATCACAAGCTCAGGGTCACCACCTGGGTCTTTAGCCTACTCGTTGATGTCAACGTCTACATAGAACCCATCAGAAGGGGTTGCAGCGTCTTCTGTAAAAATGTAGATTGTAGCAACATGAGTACAAAGGTACTCAGCAAGACTTACATCAGACCCTACATACATGCATAGTATCAAGAAGGGTTGGTGGAGTTATTGCAGCAAGCCAGCTTTGACTCTTGGCTAGGCTATCCTACGATACCCCAACTTGAAATGTTTTGCGCACACGAGTCCACTACTCACCACTTCAATACACTACCGAGGATCCACCTCCGTCTTCCTACGGAAGAGCCATCCTCGGCACTCACACTTATCTTGAGGCTTTTAGTAGTTTCCATTTACTTGTCTATGAACTGTATAGGCAACCAAGTAGTCCTTTACCGCGGACGCGGCTATTCGAATAGATCATGATAACCCTGCAGGGGTGTACTTCTTCATACATGTTTCCACCACTTAGCGTCTGCACACAACATGTGCTCGGCAGACTTCAAGCGAAAGCCGACGTGGGTGTAGACCACGACCTACCTAAACACTTAAGCCTCTAGTCCAGGTTTATCGCCTATTCAGGTTCCATCCGCAGGGAGTCCGGCCGAGGTTTCCCATACGGCCCCGAACGATGTGAACAGGGTTCCCGAGATACCTAACGGATATTCGGTACACCCGGCCACGTACCTACCGCATCACAGCCCACCCCTACGGTCAGCGCTGTCCACGGCCTCCAGTAGGCTACAAACACCAGAAACTACTTGCAACTCCTGGACAGAGAGCTAGGGTGAATAGGAAGTCGAGCGGGGTCATATTTCAGGGCCCAATGCATGGTAGTAGCTGTATCTTAAATCACACATACAGATCTCAGTGCTTAAGGTCGGCTTCAATGAAACAACCCACCATGTACTCCTACATGGCCTCTCATCGATACCTTTACCAAATCGTGTTCACCACACCACTCCCATTACCGACATAATCATTTCACTCTAGCCCATCACCCAGATGAACCAGACCTGACACGACTCTAGGCATAGCAGGCATAGCAAGGTAGGAACAACACATACATATGGCTCAATCAACTCCTACACATGCTAGTGGGTTTCATCTAGTTACTGTGGCAATGACAGGTCATGCAGAGGAAATGGGTTCAGCTACCGTAGCACACAGCAGTTTGAATCGCGTTGTCTTAATGCAGTAAAAGAGAGCAGGAGCGAGAACATGGGATTGTATCGATATGATCAAATGGTTGGTTGCTTTCCTGATGGTTCGATGCACTGATATGGTTCTTCGTTAGGGTAATCACGGTATTCCTCGGGGGCAGAACCTGTCGCAAGGGACATCGATACACAAGCATCACCAAACAATGTGCAACAATATGATGCATGCATGAAACATGGCAATATGGGTGTGTTGGGCTAATGCAACTAAAACCAGAAGGGTTTGAACAAATTTGAATCAAAGATTCAAATTTCAAACTCAAACATGGCCTCTTTAAGTGCTTTTCCTTGTTCTGCTTAAAACATCAATTTAACTTGTTTGATCATGCATGAAAATAGTACAGATGGATAGATTGGATTTTTCTGATCATTTTTCATATATAATTTGTCCAATTTGGAGTTACAGAATAAAAGTTATGAATTTTTGAAGTTTAAATAATATTCTGGAATTTCCTGATTTAATTTAAATCCAGAATATAATTATTGCGCCAGCGTGACGTCAGCATGACGTCAGTGGTCAACTGCGGCTGGCTGAAGTCAAACCTGACGTGTGGGGGCCACACGTCAGTGACAGGGGGGGTTAAACAGGTTTAAATTAATCCTAATTAGGGATTAGCGGCGCTGGGGCCCTCTGTCAGTGTCAGGGGGGGTTGACTAACAGTAGTTAGCGCTAATCTAACCACCTGGCCGACAGGGCCCACGCGTCAGTGACCCTGGGGGGGTCAAACCCCAGGTCGGACAAGTCAAACCCCACCGGCGACATGACGCCGGCGAGGTCCGAGACGGCGGCGAGAGTGCTTTTTGCCATTCCGGCAACCAAATGGACGGCGGAGGCCACCGGAGTGGAGCTGAGGACAACCCGCAGCTCTTGGCGGAGTCCGTTGGGGTCGGGGTGGCTGGAGTCGACGGCGGCGAGCTCGGCTGCGGCCGCCGGGGTTCGGTCGTGCACGGGAACGGGGTTGGAGCTCGAAGTCGAGCGAAGCGAGGCGATAGGGATGCTCTACGGGGTCTTGCGAACTCGTTGGGCTCGCCGGGGTGACCAAATGGTCACCGGAGCTGTGTTGATGGCGAGCTCGGCGACGGCGGAGGTTCGGCCGTGGTGGGGAGGAGGCTACGGTGGGGGAACGAGAGGGAGGAGAGGGGGAAACGGTGGCGTAGCTCACCGCGGTTGCAGTGGGCGTCGAAGCGGGCTCGAGGACGCGCCGGAGACGACGAATTTGTCGGCGACGATGATCGGAGCCCGAAGAGGGGAACGGCGACGTGGCGGCGATGCAGGGCTTCCGGGGAGCTGTGGAGCGGTGGGGAGGAAGAGGGGGTTGTGGCGGAGCTTCTGAGCTAGTCGGGGGAGCGAGGGGTGGCCGGAGATGGCTGCTACGGCGAACGGCGGCGACGGTGGTGTTCGGCCGTGTGAGAGAGAGAGCGAGGGAGAGGAAGGAAGAGCCGGGGGAGAGTGAGAGACAGCAGGGGGGATCGGGACGGCCTGCGGGAGTCGTCCACGCGGCCAGGAGCTCGTCGGCAAGCAGGAGGTGGCCGCGCGGCCGTGCGCGCGCGAGCACGCAGCAGCTTCGGGGCGAGGGGAGGAAGACGACGGAGGGCTACAATGTTGGGCTGGGTCGGCTGCTGGCTGGGCCGGCCAGCTGGCTGGGCCGCACAGTGGAGGAGCCCAGGTAAGTTTTTCCCCTTTTCTTCTGTTTCTGTTTTATTTAATATATATCTGCAACTTTGTTGAATTTAATGAAATACCTAGGCAACTTCAAAAATCACCAAACTATTCCTGGCCCATAGTTGGATTATTTCCAACATGAAACATTTTAGTTTGGAGATATTTGAGCATTTAAATATTTTATATTATTTTAAATGCCCAAATTCAAATATTTATGATTTAATTCAAAAACCCTAGGATGGCCTAGGAAAATGTGCACCATTTTTGGCAGAGGTTCTGAACCAAGGCAAAAATGATGGGCATTTTAGAAGGGCATTTCAGGTTCATTGAAAAATTATTTTAGTAACCCTAGTTGGTTTCAGAGGGGACTGGGGGTTCTGTCATCCCCATTTCAAGTTTCTGATGAAAGAGTAAACATGATGCAACACTCTAATGCATGACTAGCTAGGGTGTGACAATACTCATATCATACAAGACAGGCCAAGCAAAACACATATCATGTGGTGAATAAAAATATAGCCTCAAGTAAATTTGAGGATAGAAGAAGACGAAAGAGGGGATGCCATCCGGGGAACTCCCAACCTTAGATGCTTGGTTGTCTTTGAATATTACCTTGGGGTGCCTTGGGAATCCCCAAGCTTAGGCTCTTGCCACTCCTTATTCCATAGTCCATCAAATCTTTACCCAAAACTTGAAAAGTTCACAACACAAAACTCAACAGAAAACTCATGAGACCCCTTAGTATAAGAGAATAAATCACCAGTTTTTGGTATCGTTGTGAACTCGTTATTTATTTATATTGGTGTAATATCTACTATATTCCAAATGCTCCATGGTTCATACCCCCGATACTACCCATAGATTCATCAAAATAAGCAAACAACACATTGAAAACAGAATCTGTCAAAAATAGAACAGTGTGTAGTAATCAGGAAACTTCGTATACTTATGTAATTCCAAAAATTCTGAAAAATTAGGAAAACCTGGGAAATTTGCATATAAATCTTGTGTAAAAAATAAAGATCAAAATCAAGCTTCTCTGATTTATGAAAATTATTTTACTGGGTGCAAAAGTTTCTGTTTTTCAGCAAGATCAAATCAACTATCATCGTAAACCAGCCCAAAGGTCTTACTTGGTTCAAACACTAACTAAAACATGAAAACACATCTAACCAGAGGCTAGATGATAAATTTATTTCAAAACAGCAAGGATAAATATTGGGCTGTCTCCCAACAAGCGCTTTTGTTTAAAACCTTTTTAGCAAGGCATTAAGATATCGATGATGCTCACATGAAAGACAAGAACTGAAGCACAAAGAAAGCATCATATAGCATGTGAAAAACGAGTTTAAGTCTAACATACTTCCTATGCATAGGCATTTTATAAGAAAACAAATTGTCAAGGCAATCAATAACTAGCATATGCAAGGAAGAAGAATGTGATGCCCCCGATTCAATCGTACACTAATCATACATGAAAACGTGTACGATCAAGATTAGGGACTCACGGGAAGATATCACAACACAACTCTAAAAACAAATAGTATCATACAAGCTTCATATTACAAGCCAGGGGCCTCGAGGGCTCGAATACACAAGCTCGATTATAAACGAGTAAGCGGAAGCAACAATATCTGAGTATAGACATAAGTTAAACAAGGTGCCATAAGATGGCTAGCACAAGTTGGGATACAGATCAAAAGAGGCGTAAGCTTCCTACCTGGGATCATCCTATACTACTCCTGGTCGTGGGCAGCCTGCACGTAGTAGTAGGCACCCTCGGTGTAGTAGGGTCATCGTCCACGGTTACGTATGGCTCTTGGGCTCCAACATCTGGTTGCGACGTCCGAGAAGAATGGAAAGGGGGAAAAGAGGGAGCGAAGCAACCGTGAGTACTCATCCAAAGTACTCCCAAGCAAGGATCTACACTACACATGCATTGGTATCTGTATAAAGGGGTAATATCGGTGGACTGAACTGCAGAATGCCAGAATAAGAGGGGGATAGCTAGTCCTATCGAAGACTACGCTTCTAGCAGCCTCCATCTTGAAGCATGTAGAAGAGAGTAGCTGGTAAGTTCACCAAGTATCATCAGATAGCATAATCCTCCCAGGCGATCGTCCCCTCGTCGCCCTATGGGAAAGTGATCACCAGGTTGTATCTGGAACTTGTAAGAGGTATGTTTTATTAAGTATCAGGTTCTAGTTGTCATAAGGTCGAAGTACAACTCCGGTCGTCCTTTTACCGAGGGACACGGCTATTCAAATAGATAAACTTCCCTGCGGGGGTGCACCACATTACCCAACACGCTCGATCCCTCTGGTCGGGCACACTTTCCTGGGTCATGTCCGGCCTCGAAAGATCAACACGTCGCAGCCCTACCCAGGCTCAACAAAGAGGTCAGCATGTCGGTCTAAATCCTAAGCGCAGGGTATGGGCCCATCGCCCATTGGACTCTTGCATGTTGCGAGGGCGGCCGGAAGCAGACCTAGCCTCCCTAATACAAGAGCAGGCGTTCCAGTCCAATCCGGCGTGTGCCGCTCAACCGCTGATGTCAAGAAGGCTTCGACTGATACCATGACGTCAAGAGTGCATAATTGTTCCCGCGTAGTTGGTTAGTGTGTATAGTCTAATAGCCAGACTCTGATCAAATACCAAGATCTCATTAAGCGTGTTATTTTCGAAGTAACCGCGGACGCCGACCAGGGACCAGGCCCACCTGTCTCCTAGGTGGTCACAACCTGCCCTGTCGCTCTGCCAAAAAGTAACACTCGGGGGCCATCGGGAACCCAGGCCCACCACTACCTGGGTGGAAATACCTGTCCTTTCAGCCCCCACATCGGAATCACTTGCGGGTACTCTCCGAGCCGACCCGACTTTAGTCAAAATATGTATCAAATATAATATGTATGTATGTATATACCTATGATCAACACCCGACGTGATCACGCCCGATAGTATAGCATGGCAAACGGACAAGAATGTAGGGCTATTGATGTAATACTAGCATCTTATACTAAGCATTTAGGATAGCAGGTAACGGTATCAACAATTATAGCAACAATGACAGGCTATACAACAGAATAGGAGTTATCGAATCAACAATAGTAGCAAACCTAATGCAAAAATAAGAGAGAAGAGAATGGGCGATATCTGGGTGATCAAAGGGGGTTTGCTTGCTGGAAGCTCGGCAAAGAAGGACGCGTCGTCAACATCGTAGTCGATCGGGGCAGCAGCAGCGTCAGTCTCGTAGTCTAGCTAAGAGAAGAGGGGTAAGAAACAATGAATACAATGCAAACAGATACATTAAGATGCATGATATGACATTTAATGGTGCTAGGGTGAGCTAACGTGGTACTAGGTGCTACTGGTGAAGTAGGAAAACATCCGGGAAAGTATTCCCGGTGTTTGACATTTTTTGGCAAATGAAACGGAGGTTGATTGTTGCATACTCTCTATGCTCGGGACATGCGACAGACGAACGGACTGCGTTTTCCGATTCTTCTCGAAATTCTGAGCAACTTTCATGTACAAAATATTTTCATCCGAGATACGATTTATTTTATATTAATTTTCAAAGTTTATCTATTTTCTGGAATTAATTTAATTACTTTAAATTCGAATTATCGAAAACAGTGACCAGTGATGTCAACGTCACGTCATCATTGTGTGTGGGCACGGTTAACTGGCCGGTTAACTAGTTAACGGGATCCACAGGGGACCCTTTGGCGGTGACTGGGTGTTGTCCAATCAACCATTGACTGGGTCAACAGGGCCCGTGGGGCCCGTTGCCAGCGACCCAGGGAGGGTTTACGTGGTGGGGCCATGTTGGCCGACCGGTGTTTGACACCGGCGATCAGGGGGGCGTGTTGGAGGCAACTGGGTGGCGACGGGCGCGCGTCGCCGGCAGTCGTTGGGCGCGTGGAGGGGGGCAACCGAACCCGGGCGAGGTGTAATATACTATATTTTCTTCATTATATACTAACAACAAAAATAACAAATTTTTAAAAAAACTAGTAGGTGTAACATACTAGATTGAGGGGGAAAACTGGATTAGGAGTTCAGACCACAGATGCTTCCTAAAGTATATACATTGTAGCCCATAGCAACACACGAGCATTTTACTAGTCTTTACTCCTAAAGGGGGAGTTTGTGTTCGTGATGGTAGGTTCGTACATTGTTTGGTTTGGTTTGATTTCACATGCTTCACTTAATGCCCCAAATTTATCTCATTTGTCTCTTTCCCAATTCCTGCTTTCCCATACTTCCTTGCAATTAATAAGCCAGACCAGTTAATTATGTGTGTTAATTACGCAAATAGTTAATATGTCTATTTAATTTGGAAAGTATCGAGCGTTGGACGGGAGGATCATACTTATATGAAGAGTGTCATTCTTTGGACAGAAGGTTCACACTAATTATGAAGAGTGTCATTATTTGGACAAGAGGATCAAGTTCATTATGGAAAATATTCTCAAGCGTTGGAAAGTAGGATCACTTTATTTATAAAGAGTATTATAATTTGGACAGGAGGATCACAATAATTATAAATAGTGTCATCGAGTGTTCAACGGAAGGATCACATTAATTATGAAGAGTATTGTTCTTTGGACATGAGTATCACATTAACTATGGAAACTATTATCGAGCCTTAAATGGGAGGATCACATTAATTATGAAAAGTATCACTAGTCAATAATGCAAAACAATTTGGAACCCAACACCGAATCAATTTAGAAATAAGCCCATTAATGCAATTAATTACGCATACAATTAATTATGTCCGTTTAAGTATGGGTTTTTTGCACCAAATTAGGTATGAAATCAAGCCATTAATGTAAAAAGATAATGAACCACACACATAATTAGGGGTGCAGATAATTAATAGTAGCATTTTTTTCAAATTTATCATTGCTATTAAGCCCTAGATCCCCTTACGAAAAAATCCATCCGCTCCCACCTCCCCACACGCACAAGAAAACCCACCTCCCTTGCCTCAAGAAAAAAGAAATAATAATAATAATAATTTGGAAACGAGTCACCAAATTAGTTTGGGAATCAAGTCATAATGCAACTAATTAGCCAAGTAATTATTTCCATGTGCAATTAATTAAGTCTATTTAAGTAGGTATTTTTTGACAAATCAATTTTAGAATCGAGCTGTTAATGCAATTAATTAATTAGTCAGACACTTAATTAGGGATGCACATAACTAATAATCCGAAGTTTTTTCAGCCATGTCTCTACTATTAAATGGGAGTTGGGTACTATACGTGGTACGCCCAACACAACTCCCCTTGACCCCCCACCCCACGAAAAACCCATCAACCACCACCTCCTAATACGCACCAGAAAGCCTACCTCCCTTGCATAGTTGCATCACGCAAAACAAAGGTCGTCCTCCTTCCGAACCCGTCCCCCTCAACAATGATCCGCTGCCTATTGCACTATCGGGCTGACATCCTTCGAAACAATGACACGTCGCAGGGTTGACTCGGTCACCGTCATGCGTCCTCAAAGGAGGTGGCCAAGGAGCATGCCTAGGGTCGGACCGGTCTAGAAGAAGTTGCGGGAAGAGTCTTCACATGATTGATAACCCTCGTACCATCATCTTCATATCCATGCATTATTTACATCACGGGACTAGTGACACAGCAAACGGCTGGACGAGCATAGATGGATCAACCCAGCCGCCACCACCCTGAGAGCACAAAGCGAGCTTCCTATAAACCATTTTTATTTCACAATTACATGTTAACCGCATACATTCATGAATTGTGCACACTTTCAAATTTTTTAAACATAAATATTGTTCTTTTTAAAAATGGATATGTGTGTCAGCACATGTTCCAAAAATTATGTAAGCAATCATTCTTTATACCAATGTCTTGCATGTCTAATTAGTGAATTTTATTTCATAGCTCAAAATTTTCTTCATGATATACCAACAACCAAAATAACAAAGGAGTAAATATTAAAAAAGTAGTTGGTGTAACATACTAGATTGAGGGGCATTAGCGGATTAGGAGTTTAGACCAGAGATGCTTCCTAAAGTATATGCATTGTTGCCCATAGCAACGCACGGGCATTCTACTAGTCACTACTCCTAAAGGGAGAGTTCGCGGTAATGATGGTAGGTTCGTACATCATTTGGTTTGGTTCGATTTCGCATGCTTCACTTAATGCCCAAAATTTATCTCATTTATCTCTTGTCCAATTCCTGCTTTGCCCACACTTGCTTGCAATTAATTAGCAGACTAAGGCATATCCTAGTGGTGGGAAGGGGCTGATGCCTTCCCACCCACCCAGGTTCAAGGCACAGTACTTGCAATTTGGATTTGTTGCACCAATTATAATGTAGGGGTTCCCTTATAGTCTTTCTATCAAAAAAATAATTAGCCAGACCAGTTAATTATGTGTGTTAACTAGGCAGACAGTTAATATGTCTATTTAATTTGGAAAGTATAATCGAGCGTTGGACAGGAGGATCATACTAATATGAAAAGTATCATTCTTTGGACAGAAAGATCACATTAATTATGAAGCCTATCATTTGACAAGAGAATCATGTTAATTATGGAAAATATTAACAAGTGTTTGAAAGTAGGATCACTTTAATTATAAAGAGTATTATTATTTGAAGAGGAGAATCACGATAATTATAAAAAGTATCATTGAGCGGTGAACGGAAGGATCACATTAATTATGAAGAGTATTGTTCTTTGGACATGAGTATCACATTAACTATAGAAAGTATTATCGAGCCTTAAATGGGAGGATCACATTAATTATGAAAGGTATCACTAGTCAATAATACAAAGCCATTAATGCAATTAATTACGCATGCAATTAATTATGTATGTTTATGCATGGACTTTTTCACGAAATTAAGTAGGAAATCAAGCCATTAATGTAATTAGATAATTAACCAGACAAATAATTAGGGATGCAGATAATTAATAGTAGGAAGTTTTTTAAAATTTATCATTACTATTAAACCCTAGATCCCCTTACGAAAAAACCCATCCGCTCCCACCTCCCCACAGGCACAAGAAAAGCCACCTCCCATGCCCCAAGAAAAAAGAAAAAAATAATAATTTGGAAACCAATCACAAAATCAGTTTGGGAATCAAGTCATAATGCAATTAATTAGCTAGATAATTATTTATGTATGTAATTAATTAAGTCCATTTATGTAGGTATTTTTTGTGACAAATTAATTTTAGAATCGAGCTGCGAATGAAATTAATTAATTAGTCAGGTACTTAATTAGGGATGCACATAACTATTAATAGGAAGTTTTTTCAGCCATGTCTCTACTATTAAATGGGACATGGGGTACTATACGTGGTACGTCCAACAGAACTCCCCTCGACCCCCCATGAAAAAACCCATCCACCACCACCTCCTCATACGCACAAGAAAACCCACCTCCCTTGCTTCACAAAACCCAAAAATTAGAGAGAGAAAAAGATCGTCCTCTTTACGAACCCCTCCCCCTCAATGATGATCCGCAGAATATTGCACTGCTGGAGTGACATCCTTTGTAACAATGACACGCCGTAGGGTTGATCTGGTCACCGTCGTGCGTCCTCAGTGGAGGTACCCAAGGAGCGTGCCTCAGGGTCGGTCTGGTCCAGTGGCAGTTGCAGGAAGAGTCTTCACATGATCGATGTCCCTCATACCATCATCTTCATGTCCATGCATGATTTACGTCATGAGATGTGTGTTGTAGCAGAAGGACGAGCAACGGAGCAGGTAGGCATCAGGATGAGGGGCTGGGCCGGCTTAGAGGAGGGAGGTCCAGTTGGGCTGCGGGAGGTGGGTGCTGGTGGGCTGCGCTATTGCCACTGTTGCTTCCCTTCTTCTCTTTTCTTCAGACAGAAAAATAAGGCAGAAAAGCACAGGAATAATGGAGAGGGTTGAGATAGACATGAGAATATGCCTAGGGTCCAGAATTTGTGCAAAATTTTAATAAATTGACTTGGCAATTTTTAGAGGTAGAAAAATAATTAGAGTTTGACTTATTCTCAAACTTCAACCATTTTTGAACCTGGCCAAAACAACTTCAAATGGGATGAAATCTGACAGAGAGGGTGTAGGCAAGAGGAAAGATTTATAGGGAAAGAATGAACATTAAAGGAGAAGGGAGAAATGGCACCTGCAAAAAGAAAGAAAGGAGAAGGAAGGGAGAGGTGATGATGCATGGGCATGGTTTGAGAGAGAGAGATGGCAAGGGGTGGTGCACACACATCAACTAGAGAAACACACAACATAAATAAGGGGTAATGCACAAGATGAACATGGCAACATCATAATGCAATATGACAATGAGATGGGCATGGCAATGCAACATAACCCATGATGATCATGATGCAAGAAGAGAAAATATGGCAAGGCCCTCAACATGGTCATGACAACAACATAGGGAAAAGAAATATGCAAAACACTTATGTTAATGCAACAAACATAACAAACACACGGCAACAACTAAAATAAAAAGGGAGGCATCTGGAGTGTTGGTATCGGGGCGTTACAGGCGGCATCCTCAGCAGCGGTCCTAGCGGCCTCCTCGGTGGCGATCTTGTCGGCCTCGGCCTCAGCATCCCTGGCAACCTCCTCGATGACGGCGTCGATGTCCTCGCGGTCTGACGAGGAAGGATCTAGATACCGAGAAGGAGAATGAGGCGAGGCCAAGACCAAGGTTCAAGAAAAACAAGAAAGGAAGAAACAGAAAGAGAATAACTTACCCGTGCCAGACTGGGAAGAAGTGGCCTCCTTCCCGCCAACATATGTCGCTGAGACGGGGCCACCAGCGCCTAAGTTCGCCTCCTCCTCCTCCATGCGCATGGGCTCGGTGCTTGGCACCCTTGTCGGGGATGCCCCTCAGGGCGGCATGGTTGATGGGGGTGGCGTGTTGGGGGTGGCCCTCGGTGGTTCCTCCTGCTGTCGTCCTCCTCTTGCAGCCACGGCAAGGTCAGTGACCAAGGGGTCATACCCCGACACACGTTGATGATGGGTGAGTGGTGAACGCGCGCTGGGGGCTGAGGCGGGGGCTGCTGTCCGGGCTGATCTCCACCACCGGCGTGCGCAAAGTGCCCACCGGGGGTTGGTCGCCCGTTGAGGCCCTGGCCCTCTTCGCCACCCTCTAGGCCAGTGTCTCCCTGTCCTTGCAAAGATGAAAACAAGTCAAGAGAAGCGGCGCGGTCCGAGAGGCTGGAGATGACGAAGGACAAGATACTTACTCGTCCTCTACCGCCTCTTCCGCTGCCTTCCTCTTCCTCCTTGGGCTGAGAGACCCAAAATCAAAGGCGACCACCGTGTCGGCATCTACGGGAGGAGGGGAAGGAGATGGAGTCTGGCAATGCTTGGACGAAGAGGAGGTGGTCGCTTTCCTCTTCGCCACCTTCTTCGCTGCCGCGGCCCTCGTCAGGCACGCGGACTCCCCTGGACCTCTTCCAGCTGCCCGGTCCTGCCGGACCGGACCGGCTCGCCAAAGCTGGCCCACCGCAGGACATGCCACTTTCCCCTGCCTGGAGTGTTTTCAGCCTCGGCCTCTTCCTCGGTCGACTCCTCAGCCACATCCTTAACAAGGGGGGCCTCGGTGTTGACGTTGTTGGCCTCCCCAGCAGGCTTCACCCACTGGGCGAGCTCCCTCTCCTCCGCAAATGAGGCAGAAAAGCACAGGAATAATGGAGAGGGTTGAGATAGATATGAGAATATGCGTGGGGTCCAGAATTTGTGCAGAATTTTAATAAATTGACTTGGCAATTTTTAGAGGTAGAAAAATAATTAGAGTTTGACTTATTCTCAAACTTCAATCATTTTTGAACCTGGCCAAAACAACTTCAAATGGGATGAAATCTGACAGAGAGGGTGTAGGCAAGAGGAAAGATTTATAGGGAAAGAATGAACATTAAAGGAGAAGGGAGAAATGGCACTTGCAAAAAGAAAGAAAGGAGAAGGAAGGGAGAGGTGATGATGCATGGGCAAGGTTTGAGAGAGAGAGAGATGGCAAGGGGTGGTGCACACACATCAACTAGAGCAACACACAACATAAATAAGGGGCAATGCACAAGATGAACATGGCAACACCATAATTCAATATGACAATGAGATGGGCATGGCAATGCAACATAACCAATGATGATCATGATGCAAGAAGAGAAAATATGGCAAGGCACTCAACATGGTCATGACAACAACAACATAGGAAAAGAAATATGCAAAACACTTATGTTAATGCAACAAACATAATAAACACACGGCAACCACTAAAATAAAAAGGGAGGCATCTAGAGCATCGGTCTCGGGGTGTTACAACTCCCCTCCACTAACAGAAGATCTCGTCCCTTGATCTTAGAAACGAGACGGAAGAGAAAGAGTTAGAAGTGAAGTGAAACACAAGAGAGAAGAAGAACAAAGTCGAGAGCACTCAGGTAGAAAAGAGGAACGGAAAATATGACGAGAATCAAAAGCTCGTCGAGTAAGATAGACTCTGAAACCACTCCGGTTAGAACAAGGTAGAAAAAGAATACGAATGGAAGAATTCTGGCAGCACTCCGGCTGAAAATGGAAGAAATAGAACATGAACTTCACAAGATGGAATGACACTTGATGAGATGAACATGCAATGCCTTTGGGAGAATTGAAAGAATGGAATGAAAAGAACGTATGAGAGAACAAAAACTTCCACCACGAATGAATTCGATAGCATCCTTGGAAGACACGAGAAGGAAAGATACTTGAACTCCTCCAACAAAATCTTGATGAACTCTTGAAGAATGAATTAAATCAAGAAGAACCACCGTGAAGAACTCCAGTGACAAAAAGGATGATGAGATAGAATGAAGGATGAAAGAATAATATTAAACCTTACGGCGATTTAGATGGAGGTTCCGACGAAATGGCCGAGGAAATTTGAACTCCGGAAAAGAAAAGATGAAAATACTTGAAACTAGAATTTATTCCTCACGAACAAACTCCGAAGGAAGGGATTAATCACTTCGAGGAAATAAGAATAAGATTTATTGTATGCTTATCCTTCATCAAATTAAATTGATGATAGGCAACAGATTTTGCATACTACTTATTCTTGTTGAAAAGGATTAAGGGGGGATATAGCACAAAACTTGAGAAGGTCTTCATGAACCACCGGTAGGATTGGAAAGAACGAATGAATTGATATGATGACAAAGTAAGAGGAATGCTAAAGGAACCACCGTAAGAATTCGCAAATGACTGATGAAAGAGAATGAATCACCGGGAAGAACTAGAAGAACAAATATGCTTGAGAGGATATAGAAGCCAAAGAACGAAGAGATCACGAGCTGACTAAAGAATACTTGATCGGAGCACCGGAAGAATATGGAGACAAATGAAGAGGCATCCATTCCGACTAACTGGAGAACGAAGCTGAAAACTCAGAATGAAAAAATCTTTTGGAATGATGGCCTCTGAATGATTGAGAGGGAAAGCAACTCCTGAAATACTCCGGATGGGTAAGAAAAGAATTTCTGACAAACGGAATAATTTGAGAGAATAACATGAAGCTAGAACCACGAATCTTCGAGAGAATGGTAAAGATTTAAGGGAAACTCTTCTACGGTCTTCAAATGTTGAGAATGACGATGAGGAACGCCACCAAAATTACTGGGATACTCCGGTAGAATGAAAAGCAAAGAGGTTGAGCCAACAATGAAATTATTTGAAATCGATCTTGGAAAAGATCTGACTGATGAAATTCATACTTACGTCAAACTTCGAAAAGGATTTGAGAATAGCTCCGGGAAATTAGAAGAGTTAGGTAAGATCCTGGGAAAAGACCTATGGGTTAGGGCCCACTAAAAAAAGATACACCGTTGAAAAGGGATGTTGAACAGATAGATGATGCACCGGAACAATTGAAATATTTGAATGAGGTGACAACCTCGAATTAATTATAACACAGACGAATCTCCTGAGATGTCTTGAGCACTCCAGAAGGATAAACTGGCAAGATGCGAATGAACAGGGAAAACACTTGATCCAAGGAAAATAGTATGATCAACCCGAAAAAACTTGAATTGAGTCCACCGAATAAGAAAAAGGAGATGAAGAATGTCAGACGGGACGAGAATTTACCGGTTGAAATAAATGAGGGAAGACTGAAGAGGCTCCGCATGAATGAAATTGATGCTCGAAAGAGACTCGGGATCCGAGAAGAAGAGGGTGGGAGGGCGGAAAAACAAAGGAAACCTGGAAAGGAGAACCGACAAATAGCTTGAATAAAAAGCAGCGGTTGAAATAATGCAAAGGCTTTGCACGAGTAGGATGGATACTCGATAACGGACTCTGGCTCTGAGAAGAAAAAGAGTGGGCGGGTGGGAAAAAGAAAAAAACTGAGGATTGAACTTGGCAAAGATGAAGAGGCTCGAGTCAACTGGACGAGAAATGCACCAGATGAAAATAGCTGAGAACCAACAATCGAAAAACCAACTGCGTGATCCTAAAGAAAATTTGAAAGGGTAGAGGAGTAATTCAAAACACCTACGTCAAGATTCCTCACCAGAGCGACGAAGGGGCTGAGGAGTAAAAAGAATTCCTACTCTCCGATATAACTAGACTCCGAAAAACAATTTTCTTCTAGACTTAACAACGGCCAAACTACGCACAATCAAGGGGGCTCCTATGGTCGGTCGAGGCTCTGATACCAACTTGTCACGCCGAATATGCGACCCTATCCTAAAGGAACTCGAAGGTCCCACCAAGGATAGAAGCGCATATTGGAGACGCTTTTGCAAGGTGGATATCATTACATCGTACCATTACATAATAGTTGGGGATACATACAAGAGGTATACAATACCACACGAATACAACCACATCATACATAAGAGCATCATCCGACTATGGATGAAACACAAAACAGAAACTCGAACGACATCCACCCTGCTAGCCCAGGCTGCCGACCTGGAACCTATCCCCTGAACAAAGAAGAAGCAGAAGAAGAACTCCAAAACAAGTAAACATCGCTCTCTCGCGTCATGATCATCGCATAACCTGTACCTGCAACTGTTGTTGTAGTAATCTATGGGCCACGAGGACTCAGCAATCCCATTACCATGGGTATCAAGACTAGCAAAGCATAATGGGAAAAGGAATGGATAAGTGGTGAGGTTGCAGTAGCGACTAAGCATATATGGTGGCTAACATACGCAAATAAGAGCGAGAAGAGAAGCAAACGGAATGGTCGAGAAGCTTGCAATGATCAAGAAGTGATCCTGAAACTACTTACGATCAAACATAACGCAAAACCGTGTTCACTTCCCGGACTCCGCCGAAAAGAGACCATCACGGCTACACACGCGGTTGATGCGTTTTAATTCGAATATGGTGTCAAGTTCTCTACAACTAGACATTAACAAATTCCCATCCGCCACATAACCGCGGGCACGGCTTTCAAAAGTTTAAACCCTGCAAGGGTGTCCCAACTTATCCCATCACAAGCTCTCACGGTCAACGAAGGATATTCCTTCTCCCAGGAAGACCCGGTCAGACTCGGAATCCCGGTTATAAGACATTTCGACAATGGTAAAACGAGACCAGCAAAGCCGCTCGAATGTTCCAACAAATCCCAATAGGAGTTGCACATATCTAGTTCTCAGGGCACATCGAATTGTCCAAGCTTCCGGTAGGCCAACCCAGAGTTTCCCCTGGTGGCCACCGCCGACTAACAGGCTGGACCAACACTCACGACAAGCACTGGCCCGAGGGGGGTAAAATAAGATGACCCTCGGGCTCTGTAAACCCAAGGGAAAAAGGCTTAGGTGAGGCAAATGGTAAAACCAAGGTTGGGCCTTGCAGGAGGAGTTTTATTTAAAGTGAACTGTCAAGGGGGTCCCATAAATCACCCATCCGCGTAAGGAACGCAAAATCAAGGAACATAACACCGGTATGACGGAAACTAGGGCAGCAAGAATGGAACAAAACACCAGGCATAAGGCCGAGCCTTCCACCCTTTACCAAATAAGATGCATTAATTAAATAAGAGATATTGTGATATCCCAACATAATCCTGTCCATCATGGAGAAATCCTCAACTTCACCTGCAACTAACAACGCTATAATAGAGGCTGAGCAAAAGCGGTAACATAGCCAAGCAACGGTTTGCTAGGAAGGGTGAAAAAGGTTAGAGGCTGACATGGAAAATTGGGAGCTTGAACAAAAAGTGATAGGTAGCGCAGCATAGCGTTAGAATGAAGCAACTAGAATAGCAATGATAGTAGTGAGATCTAGAGTAACAGTCATCTTGCCTAAAATCCCACTAGGAAGAAGACTCGGTCCATGAAGAAGACGAACAGGTGTAGATGAACCAAGCATAGTCGAACGAATCCTCACGATCGCAACGAAACAAGAACTACCGAGAAGAAGCATAGCCAGAAAGAAGCAAACAACATAGTAAACACACAAGCATAAACATGACATGATGCACAAACAAGCATGATGCATGTCCGGTTTAATGAGGCATGGCATGGCGAAGTGCAACGAACAATACTACAAGTTAAATGGAGCTCAATATGCAACGAGTTGCATATTGACGAAACACCACATTCAACTATTTAGTTAGCTCCCATTTAGGTACCCAACAATATTAAATGTTGATTAACATGGCAAGAGGTGAAGCATAATAAAACTACGTATCTAGGCAAGTTTAAATGAGGCCGGAACAACAAACAACAATTCCGGAAAATCCTCATATGCATATTTCGAATTCGGTACTGTTGTGCCCTATACACAATTTTAATGTTGTTAAACAGAAAAATAAAGTGCAGCAAGTTAATCTATGCATTTTTCTACCCCATTTACAAATAAAGAACGTTTAATTCCGAGCTACGGTTATTTAGTTATGAAATAAACCATTTTAACATGTCATTTATGCAAATTAATGCGAAAAACAATTTTAAATATTTTAACATGGATGAAAGTTGGATATTGTGAAACTAGATAAAATCTAAGCATTTTACATATATAGTTTGTTTAATTCGGATGCATGCATGATTAGTTATTAGCAATACAAAACAGGGGCATTTTTTGTAAATAAGAATGCATTGGATAATGCTAAAATACTGACTGGGAAAAAATATGCACGGGCCCAAAGCATTTACGGTGCAGCGGCCCAGATGAGGATTCGGCCCAAGGAGTTGTGGGTGTGCGCAAAAGAAATAAAAGAACAAAGCAAAAGTTATTAGCAATACAAAACAGGGGCATTTTTTGTAAATAAGAATGCATTGGATAATGCTAAAATACACACTGGGTAAAAATATGCATGGGCCGAAGCATTATGGTGCAGCGGCCTAGATGAGGATTCGGCCCAAGCAGCTGTGGGTGTGTGCAAAAGAAATAAAAGAATAGAGCAAAAGAGGGGCCGACAATGGTTTGAACCCAGGACGTCCTGGATGTGTGCGCGAGGGAGGAACCATTGGGCTAGCTTATTGTTCATGATACAAAGAGCTCCCAGGCTCATTTGAGCATTCAACAATAGGTCGAGCTTGGCCATGGCTGCACGGCGACAACCAACGGCGAGGGCAATCACAAACGACGGCCGTTGGGGTTAAGAACCTGCGGCGGGCGTGCGGAAACTGAAGACAGTGCACGCGTGCTTGCGGAGAGGTGCAAGAGGGGCCGGGAAACGGCAATATCAAGGGCTCAAGAACAAGCTCATGCAGGAGATCGTCTCGGCCATGGTAGCAAGGCACGGTGAGGCAGTGGCAGTGTCCTTGAACGCGGGCAGAAACCTGCTGCCATGCGGCGAAGCACAGCGAGGCGAGGCGACGGGCGAGCTTCCACACGAGCGCGGGCAAAGCAGAGCAAGACAGGGGAGGCAGCGGCGCTGTGCACAGGGAGCAACGAAGGAGGTTGGACCCGACAAACCAAGGATCAAAACGGCAAGCTGAAAGAGGGAATCGGTTCTACAGAACGATTCATCCCTATTGGATGCACACGGGCAATGAGGAAAGATCGGAACACTCGCCAGAGACGAGGTCCGACGTGGGAGCGCTCGGGCTCGACAGGGATGGACGAAACAGGGCACAATCAGACGAGAAGATCTGGCGGGGAGGTGTGTCTGCTCACATTGAGGGGCTTGACGGAGTCGTTCTAGCTGGGGGACGCAAGGGGCGACTGTTGAGTATAAGGATTATTAGGAAGTATATGATAGACTAGGATTTGGTCCTGCCTTGTCTTGTACTTCAAGTTAGTCTTTGTATTCCTATATATATGCCCACGAGGCTCAAGCAATATAAATAACTATTCCATCAATCCTCCCTCTCCCTTCTAACATGGTATCAGTTTCCGGGTTCTAAACCCTAGCCGCCGCCGCTTCCGCACCCGCGCGCCACCCCTGGGGCGGTCGGCATCCATGAACGCCGCCGGGGGCCACGCTGCCCGTACCTAGGGTTCGTCCACCGGTCGTGTTGGTCGGCTGCCCTAGAGAGTCTTTTCCTCAAGCCCTTGCTCCGGGGTTTTTCTCTCCCGCCGGTCATCTTGATCGGCGGTTTCTTTTTGGTTTTCCGATCTAATCTTGATCGGTTTGCGTCGCCCACCGCCGCCATCGAACCCATGCGTCTCTACTCCAACCCCAGCGTGATCGGCCGGCTTCTTCCCCGACCCGGCAGCCTCGTGCGGGGGGATGTTGAGTATAAGGATTATTAGGAAGTATATGATAGACTATGATTTGGTCCTGCCTTGTCTTGTACTCCAAGTTAGTCTTTGTACTCCTATATATATGCCCATGAGGCTCAAGCAATACAAAGAACTTTTCCATCAATCCTCCCTCTCCCTTCTAACAGCGACGAAAACGGCCGGCGACAAGTTCACCCGAGGAAGAAGACGAGATGACGGTGAGCAGAGAACGGCCTCCGGCTTGGTGTCCATGTCACAGGGGAAGCAGAGGACACCGGCACGCCGTCTTGACGTCCCGCGGCGCCGTAGTGGTCGGAGTCGACGAAGGCGACATCGGGGAAGAAGATGGACATGACAAAACAGACCATGGTAGCCTCCAACCACGCAAACAACAACGAAGCTCTCAGCTGTTCTCTGTTCTTGAAGAAGAAGGGAAAACAGAGGGGAGGAAGAGAGATGGCGGCGCGAGGAGGGAAGGAGGAAGGAGGATGAAACCCTAGGGGCGCACTGGTTATATAGGGGCACAGGGACGGCTACCCTCGACGTTCGTGAGCTCAGGCTCACGGCGCCAGGCGCTCCTGTAGAAGAAGAGGGAAACGGCGAGCAATGGAGCAGGTAGGCTTCAGGGTGAGGGGTTGGGCCGGCTTAGAGGAGGGAGGTCCAGTTGGGCTGCGGGAAGTGGGTGCTGGTGGGCTGCGCTCTTGCCACTGCTGCTTCCCGTCTTCTCTTTTCTTTAGACAGAAAAATAAGGCAGAAAAGCACAGGAATAATGGAGAGGGTTCAGATAGATATGAGAATATGCCTGGGGTCCAGAATTTGTGCAGAATTTTAATAAATTGACTTGGCAATTTTTAGAGGTAGAAAAATAATTAGAGTTTGACTTATTCTCAAACTTCAATCATTTTTTAACCTGGCCAAAACAACTTCAAATGGGATGAAATCTGACAGAGAGGGTGTAGGCAAGAGGAAAGATTTATAGGGAAAGAATGAACATTAAAGGGGAAGGGAGAAATGGCACTTGCAAAAAGAAAGAAAGGAGAAGGAAGGAAGAGGTGATGATGCATGGGCATGGTTTGAGAGAGAGAGAGATGGCAAGGGGTGGTGCACACACATCAACTAGAGCAACACACAACATAAATAAGGGGCAATGCACAAGATGAACATGGCAACACCATAATTCAATATGACAATGAGATGGGCATGGCAATGCAACATAACCAATGATGATCATGATGCAAGAAGAGAAAATATGGCAAGGCACTCAACATGGTCATGGCAACAACAACATAGGGAAAAGAAATATGCAAAACACTTATGTTAATGCAACAAACATAACAAACACACGGCAACAACTAAAATAAAAAGGGAGGCATCTGGAGTGTCGGTCTCGGGGCGTTACAGGCGGCATCCTCAGCAGCGGTCCTGGTGGCCTCCTCCGTGGCGATCTTGTCGGCCTCGGCTTCAGCATCCCTGGCAACCTCCTCGATGACGGCGTCGACGTCCTCCCGGTCTGGCGAGGAAGGATCTGGATACCGAGAAGGAGAATGAGGTGAAGCCAAGACCAAGGTTCAAGAAAAAGAAGAAAGGAAGAAACAGAAAGCGAATAACTTACCCGTGCCAGACTGGGAAGAAGTGGCCTCCTTCTCGCCAACATACGTCGCCGAGACGGGGCCACCAACGCCTAAGTTCGCCTCCTCCTCCTCCGTGCGCATGGGATCGGTGCTTGGCGCCCTTTCCGGGGATGCCCCTCAGGGCGGCATGGTTGATGGGGGTGGCATGTTGGGGGTGGCCCTTGGTGGTTCCTCCTGTTATCGTCCTCCTCTTGCAGCCACGGCAAGGTCAATGACCAAGGGGTCATACCCCGACACACGTTGATGAGGGGTGAGTGGTGAACGCGCACTGGGGGCTGAGGCGGGGGCTGCGCCGGGGGCTGCTGTCCGGGTTGATCTCCACCACCGGCGTGCGCAAAGTGCCCACCGGGGGCTGGTCACCCGTTGAGGCCCTGGCCCTCTTCGCCACCCTCTAGGCCAGTGTCTCCCTGTCCCTGCGAAGATGAAAACAAGTCAAGAGAAGCGGCGTGGTCCGAGAGGATGGTGATGACGAACGACAAGATACTTACTCGTCCTCTGCCGCCTCTTCCGCTGCCTTCCTCTTCCTCCTTGGGCTGAGAGACCCAATATCAAAGGCGACTACCGTGTCGGCATCTGCGGGAAGAGGGGAAGGAGATGGAGTCCGGCAACGCTTGGACGAAGAGGAGGCGGTCGCTTTCCTCTTCGCCACCTTCTTCGCTGCCGCGGCCCTCGTCAGGCGCGCGGACTCCACTGGACCTCTTCCCGCTGCCCGGTCGTGCCGGATCGGACCGGCTCGCTAGAGCTGGCCCGCCGTAGGACATGCCACTTTCCCGTGGCTGGAAGGTTGTCAGCCTCGGCCTCTTCCTCGGTCGACTCATCAGCCACATCCTCAACAAGGGGGGCTCGGTGTTGACGCTGTTGGCCTCCCCGGCAGGCTTCGCCCACTGGGCAAGCTCCCTCTCCTCCGCGGCCACGTCTACCTCGTCCTCCAGGCCGCCAGCATTGCTGGCCTCCCTGGCAAGCTTCGCCTCTGCCACCCTGGCGGTGATGTAGTCCAGCTCCGCCTCGGTGACAAGTTGTCGAAGAGCTCCTGCACTTCGTGTGCCGGGGGCTCGGCCCAGGACGGGTTGAGGCCGTGCGCATTGAAGACCGACATCATGTCAAGGATGGAAGACTGGCAAGAGTTGTTGCTCAGCAGAACCACTCCCGCCAACAACCCAAACAGAGGCCCCTTGATGGCCTTGCCGGCCTTGGCGGCCCTGCTGGTCCTCTCCACCCTGTCGTCGCTGTACACGTCAAGCTGGAAGAGCCTTTGACAGAAATTGGCATGCCCCATCACCGTGAAGTTATACTTCAGGCCAGGGCGGAGCCTCATGAAGTCAGCCGCGTTGCTGAAGTCCTAGGCCGGCCTCCCCTTGTTATGCAGCAGGGCGATTCAGCGATGGATGAAGTCCGCCCCAATCATCTCAATGGTGAGCCCGGCCATGGTGGGGTGATGGATCCTGGTGGTGGCGACCGAAAGCTTCTCGTCGTCGGCGTCGAGGTCGCTCCAGTCCGTGCGGCGGGTCGGCGGGCTCTGACGAACCCGACAGAACTCCTACGGCTCCTCCTCCTCGATTCACCACCACCAGCCCCGCCACTCCTCCCACCTCTCCTTTTGGGCACCCTCCGGATATGTGCCTTTCTCCTGGGCCCTCGGGATCCAGGAGATGCTCCCAGAGATGGCGCCCCTGGTTGGATGCGAGGGGAAAAGTAGTGGCGAAAGAGCGTTGTGCTGGGGAGCACCCCGGCAAAGCCCTCACAAAGGTGGGCAAAGAGAGCCATGCACGCCACGGCGTTCAGCGTGAGATCCAAAATGTGGAAGCAGTAGGTGTGCATGACATCATTGAAGAAGTCATAGAATGGGGGGCAGAGCCCGGAGGAGAAGAAATTGATGAAAAAGGGGTACAACTTTGGGCTGGCCTTGGCGCAATCGGCGGGGATGACGCGCGTGGCAGGGTGCCCCGTCGTCTTCCTCCCCCACAGGGGAAAGAAGAAGTTCTTCATGTGGATCACATCGACCATTGACGGGAAGTAGGCGAGCTACGTCCGTCGCACCACCGCCTCGCTCTCCGGCACCTCCCTCTCCCCGGCATCCTTGGCCGCTCCGTTACCCCTGCTGGTTTTGGGCGCCATGGCGGCTCGAAGGAGGCGAAGGATCAAGAGCAATGGGGGAACATCGGCGACGAGCAAAAGCAAGAGTGTGAGGAGGAAGAAGATAGGGACGGCGGTTCCGAGATTGGAGAAGGCACAGAGGGTAAATGAGCAACGCGCCTGCGGTTATTCCTTTTTATGGGGAAAGCATGGGCCGCCTCTTTACCATTTACTGCGATGTGACACATGCGTGCAGCGAGCGCCCCATGCATGACCCCCATGTCACGCATGACCCTCTACGTTGTGCGTTCAACACGAGTCATGGGGAAGCGCAGCGGATGAGGGAGTCACCCGGTAAAAGTCCGCCCTGCCTGCCCGCGCATCGTTCTGGTCCTAGCCCAACAATGCGTCGCGCTTATGTGTGGCCCAAGCCCGGGGGATCCTGTCGGTGTACAGAAGTAGGGGATCTCTTTCGTACCCCTTTACTTGTGCACGGGCAGTCAGAGCCGCGCCTGTGGCCACACCCAGCAGGGCAGAGGAGGGAAACCAAAGCCACAAGACGAACAGAGCAACGCCAAGACCAGAGACACAAGAAGCAAGAGGGTGAGGCAGGCTCCCCCGGCAAGAACCTTGCCGGGATAGCCTCCGCAGCCCCGGCAAGAGCCTTGCCGGGGCAACTTGCCCAACACTAGCAGAGCACGCCACCCTTGAGCCCAAGGGTTCCAACGCCATCAACTATATTGGAACAAGGCTCGGGAGGCGCTTCCATGGTGGCATGCGGATCTTCATAAAGATCATAAACACACAAGATCAGGTAAGGAACAGAAGACGACGATCCTCGGCAAGATCCTTGCTGAGGAAATCCACGAGACCTCTGGCGAGATCCTTGATGGGGACGACCGCGATGCCATGGCAAGACCATTGTCGGGGCCCCGGTAAGACCCTTGCTGAGGACATCAGCAGGGCCGCGGCCAGGCCCACATCTGCCGAGACTCCGCCGCCGCTCCCGATGTAGCTGCCAGCCCAGCCAGCTAGGCGAGCACCTGCATGGCGACGTGCGGCCTCTAGACCAACTCAACAAGCACCTGCGTGGTGGCATGCAGATCTTCATGAAGACACTGCCACCACACCAACTCAGCAGCCTGGCAACCTACATGGCGCCGCACGCCTCGTTGGCCAGGACGCATGTTGAAGCAAGGCGAGGCGGCGACGGATGAGATGGGCCTTGTTACCGTCCCAATAAAGCAAGGGGACACCTAAGGGGTGCATTTAATGCGTTTTGTCCCGTAATGGCGGGTGATAAGCTCAGCCAGTGTATACCTTTCCACCTCCTATGTGCCACTATGGCGCCCCCTTCAACTATAAAAGGAGGCCCGATGCATACTGGAGAGGGATTCGGCTCTTTTTGACTATGCACACACCGTAGCTAGTTCAAGAACTCCAAGAACACTCAAATATACACCAAAGCGGGACTAGGGTATTATGCATCTCCGCGGCCCGAACCTAGGTAAACAATCTTTGTGCTGACTCCTAAACCCGCTCTTTCCACAACCTCGCACCCGCCGACCGTAGTAGGGATTCCAGTGATCCCATAGGTGTCGTTCCCATCGACACCCATGATAACACCTTTGATTGGGCCATGGTGAATGCCGAGGATCTGGGAGAATGCATCCAAGCTTTGGAGGTAGCCATGGTAGAGCTTGTGGGCGTCGAGGAGGTCGACAGGGGTGAGGAGCCATAGGGGGCGCCACCGCCGGGAAAGGGCGGTTGTCCTCACCCGATATTTGATTGGGAGGAGGGATATGATGACTATCAACATATCATCGGGGAGGTTCTTGATGAAGTCTAGGCCTACTGGAGTCTCTTGCGGTTCTTTCTCGACCTGCCTTCGCTTGTTGGCAGCCTCGTTCTCCACCTCGGCGGCGACAAAAAACTCTGTATCCATATTCACGCCATGCTCCAGTGCTTCAGCAGCCCCGGAGTCACCACTCCCTCCAATGGGGCGCTTCGGCGGCATCCTCATACACTGACGGCTTTGAGGACTTAGAGCAGCGTCGAGGATGCGGGCGGAGAGAGAGGAATTGTGTGTGTGGCGAGGATGGGGGGTGCGGCCGCTAGGGGGCACCATTAATATAGACTAGTGGGAGCAAGGCGGGCGGCAGTCCAAGGTTGTCTCGCTTACTGGTGAGAACGACTACTTAATCTCTAGTATGAATGAAATCTATGCTTAATTACTGAATTTTAGTTGCAAAAAATAGATAGTGCTTTTGATTTTTAGCTGTATATTTTGACAAATCGTAGTGTCTCTTGGCTTAGCGCCGAAGTCTGGCTTTAATTTGCATACGGTAATCTGAACCGTTTGCGTTGAAGAGATGCAAAGATCCTGCGTTGAACATCTTGTACGCTTCTGGGCGAGCCTGCGCACTGGACTGCGCTCGCACGCCTCCCATTCAGTCCAGCAACTGTCCACACGGCACCTCCTATAGCCATTAAAACCAAGACACGTGGCGTCACATGAATGGTTCACAGAACGCACACGGTTTGAATTATACAAACATTTGAGATATTAAAGTGGCAGCTATTTTTTCAAAATGCCTTTGTTGGATGTCATTATTCAAGTGCACCTTCTATCAAAATGGACACGAAAAATACCACAGCATGTCGGGTGCCATTCCATGATAGCATGCCAAGTTTCATGAATTTCAGATGAGTTTTAGATTTACTAGAATTAAAAACAAAGTATCTCAACATTTTGCCGGGAATCAACGGTGCCCTGGTGTTTGAAATTCATTCTCATTTCTTGCATGGGACCTGACCTAAGCATGCACCCAAGGACACACATTTGATTTTTCAACCAATTTATATGCACTTGAGCATGTGCATGTAGTTCAAATTTGAATTATGCACATAAATGCATTGAAAACTCGGTTAATGCATAAAAATGTCCAAACGAACCCCAAAAAATCACAAAAATTGACACAACACTCCTGTTGTTCTATGTTGACATGAGAAAAAAATTGAAAGCAATAAGAGGCAATGGATATCGTTTTGTCCCCAAAGGTGGGATGTTCCCTATCGAAACCATCATGCTTGTTGTGATAAGCTCTGGTTTGTGAGAAGCATATACCCAAACCTGACCCAAATGGGACAATTTTTTTACCATGGCGTGTCGGGTGCCATTCCATGATAGCATGCCAAGTTTCATGAATTTTAGACGAGTTTTGGATTTACTAGAATTTGAAAACAAAGTATCTCAACATTTTGCCGGGAATCAATGGTGCCCTGGTGTTTGAAATTCATTCCCATTTCTTGCATGGGACCTAAGCATGCACCCAAGGACACAGATTTGATTTTTCAACCAATTTATATGCACTGGAGCATGTGCACATAGTTCAAATTTGAATTATGCACATAAATGCATTGAAAACTCAGTTAATGCATAAAAATGTCCAAACGAACCCTGAAAAATCACAAAAATTGACACAACACTCCTGTTGTTGTATGTTGACATGAGAAAAAAATTGAAAGTAATAAGAGGCAATGGATATCGTTTCGTCCCCAAAGGTGGGACGTTCCCTATGGAAACCATCATGCTTGTTGTGATAAGCTCTGGTTTGTGAGAACCTTATACCCAAACCTGCCCCAAATGGGACAAATTTTTACCTTGGCATGTTGATGCCGCTCCATGATACCAGGCTAAGTTTCATGAATTTCAGATGAGTTTTGGATTAACTAGAATTTTAAAACCAGGTATCTCAACATTTTGCCGGCAATCAACGGTGGCAGGGTGTTTGAAATTCATCCCATTTCTTGTAAGCATGCACCCAAGGACACAAATTTGATTTTTCAACCAATTTATATGCACTGGAGCATGTGCATGTAGTTCAAATTTCAATTATGCACATAAATGCATTGACAACTCAGTTAATGCATAAAAATCTCCAAACGAACCCCAAAAAATCACAAAAATTAACACAACACTCATGTTGTTCTATGTTGACACAAGAAAATTTTTGAAAGCAATAAGAGGCAATGGATATTGTTTTGTCCCCAAAGGTGGGGCGTTCCCTACCGAAACCATCATGCTTGTTGTGAGAAGCTCTGGTTTGTGAGAAGCATATAACCAAACCTGCCCCAAATGGGACAAATTTTTTACCATGGCATGTTGATGCCGCTCCATGATAGCAGGATGCTGCTAAAGCATTAGTTTTTTTACCATGGCAAGTTTCATGAATTTTAGATGAGCTTTGGATTTACTAGAATTTAAAAACCAGGTATATATCTCAATGTTTGCGGCCGAGTGACGGTGGCAGGGTGTTTGACATTCATTCTCATTTCTTGCATGGGACCTAATTAAGCATGTAACCAAGGACATAGATTTTAATTTTCAACTAATTTATATGCATTAGAGCATGTGCATGTAGTTCAAATTTGAATTATGCACATGAATGCATAGAAAGCTCAGTTAATGTTTCAAAATGTCCAAGCGAACCCCGAAAAATCCCAAATATTAACACAACACCCCTATTGTTCTATGTTGACACCAGGAAAAATTTTAAAATCGAGAAGATGCAACGAATATCGTTTCGTCCAGAAAGGTGCAACGTTCCCTACCGAAACCATCATGCTTGTTGTGAGAGAAGCTTTGGTTTGCGAGAAGCTTATACCATAACCTGGCCCAAATGGGACAACATTTTTTTACCCCATCATCTTGATGCCGTTCCATGATAGCATGCCAAGGTTCATAAATTTCAGACGAGTTTTGTATTTACTAGAATTACAAAAGTAAGCACCTCAACATTTGCTGGAGAGCCACGGTGTTGTGGTGTTTGAAATTCATCCCCATTTCTTGAATGGGACATAAGCATCAATCCATGGACATATATATCATTTTACAACCCATTTTCGTGCATCGGAGCATGTGCATGTGGTTTAATTTTGAATTGTGCACCTAAAATTCCTAGAAAACCAAGTTACCTTATAAAAATGTCCAAACAAACCCTAAATAATTCCAAATTTTTTGACGACACACCTATAGTTGCATGTTCACTATAGATAGAAGTTCTAGACATTCAAACACCATCCTTTGCAGCTGTGACCCCATTATGTAATTCAAATCAAGATGAAAAATCAAGTAGATCCCAAACCGTTTATTATCACCAACTGTGTGAGATGCAGTACAAAATATCCTGGAGCACCGTCGGTGTATAGTACGGCTATGGCTTACTCGAGAAGGTTCGTCGGCTACAGTCCACAGCCCGCTCTGAATAAGGGACCGTGTCTGATGACACTTTGGGCGCCAGTTTTTTCACTGAAGCAATTCCAAATTCTCGGCTTTCATGGAAATATCTACCTCCCTGCCCCTCCCCCTTACCAAAAGCCACATTTCCCCTATTTCCGCCTTCCTTTCCAAGTTGAAACCTTCACTCCTTGCTTGCAGTGCCACCTCCTCGCCGGTGACCCTTCTTCACGCTGCTCGGACTCGCCTATCTAAGCAGGTAATCCACACCCGAACCCTGTCCTCCTCCTCCTTCCACATCCCACATACCCCGACCGCCGGTGCAAGCGCGACACCTTCCACCAAAATCATCGACCCCTCCACCAAATAAGTGCCGTCCTAAGCCATGGTGCATGTAGTATAGCCATGATCTCAAGGAGCATTTGGCAGCGGAGAAGCAAATCGCGACCGCACGCGCGGATGAGGTCGCGATGGCTCACATTCATGCCGACCCCCAGATCTTGGAGGAGCACCTCACTGTCGAGTCCACCATCAATGCCTCGCGCGCCAACGCCGCGGCGCGGTTGGCTGCTTTAAATGATAGTTCATGGCGTTTTCTCGAGGCCACCGTCAGCACCTTCGACAAAGACTACGAGGTGTTTTCTCAGCGTGCACGAGCTTACCTCATCTCGAGAGCCAGCAGGTTGGTGCCCGAAGAGGCTCAGGCAACTCACCACTACGACGAGGGCACCACGAGGCGGAGGCCTAGCCCTCCTCCATGTCCAAGGAGCCAATCATCATCGATATCTCCGACAATGAGTAGCTTGTCTTATGAGCTCACTATAAGGACCCAAGTTCAGTTTGCTAGCTACTGCCTTTCCTTAACAAATTTTAGTGAATTGTGCTATCTACTTTTACCATGCAATCTTCTGCTCTAATGTATATGTTCTATACGTCATGCAATGTGGCCTTCAGTTAACTGTTTGGTTCAATTCTGCAAATGTGATGTTCAATTCTTTAGGGTGCAATTTTCCAAGCTGTCAAGCATGCTTGGTTTGGTTAACTATCTGATCTTCTACTAGGAGTATGTTATATTGTGCAATGTGGTGCTCAGTTAACGTTTGGTTCATTTGTTGTGGTGTTTAGTTAACTATTTGGTTCAATTCTGCAATGCGATGTTCAATTGTTGTGGTTGCATTCTGTTATTGTATACCATGTGAGAAATAAATCAAATTTGGCTGTACTAAATACATAAGAAACAAATACAATTGCTATATTTCCAAGTTTTTAAGCATGCTTTGTTTGGTTAACTGTCCAATCTTCTATTAGGAATATGTTATATTTGTGCAATTTGGTGCTCAGTTAACGGTCGGTTCATTTGTTGTGGTGTTTAGTTAACTGCTTGGTTCAATTCTGCAATGCGATGTTCAATTGTTGTGGCTGCATTCTGTTATTGTATACCATGTGATAAATAAATTGAATTTGGTTGTACTAAATAAATGAGAAACAAATACAATTGCTATATTTCCAAGTTGTTAAGCATGCTTGGTTTGGTTAACTGTCTGATCTTCTATTAGGAGTATGTTATATTTGTGCAATGTGGTGCTCAATTAATGGTTGGTTCATTTGTTGTGGTGTTTAGTTAACTGCTTGGTTCAATTCTGCAATGTGATGTTCAATTGTTGTGGCTGCATTCTGTTATTGTATACTATTATACCTTGTCTTTTTTATTCCTTTGCCCCATTTCCAATATAGAGAAGATATTTATGCACACCCTTGTTTTTAGGCCTTTCCAAAATAGTTCACTGATGATTACCTCTCAAACCACCTGTATGGACAGGAGGCGAAGAAGGTTTTCATACAACACCCACGGTTCAATATTGAAGTGTTCCTGAAGAGGACGAAGGATGGACGGTCAATCACGCACAGGCACTAGCCTAAAGTTGCAAAGACCTTCAACATCAATGAATGCTCAATATTCGCCTTCCGCTTCAGCAGTTTTCCCGATTAGATGCATCTGTCTATGTACCGTCTATGATGCTAATTTCGAAAGGTTCTAGATGTTGTGCATGAAACTTGGTGCTGGTGCAGTTGTGTAATGGGGTAGCTGAGTGTTGAAGCTATATCATGTTGTACTCTGATGTATTTCAATTATGAAATCCCGCTTCCTTAATATGGGAATGAAATATATTATGTGTTCAATATGAATGTCAATTAGATTAATAAATGGATTATTAATAATAGGGCAATTAGCCTGCTAATTGGTTTTTGCTATTGCAAATGGTTATTGAGAAAATACCATGGGCGATGACCTAAGGCAATGCACACAGTTTCTTCTACGCACTGTGTGTGATGCATTCAATAATGCAAACGATAATTATTTTAATATTGTGTGCTATGGGAAGGCCATCACAAACGATTTAACGGGGAAAATTGTGTGTGATGTACCTATGAACGGAAATATTTTCCTTGCAGCGACTGTGTGGGATGTATGTATGAATGGAAACGTTTCATGGGGACTGACTGTGTGGGATGAACTTACGGTCGGACAAGATTTTGCCTGTATAATTGTATTTTTTGAGCACTACTGTACGTATAATCGTATTTGGTCGCTCGCCGGTCACACATGACCTCATTTTGCCGAGCGTGTGTGCCAGGAGGGCATATCCCCGATGGTTTCTAGTTCATGCGCGAAGGACCCCCTAATCGCCCATACTCACTAGGCGACGGTTCTGAATGCCGTCGCGGAAAGGGGTTTAAAACCATTTGTATAGCACCGGCGCGTACCAGTGAATAATCATGCTAAATCCAATGTTGTTGCTTCTAGTAGTTCTCTTGATTCCACTAATGATTCTCTTATCGAAGCAAGAAAATAGATTATTGAAGGGAATTATAGAGAAAGGTGTTTACAAGAGCCTTGCCGAAAGCAGGCAATTTGAGGAAATTGTGCGCAAGCAAGGAAGGCACTGGAAGAATCAAGGTGTTGGTTTTGAATGAAAGTTCAATGCCAATGGAGTTGAGTGGGAAGAAGATCAATACTCCACGATGAAGTTTGTTCTTCGACAAGAGAAGTATGATCCCACTTCTTTCAAGGAACACAAGCTCAAGATGATCATCCACCCCAAGATCACAAGCTAAAAGGCAAGGACAAGCTTCAAGAAGAGATTGATTCATTTGAAGAAGCTCCTAAGGCCTTGGTCAAGTGGGTTCCCAAGACTACATCAAGTTCCACTTCATCAAGTATGACTACAACTCCAAGGATTCCCATCAAGTTGATGTGGATCTAGAAGAAGAAGAACTCAAGTGTTCTTGAGGGTGACTCTGCCAACATACTTCACTCATATTCATTTTGGCAAGGACATGTGCAATCATCTTACATATTTTGCACTAGTTCACGGAGTCACAACCCCTCTTGTTGGTAACAAGGTAACCTAATGTTTTAATGGACATCATCATATGTGTGTATCACTCTATGTTTGTGGATATTATTGCATGTTCCTTGTGGGACTAACCTGTGTAGGTATTGAAAGTACAACTAACTCCAATGGATTGCTCCAAACGATATACATCAACAATGAGCATCCACGTCTTCAACACCTACATGAAGTCATCATCAACAAAACCCAAGGTTAGTTCATCCCTCTAAGGGGGGATATCACATCTAGTGGGAGATTTTCTCTAAATAGCAAAAGCAACTCAAATGATGTCAACACAGCAATGCTTTATGTAAAGGTGGTAACCCCACTTGTGCTTAAACGATGAGTATGACCTATGATCAAAGGTTCTCATTTGACTTCTAAGTCAATATACCCATATATAGATAACCTAGTCATCGCCAATTGCTTGATAGATGCTAGAGTGTATGTGCATGCTTTGCCACATGTTTTATTTGCCATCTTATTGTGTGAGCATGTTGGTTGCATAATTTTCTCCATTCGAGGACATCCATTTGTTGCTTTGATTGTTTGGTTTTTCTTTTTGCCAAATGGATGGACAATAATGCCTAAGTACTCCCTCTAGCTATCTAGGTTTTTTCTCGTCTCAAACTCTGTTCATGATACATCACAAAGTTTGAACAAGTAGAATTCGGACACTCCAGGTGAGGAGCACTCGGAGCCACCGATCCGTCAAGGGCTTAACTTCCAAAACCTCTTAATGCCTTTTGGTCAGACCAACTCACTCCTACTCGGTCTCACTGAAACCATTAAGTTTATCCAGATTTTTATCTTGGTGCAACCGACTATAATAATTCTGTCACACCGAGTTGTAGCAACTGCTAGCAGTTTTGCATCTTGGTGCCACCGAGTCATTTCACTCGGTCACACTGACAACGACTGGGTATTTATACTCTGCGAACCCGTATGGTTGAAAATCACTTCAACCAGACGAGCCCATGCCCCAGCACTGCCGCCCTAGTCTCCGGATCATTGTCGTTGTTGCTAGTGACCTTCTACCACTGGTCTCTGCCGCAGTCAACAGAATTCTCACTGACATTGCCATTGTAGCAAGTCCGTCGCCAAGTTAGGGTACAGATTTGACCCTTTGTGCTTTCCATTTGTCTGATTCTTGCACAAAGTATATTGCTATTGTTCTTTCCACATATGAGATCAATCTATCCACCAAACGAATCCTTGAATAGATTTGATGCAAAAACTTAGGGTTAGTGTCGGTGTCAAAACCGGCAAATCTCGGGTAGGGGGTCCCGAACTGTGCGTCTAGGCGGATGGTAACAGGAGACAAGGGACACGATGTTCTACCCAGGATCGGGCCCTCTTGATGGAGGTAAAACCCTACGTCCTGCTTGATTAATATTGATTATGTGTGTTACAAGAGTAGATCTACCACGAGATCAAGGAGGCTAAACCCTAGAAGCTAGCCTATGGTATGATTGTTGTTCGTCCTACGGACTAAAGCCATCCGGTTTATATAGACACCGGAGAGGGCTAGGGTTACATAGAGTCGGTTACAATGGTAGGAGATCTACATATCTGTATCGCCAAGCTTGCCTTCCACGCTAAGGAAAGTCCCATCCGGACACGGGACGAAGTCTTCAATCTTGTATCTTCATAGTCTTGGAGTCCGGCCGATGATGATAGTTCGGCTATCCGGACACCCCCTAGTCCAGGACTCCCTCAGTAGCCCATGAACCAGGCTTCAATGACGACGAGTCCGGCGCGCATATTGTGTTCGGCATTGCAAGGCGGATTCCTCATCCGAATAATTTATAGAAGATTGTGAACACCAGGATAGTGTCCGTCTCTGCAAAATAAATTCCACGTACCACCGTAGAGAGAATAATACTCACACATGTTCAATCTGCTGACGTATTTGGTGGCCTGACGTCACACCACTACCAAGCCTGTACTCGAATCGTTTCTATTGTACCACCTCGGCGTGTTTAGCGAAGCAGTTTCCTTGGCACGTCTTGTCAAAGCAGAGATCGTGTTCCCCTTATTCCGGGATTCCCATCAATACGGACGTGGGTAACCCAACCACGCCATTGATTGCGGCGCTTGGGAGATAAGCGAGTTTTATCAGGCCGGTGGGGACACATGTTTTTGTCCGCCCATATAAGGGGATAAAGATCCAACCCTTTTACCTGCGCCTTCTTCCTCCTTGGCTTATCCATCTCCGCGAACTCGAGCTCCAGCGCCCAAGTCCGCACATCTCATCTCAACCTCCTCCAACTATGTCCGGAGCAGGAGGCAAGTGGATGGCTTCCTCCGTCACGGAGGGGCACATCCAGAAGCTGCGCAGCGCCGGATATCTGTCTAGCAACATCGCGCACCGGCTCCCCAACAAGGGAGAGCTCATCCCCACCCCCAGGCCGCATGAGAGGGTAGTATTTCTTCCCCATTTCCTCCGCGGACTGGGCTTCCCACTCCATCCCTTTGTCCGGGGGCTCATGTTCTACTATGGCCTGGATTTCCATGATCTGGCCCCGAATTTCATCCTCAACATCTCGGCGTTTATCGTCGTGTGTGAGGTCTTCCTCTGCATCCAGCCCCACTTCGGCTTGTGGCTCAAGACCTTCAGTATCAAGCCGAAGGTTGTGAAGGGGAGCCAAGCGGAGTGCGGAGGCGCCATGGTGGGCAGGATGTCCAACGTTACTTGGCTTGAGGGCACTTTCATGGAAACCATTAAGGGGTGGCAATCGGGGTGGTTCTACATCACTGAGCCGCATGACCCCGAATGGGCAGTGGCCCCCGAATTCAGATCTGGCATCCCCACACGGCTCACCTCCTAGAAAGAGAGCGGCCGGACATGGGGTGATTTGGAGGAGCTGACTGGACTCCAAGCCTGCATCCAAAAGCTAGTGGACAAGAAGCTCAAGCTTGTCAACGTAGTCCAGGTCATGCTCATCCGCCGGATTCTCCCGTGCCAACGACGGGGCTTCAACATGTGCGAGTTCGATCCGGCGCAGCACTAGACTTTGAGCAGGCTCTTCGACACTACGTACGAAGATGCCTGGAAGGTGCTGTTCAAGGGTGCTGAGGCTCCCGTATCCGCTACCGAAGATCGCGGATTCAGCTCGCAGCGTCCGGCTGACGAGGTAAGCAATTTTGTCCTTTACGGGACGCTTGTTTTCCATAGTTTGACTCTATGCGGGATCTAAACTCCCTTTCCTTTGACAGGACTGGCTGACGAAGGCCGAACAGACTATCTGTCCGGCCCCATGGCCAAAGGACCCAGCGGACGCCCGCTTAACGGGGCTGCTGTCTCCGGCACCCCACATGGTGCCGGAGAAGAAGGCCAAGAAGAAGGCCACGGGCACTCGGAAGAGTTCCCGTTTTCAGGTGTTATCGGATGATGACTCCGAGGCCGACTCCTCACACAAAGGCGAGGAGGAGAAGAAGAAAGCCTCTCCCCCAGCCGGGGGAGGGAGGAAAAGGAAGGCCTCCCCAACGAGGGAGGGCGAAGGGTCCAAGAAGGGAAAAACTCTTTCCCCGGACTGCTCTGCTAACGCCAGCGATGACGACGAGGACTGGCCCCCAAGGGCCAAGCCCCTGGCGAGATCGTAAGTATCTGGACTCCCAAATAACTTCATGGTTTTTCTTTTCGCCACATAATGTCTTTCTAATGCCGCATACAACCCTGCAGTCCGCCTAGGGATGATCTTCCCGCTTCGTCGAGCGGGTCCTTAGGTGCGTCGGATAAGGATTCTCTTCCGACCGCCTCCACCCCCCATGATGCGGATGATGCCGAGGTGGGATCCCGGGAAGGGACCCACCAGGAGGAGGAGGCCCCGGAGGTGTCGTAGAACAACCTCCCGGACTTTGCACCGGACTCGGCCCCGGAGCCCATAGCGGCTCCAAAGTCCGGCGGGCGGCCCCTTCATAAGAAGGGCAAGACCGTGACGCCGGCAGCCTCCGTCCAACCGGAGGCGCCAGATAGCTTGCTGGAGGCGCTCAATGGCGCCTCCATCGAAGAGGAACACCGCACTGTTATGAGTGTGGTGATTCAGAAGGTTCAGCCCACCAAGAGCGGGCTGACCGAAGCCTGCAGCAGCCTTCTAACAGGCTTTGAGGTAAGAATTTTGATATATGTAAAATAGTACCGCATAGACAGTAGCCCCCGATGCTGGGTTCGGTGTTCGGAAAGAAAAGCCGGACTGAGGATCTAAAAAGATATACGCAGGAGTCATAAAAAATATGTCAATATGGGATTGCAGGCTGCGCTGCTGACCTCTGTCGCACTGACTGTGGAGGTCAATACTTTGAAGCAAAGCCTCGAGCGGTCCGAGAACGAGCTCGGCCGTGCCAAGAAGCAGCTCGAGGACAAGGAAGGTGAGTAACACCTTATTAAAATTGTACCTTACAGAAAAGGATTTTGGTTGCAAGAAGAATGACAAGGATAACATGGGTATTGCAGGGGCCACTAACGAGGTGGCGACCCTGAAGGAGGCGGTGTCCGCGGCCGAACGTAATGCGGCCGCGGAGCGCACTGAGCGAGAGAGGCAGGAGGCGCGGGTGGCGGAGGTACGGCAAGAGCTCTAGGCTCTTGTGGAAAAACACGAGAGTTTGGAGTGTGACTCGAAGAATCGAGAGTCCGAGCTTGCAACGGCTCTTGAGAGTGCCAAAGCCGCTAAGGCGGAAGCCTATAAGGCCCTCCAGGAAGTCGAGGCATTGAAGAAAATAGCGGCGGGTAAGGCATTTTTCATGAAAAGTAAGCATGTGAGTGTGGATTACCTATCACTTACTCGAATTCGGAGCTCTCCAGGAGTGTTCGCAGATCTGCCCCGTAGCGTGTCCAATGTTGCCGCTTTCTACAGGGCCGAGGAGGGGAGCTCCACGGAGAAGGTATTCTGGTCTCAGTATGCTGAGGCCGGACATCCGATGCCCCTTAGCGACCAGCTGAAGCAGTTGGTCGAGCTCCACAAGGTGGCCGAACAGGCCATGAAGGGCCTCATAGTTCGGCTGTGGCCTAAGGAGGCCATGCCTGGGAGCTACTTTGGCCTGGTGCGGCGGCTGGTGGATGCGTGTCCATGGGTTGAAGTCATGAAGCACTCCGCCTGTATTGAAGGTGCCCGTCGGGCCCTTGCCCGCGCAAAGGTGCACTGGGGCAAGATGGATGCTCAGAAGCTTGTGACGGACGCGCCACCGTAGGGCAAGGAGCATCGCACGCCTGAGATGTATTATAAGAGTGTCCTGAAGGGTGCCCGCATTATTGCGGGCGAGTGCTCCAAAGATGTAATATTTGAGTAGACTCGCATTTTGTTATCCTGTGCGCTGAAAACTTAGTTCATATGCGCTAAGCAGTGCTTGTTAATTTAAAATATTACCTTCTGTGCGGCTGTTTATCAAATCTGAGAGATGGCAAGTCATCGGCTTCAGCCCCCATGCCACGAGTGCTGGGGTGTTCGGGATAAATTTGAGCACTCTTATTCCCATTTTTGGGTTCATCTAGGGCGGCGCTCAACACAACGAACAAGGCAACCGGACTTATAATGCTTGAACACTCTCACTTAGCAATAGAATTCTATAATTTTAAATTTTGGCGAAGCCCCTAGTCTTCGGAAGGCCGAATTTGAGGCGCTATCCACGCCTGGGCCGGACAAAGCCGGCTCCTCGCTCTAAGCGGCATAAGTCTTTAGGGACTCGCAAAAAACCTCTCGAACAACGACCGGCTCTCGCCTCATCATGACGGTCAGTTTTAGCTTTCTCCATTGAGGCGCTCGCCCAACTCAACTGGGGCGCAATCGTAGTGGTTCTCCCAGTGCTACCTTAGCCGATACAACGGAACGTAAGGTACCAAAACATGGGAGCCGGGCAAACCCAACTATTGACCCAAGACATGATTCGGAGCCGATGCATATAATGCTATAAGTTCGGGGTGCCGCACTTGTGAAAGTGTTCGGACTTATCACACCATGATGCGGGAAACATAAGCCCCTGGTGTATTTAGCCGTACCAAAATGTACGGATGCAACATGTCATAAATGAACATATATATAAGAAAGAGATGCAATTGGAAGCAAAAAGGTGCTGCATTACTTATTCAAGAAAAACTGATGTGAATGCAGAACAATACAAATGGTGCGATAAGCAAGGGATGGGACTATTAAACATGTCCCCCTCCAGGGGGTAGGCTATGGGATGGTGTATAAAACAGATTTAATGCTCGTAATGGAGACCACCTGGATATTCGTTGTAGCCTTTCTCCTTCCCTGGCTGTTGCCTCGTGAGTTCGGCATGTCTGCTGCCGAACAAGGCCTCTGGTGAACGGAGTCCTGTGTAAAAAAAAGGAAAAAAAGAACGACACACTTGAGAGCCCCTGGTGTGGTTAAGCCGCATTCTGGGCCTATCGTGGTCGTGCCCCACCCCCCATGCCCATGGTATCTCCAGAGTGTAATGGTGTACGCGGAAGACCTGTCTTGAAATTTTGCAGGGGCTGGGGTTGGGGCCGCACTGCTACGCGTGCTCGGAACGTGTCAGGTGGTCTTGTTGTAGGTTACTCCGGGCGCGTTTAGCCGTGTCCGGTCGCTTAACGGCCGGACTCGAGAATTGCCTTAAGAGGTTGCACTGTACTTCTTCCGCGAGAGCCGCTGTATGTTCCTCCGTTCAGAGAGAGCGTTCAGTGTTTCTGTTGACCGTAATGACTCCTCGAGGGCCTGGCATCTTGAGCTTGAGGTATGCGTAGTGTGGCACCGCGTTGAACTTTGCAAACGCGGTACGTCCGAGCAGAGCATGATAGCCGCTGCGGAACAGGACTATGTCGAAGATTAACTCCTCGCTTCGGAAGTTATCCGGGGATCCGAAGACAACTTCCAGTGTAACTGAGCCTGTACAATTGGCTTCTACACCTGGTATGACGCCTTTAAAGGTTGTCTTGGTTGGTTTAATCCTTGAGGGGTCTATGCCCATTTTGCACACTGTATCCTGATAAAGCAGGTTCAGACTGCTGCCGCCGTCCATCAGGACTCTGGTGAGGTGAAATCCATCGACGATTGGGTCTAAAACCAATGCGGCGAATCCGCCGTGGCGGATGCTGGTGGGGTGGTCCCTTCGGTCAAAAGTGATCGGGCAGGAGGACCATGGATTGAACTTCGGGGCAACTGGCTCCATCGCGTATACATCCCTGAGGGCACGCTTCCGCTCCCTTTTGGGTATGTGTGTTGCGTATATCATGTTCACCGTCCGCACTTGTGGGGGGAAACCCTTCTGTCCTCTATTGTTTCGGCGGTCGGGTCTCTTCCTCCTTATCGCTATGCAGCCCTTTGTTGTTGTTTTCGGCAATTAACTTGCCTGCCTGCTTGAATACCCAACAGTCCCTGTTGGTGTGGTTGGCTGGTTTTTCGGGGGTGCCGTGTATCTGGCACGAGCGGTCGAGTATTCGGTCCAAATTGGACGGACCCGGAGTAGTTCTTTTGAATGCCTTTTTCCGCTGACCGGGTTTAGAGCCTCTGAATCCGGCATTGACTGCCGTATCTTCACTATTATCGCCGTTAATGCGGCGTTTGTTTTTGTTGCGACGCGACCTGCCATTACGGTCCTTGATATCCGGACTGCCAGAATTTTTGATGAGGTTGTTGTTGTGTGCTAGCCAGCTGTCCTCACCAGCGCAGAAGCGGGTCATGAGTGATGTGAGGGCTGCCATGGATTTCGGCTTTTCCTGTCCCATGTGCTGGGCAAGCCACTCGGCACGGATGTTATGCTTGAAGGCCGTGAGGGCCTCCGCATCTGGACAGTCGACGTTTTGGTTTTTCTTGGTTAAGAACCGTGTCCAGAATTGTCTGGCCGATTCATCTGGCTGCTGAATTATGTGGCTTAGGTCATCAGCGTCTGGTGGTCGCACATACGTGCCTTGGAAGTTATCAAGGAATGCGGCTTCCAGGTCTTCCCAACTCCCGATTGACTCTGCTGGCAAGCTGTTAAGCCAATGCCGGGCTGGTCCTTTAAGTTTGAGTGGGAGATATTTGATGGCGTGAAGATCGTCACCGCGGGCCATGTGGATGTGGAGGAGATAGTCTTCGATCCAAACCGCGGGGTCTGTTGTGCCATCGTAAGATTCAATATTCACGGGTTTAAACCCTTCGGGGATTTGATGATCCATTACTTCATCTGTGAAGCATAGTGGGTGTGCGGCGCCTCTGTACTGGGCGATATCACGACGGAGCTCAAAAGAGCTTTGTCTATTTTGTTCGGCCCGGCCGGACTTACTGTGTCCGGCGCGATGGTTGTCGTCACGTATCATGGGGCGCCCACGCGATCCATAGATCGATCTTGATTGTCTTGCCTTATCCTCCAATATATCTCGCAAGTCCGGAGCGTTCCCCTGTGGCCTTGTGCTTTTCGAGCGATGCTGGGGTACGGTTCTAGTGAAGGGCCTAGAGGCCTCTCTGTCGCGACCACGGGGTGGTCGGTCAGCCGTATTGTCTGCTGGTGATGCAGGTTCATACGCCTCCTCCTCTAATCGGGGGAGCAGCTTGCGTTTAGGGTAACTTTTGGAGGGGCGTTCGAGCTCATGCTCTTCGGCCGAGCAGATCTTGATCAGCTCTAAGCTGTTGCTGCTTTTTCTTGAGGCTGTTTGCCGTGGCCATAAGCCTGCATTTAAAACGCTCTTGTTCGACGGGATCCTCAGGCACGACGAATTTGTCGTCGTCGAGGCTTGCCTCGTCTCCGGAGGGAGGCATATAATCCTCTACCTCTTCTTCTGCCGCTCTCTCATGAGGGCTGGCGTCTCCGTCCTCCTGTGCCGAATCTTGCTGGAGTGGGTTGTCTTCGGCACTGTCTGGGGTGTTATTATCTCCGGTGCCGGAATCTTCATTCTTGCTATGGCGGGATTTAGAGCGGCGCCGCTGACGCCGGCGCTTGGGCTGTTTCTTGGAGGGGTCATCCTCCGCTGTTCCTTCACCATTCCCATCCTTTGGGATATCCACCATGTATATGTCGTATGATGAGGTGGCTTTCCAGTGCCCGGTAGGCACTGGTTCTTGGTCGTCTCCGGCATCGTCGTCCATACCGTCGATGTCTTCAGAGTCGTAGTCTAGCATGTCAGCTAGATCGTCGACAGTGGCTACTAAGTGGGTGGTGGGTGGGATTTGAATTTCTTCGTCGCCCGCATCCCAACCGTCCTGACCGTAGTCCGGCCAGGGCTCTCCTGATAACGAGAGATACTTTAGCAAACTCAAGATGTCGCCAAAAGGTGAGTGTTGAAAGATGTCCGCCGCGGTGAACTCCATGATCGGCGCCCAATCAGATTCGATCGAAGGGGGCGCGGGAGGTTTGGAGTCCGGTGAGGAGTCCGGCACCTTGGAGTCACGAGCTTCATGAGGGACAAGGTCAGTGTTCGGCTCTATCTCCGTAGAGGTTGCAGCCCCCAAGGTGGTGTCTAGCCACCCGTCCTCGATTTGCGCAGCCGGCTCCGAATTGAAGATTGGAGCGGACTCGAGTGTGGCCTCCAGGGTACTGTCCGGCTGCAGAGCTAAATCATGCCCGTCGTGACAGTGCGGCGCGCTTGGCTGTGGCTCGAATCCATCGAAGATCAAGTCCCCGCGGATGTCAGTCGTGAAGTTCAAACTTCCAAATCTGACCTGACGGCCAGGGGCATAGCTTTCGATCTGCTCCAGATGGCCAAGCGAATTGGCCCGCGGTGCAAAGCCGCCGAATACGAAGATCTGTCCGGGGAGGAAGGTCTCACCCTGGACTGCATCGTTGTTGATGATCAAAGAAGCCATCGAGCCTATCGGTGATGACATAGAGGAACTCTCAATGAAAGCATCAATGTCGGTGTCAAAACCGGCGGATCTCGGGTAGGGGGTCCCGAACTGTGCGTCTAGGCGGATGGTAACAGGAGACAAGGGACACGATGTTTTACCCAGGTTCGGGCCCTCTTGATGGAGGTAAAACCCTACGTCCTGCTTGATTAATATTGATGATGTGTGTTACAAGAGTAGATCTACCACGAGATCAAGGAAGCTAAACCCTAGAAGCTAGCCTATGGTATGATTGTTGTTCGTCCTACGGACTAAAGCCATCCGGTTTATATAGACACCGGAGAGGGCTAGGGTTACACAGAGTCGGTTACAATGGTAGGAGATCTACATATCCATATCTCCAAGCTTGCCTTCCACGCCAAGGAAAGTCCCATCCGGACACGGGACGAAGTCTTCAATCTTGTATCTTCATAGTCTTGGAGCCCGGCCGATGATGATAGTTCGGCTATCCAGACACCCCCTAGTCTAGGACTCCCTCAGTTAGGTTTCTGTCGAGTCCATCTCGGACCGACCGATCTGAGGATCTCGGTCACACCGATTAGCCCTGGCCATTCCACAAGTACAACTTGGTCTGACCAAAGTGTACTGATCGGTGCGATGGAATCACTTTCTCCATGAAACCCTAGTATCTCAGAGTGACCGAACTTCATTTTGGTCTGACCGAAACTGTGTGCTTAGACACTTTTAGTGCTTCGGTGTCACCAAGTTTGTCAAATCGGTAGCTCTGAAATGCTTTCTGCAGAAAACTAAAGTTAAGTTTTTGACTCAATTTTTGCAAAAATAAGTTGTACTTTGTGACGATCATCTACTCTATCTACACCCAACTATTCATAGGGTCAGTTTCAGCTATTGAAAGTACAACTAACTCCAATGGATTGCTCCAAACGATATACATCAACAATGAGCATCCACGTCTTCAACACCTACATGAAGTCATCATCGACAAAACCCAAGGTTAGTTCATCCCTCTAAGGGGGGATATCACATCTAGTGGGAGATTTTCTCTAAATAGCAAAAGCAACTCAAATGATGTTAACACAGCAATGCTTTATGTAAAGGTGGTAACCCCACTTGTGCTTAAACGATGAGTATGACCTATGATCAAAGGTTCTCATTTGACTTCTAAGTCAATATACTCATATATAGATAACCTAGTCATCGCCAATTGCTTGATAGATGCTAGAGTGTATGTGCATGCTTTGCCACATGTTTTATTTGCCATCTTATTGTGTGAGCATGTTGGTTGCATAATTTTCTCCATTCGAGGACATCCATTTGTTGCTTTGATTGTTTGGTTTTTCTTTTTGCCAAATGGATGGACAAGAATGCCTAAGTACTCCCTCTAGCTATCTAGGTTTTTTCTCGTCTCAAACTCTGTTCATGATACATCACAAAGTTTGAACAAGTCGAATTCGGACACTCCAGGTGAGGAGCACTCGGAGCCACCGATCCGTCAAGGGCTTAACTTCCAAAACCTCTTAATGCCTTTTGGTCAGACCAACTCACTCCTACTCGGTCTCACTGAAACCATTAAGTTTATCCAGATTTTTATCTTGGTGCAACCAACTATAATAATTCTGTCACACCGAGTTGCAGCAACTGCTAGCAGTTTTGCATCTTGGTGCCACCGAGTCATTTCACTCGGTCACACTGACAACGACTGGGTGTTTATACTCTGCGAACCCGTATGGTTGAAAATCACTTCAACCACACGAGCCCGTGCCCCAGCACTGCCGCCCTAGTCTCCGGATCATTATCGTTGTTGCTAGTGACCTTCTACCACTGGTCTCCGCCGCCGTCAATAGAATTCTCACTGACATTGCCATTGTAGCAAGTCCGTCGCCAAGTTAGGGTACAGATTTGACCCTTTGTGCTTTCCATTTGTCTGATTCTTGCACAAAGTATATTGCTATTGTTCTTTCCACATATGATATCAATCTATCCACCAAACGAATCCTTGAATAGATTTGATGCAAAAACTTAGGGTTAGTGTTGGTGTCAAAACCGGCGGATCTCGGGTAGGGGGTCCCGAACTGTGCGTCTAGGCGGATGGTAACAGGAGACAAGGGACACGATGTTCTACCCAGGTTCAGACCCTCTTGATGGAGGTAAAACCCTACATCTTGCTTGATTAATATTGATGATGTGTGTTACAAGAGTAGATCTACCACGAGATCAAGGAGGCTAAACCCTAGAAGCTAGCCTATGGTATGATTGTTGTTCGTCCTACGGACTAAAGCCATCTGGTTTATATAGACACCGGAGAGGGCTAGGGTTACATAGAGTCGGTTACAATGGTAGGAGATCTACATATCCGTATCGCCAAGCTTGCCTTCCACGCTAAGGAAAGTCCCATCCGGACACGGGACGAAGTCTTCAATCTTGTATCTTCATAGTCTTGGAGTCCGGCCGATGATGATAGTTCGGCTATCCGGACACCTCCTAGTCCAGGACTCCCTCAGTTAGGTTTCTGTCGAGTCCATCTCAGACCGACCGATTTGAGGATCTCGGTCACACCGATTGGCCCTGGCCATTCCACAAGTACAACTTGGTCTGACCAAAGTGTACTGATCGGTGCGACGGAATCACTTTCTCCATGAAACCCTAGTATCTCAGAGTCACCGAACTTCATTTCGGTCTGACCGAAACTGTGTGCTTAGACTCTATTAGTGCTTCGGTGTCACCAAGTTTGTCAAATCGGTAGCTCTGAAATGCTTTCTGCAGAAAACTAAAGTTAAGTTTTTGACTCAATTTTTGCAAAAATAAGTTGTACTTTGTGACGATCATCTACTCTATCTACACCCAGCTATTCATAGGGTCAGTTTCAGCTATGTCAGAGGGCAGTGATAGTCAGAACAAGTCTGAGGAGAATGTCGATCTCAGTGAGGGCACTAGTCCCTCTAGCAGCTATGATGATGGAAGCAGAAGCATTCCCAACAACTTGCCTAAGGCAGCTACCAGGCAAAGGAAGAAAACAACATCTGATTCAGAGGATGAAGATTTTGTTGTTGAGGAGGAAGTTACCTCCAAGAAGAAGGTGCTTAAGAAAGAGTATGCTGCTGCTACTACCAAGCCAGGTCTTAAGGAAAAGACTCCTACCAAGAGAGCTCCAATGTTAAAAACCAGAGCCTCAACTCAAGAAACCATGGAATTTACTCTTGAACCAAGAGAGGAAGAGGTTGCAGGTGGAAAGAAGAGGAAGGAAAGGGTCAGAAAGACTATTGCCAGAGTCATTGGTAAACCTTCTATGATGAGAGATTCTGATGAAGATGAGGAGGAAGAGCCTATTGCACCTCCTACAAAGACTCAGAAGCTTATGCAGGATGCCATCAGGACTAGGGATGCTCCATCTAAGCCCAAGTCTGCCCCAAGCCTTTAGCTCAAGCTCAAGCTCCCAAGCCATGTGCACCTAAGAGATCAACAAGGAATATTTCTGCCGCTGAAAAGAAAAAGGCCCCAGGGCCTGAAGCTCAAGAAGATGATGAGCCACTAGTGCTCAAAAAGCTCAAGCCCAAGATCCCAGATCATAGTGATAATCATCCTATGGCAGAGAACATGAAAGAGAGGAAGGATGCTGGTATGAGACTATGCAAACAGACAGATCCCTATGCCACTAGCAGAAGAACTGTTGTGGACTATCGCTTTCACACCAAGGAACTGCATGATTTCTATGAGACTGTCCTATTGGACAAGAAGCCCATTGTTTATGATATGAAATGGGTTAGCTGGAAATACATTGATGACAATGAAGATTATTTTCCAGGTGTGCATGAGAGCTTTAGATTGAATGGTTTTGACAAGTTTGTTGGTCAGAAGTTGACAAAGTGGAATGATGAGATGATAATGCAATTCTACTCCACTGGTCATTTATATCCTGATGGAAAGATAGTTTGGATGACTGAAGGAACAAGATATCACTCAACTATCTCAGAATGGGACAAGCTGATCAATTCCCCAGAGGAAGAGGAGAATGACACTGGTGTGTATACTAAGCCTAGAAAGGATCAGAACTCCATGGCTAACATGTACAAGCCAATTCCTGACAAAGTCTTGGAGACTCACAAGCTTGGATCTATCTACTATTTCCTCTCCGGCTTGACCACAGTGAACACTATATTGAGGCACACTCTTTTTCCCAAGTCAGGAGATCATAGAATGATCTGTGGTCACTCTACAACTTGCTTCACTTATTTGATGTGCCACAGAAATTCAAGGTAATGAGATTGATTGTAGAAATATGAAGAGAACAGCTGCAGACGAGAAGAGATCTTGTGGATATGCGCCTCCCATTCAAATGTTGATCAACTCCAAGATGGAAACTGGGATATATCTACTAGACAAAGAGCATCTTCCCTTGAGGCCATATTTTGAGAATAACAAGGTTGCCATGGATGCATCCCATCCTAGTTGTGCAGATACCCAAGAGAAGATGGAGAAGGCAAAGGCTGCAAAACAACAAAGGTAGCAAGTGCCCCAGATGCTTTAGTTGCTAATCTCAAGACCAAGCAAGATCAACTTAGTTAGCTGCCTGAGGCCACCGTGAGGATTAAGAAGGGCTTGGCCACCCTGACTGAAAACTAGGAAAGTCTTGAGAGGATCATTGAGACAAAATTCCATGACCTAGATGTGAAGATCACTTAGATACAGACAATTGTGGAAAAGCTCCAAGAAAGATGCAGAGGACAGGGAAGATAGACCAACTACAATACATTTCAGAGAGTGCCAAGGGAACAAATGTCATCAGTTGTGCCAGTTGTTAGAGACTCCAGGACTACCACTTCAACACATGCAGCAACTGCCACAATTGCCCCTCCAGCATCAACTCCTCCAGCTCCATAGACTTCTGCCGAAGCATTTGCAAATGCCCTCCTCTCCATGCCATCTATGCACACAGGAGAAACAAGCTAGAAGACCCCTTCAGGAGCTCCCAGTGATCGTGCCTAGAGTGTCGTATAGCACTATATGTTTTCAAGCTTTTTGGTAACTTGTTGCCAAAGGGGGAGAAAATGTATAGATCATAGGCTGAGAGAGAGAGAGAGAAAGAAAGAAAGAGAAATAGAGAGAGAGTGTGTGTGTGTGTGTGTCTTGCTCTTATGTTGGTTTGATTTTTTTTGTTACTTGCTACTTTGGTCCTTTGGTTGTTTGATTACTATGCTACAATTTGTGTTATGCTCGTGAGATACTTATGTGATCACGTGTTTGATCATACTATGCTTAATGTGTGCTTGCATGTCTATCTCTATGACTATTTGTGTATGATCAATCACTTATATCTCTGGTGATGAGTGCATGTTATTGAACTCTTATCATTTTGAGCGCTCCACCAAGATGTATGTGACATGGAAGAGTGACCGATGATCCTAATCAATTGTGCATTTGCATTCAAACGCAAATTTTAAATAATGCACAAATTTAGGGGGAGCTCTTGCTTATCACATACTTCTCAAAGCGATGATGTATTTCATTCATATTATCATTTGTCGAAGCTTTGATCTATATGTTGTCATCAATTACCAATAAGGGGAAGATTGGAAGTGCAACTAATCCCCAGGTGGTTTTGGTAATTCATAACAACATATAGATAATTGAACTAATGATCATTCAAGTTGATTATTTCAGAGAGTTCAATGATTGGCATGGCATGGACTAAAGATGTGGACCCCTCAAAATGCGAAGGACACATATTGGCAAAAGCTCAAGACTCTTCATGTATATTTTAGTGATCCAAGATCACATTGAGTCCACAGGAAAAGCCAATACTATTAAAAGGTGATGAGGTGTTGTTTAATGTTCAACTTGCTCAAAGTGCTTAGTGATATTTCTCCTAAACCGTCAACCACTTTCCCACTCCAAATATGTCCAAAACTCAAAGTCAAACTTGGCCCCACCGATTTGATCTATCTGGCGCCACCCAGTTCAGTTGACATAGCCACTGCCAGAAGCCCTAACTCCTCGGTGACACAGATACGGATCTCGGTCTCACCAAGATGGCCCTGTAAACTCTCTGTTTCCCTTTTGTAACATTTCGGTCTCATCAAAATGAGCATTCGGTCCCACCGAGTTTGTTTGACAAACTCTCCGTTTGCTCTTTGCTGAAATCGGTGTCACCGAGTTCAAGCAATCGGCTTCACCGAGATGAGGTTTTGTCCTAGCCCTAGCACATCGGTGCCACCGAGTTGTTCCAGACGGTCCCACCAAGATTCCTAACAGTCACATTTTTGAACTAAATTGGTCTCACCGAGTTCTTCTATTCGGTCTGACCGAGTTGGGTCAAATGTGTGTAATGGTTGGATTTTGTGTGGAGGCTATATATACCCCTCCACCCCATATCCATTAGAGAGAGAGCCATCAGAACGTGCCTACACTTCCACTACTCATTTTTTGAGAGAGAACCACCTACTCATGTGTTGAGACCAAGATATACCAATCCTACCACAAGAATCTTGATCTCTAGCCTTCCCCAAGTTGCTTTCCACTCAAATCATCTTTCCACCATATCCAAATCTGTGTGAGAGAGTTGAGTGTTGGGGAGACTATCATCTGAAGCACAAGAGCAAGGAGTTCATCATCTACACACCATCTATTACCTTTTGGAGAGTGGTGTCTCCTAGATCTTTTAGCTATCGCTCGGGAGCCTCTGACAAGATGTGGAGTTGAACCAAGAAGTTTGTAAGGGCAAGGAGATTGCCTACTTCGTGAAGATCTACCCGAGTGAGGCAAGTCCTTCATGGGCGATAGCCATGGTGGGATAGACAAGGTTGCTTCTTCGTGGACCCTTCATGGGTGGATCCCTCCATGGACTCACGCAACCATTACCCTTCGTGGGTTGAAGTCTCGATCAACGTGGATGTACAATAGCACCACCTATCGGAACCACGCCAAAAATCACAGTGTCTCCATTGTGTTTGCCTTCCCCAAACCCTTCCCTTTAACTTCATATCCAATGTTTTACTTTCCGCTGCTACTCTCTTAGAATTGCATCTGTAGGTTGATTGCTTGACTTGTGTTAGTTGCTAATATCTGCCAACAACTAAAATTGGGAAAAAGGTTCGATTTTTATTTGGTCAAGTAGTCTAATCACCCCCTCCCCCTCTAGACCTACTTTCAATCGTACAATATTCTTTTCCTTTTCAAAATTACATGTAAACCAGATACATTCACGAATTGTACAAACACTCGGATTTTTGTTAATATAAATTTTGTTCTTTTATTAAATGGATGTGTGTCACATGTTCCGAAAACTATGTAAGCAATCATTCTTGATACCAAGGTTATGCATGCCTAATTAGTGAATTTTATTTTGTAGCGCAAATTTTACTTCATGATGCAAGCACAACCAAAATAACAAAAGTGGACGAAGAAACTGCTAGAGATCTTTTTGCTTGCAATGATAGATCTGATCTTAAGAAGTTACTAGCTAAACTTAAACAGAAAACTCTGAATGCTAGAATGAAATATGACCCTGCTTTTGCTACTTCACCAATCTTTGTTACTAATAAGGATTATGAATTCTCTGTTGATCCTGAGATAATTACTTTGGTTGAATCTGATCCTTTTTATGGCAATGAATCTGAAACTGTTGTGGCACATCTTACAAAGTTGAATGATATAGCCACCCTGTTTACTAATGATGAGAAGTTTCGCTATTATTATATCCTTAAGATATTTCCGTTCTCATTAAAGGGTGATGCTAAAACTTGGTTTAATTCTCTTGATCCTGGTTGTGTGCGTAGTCCCCAGGATATGATTTATTACTACTCTGCTAAATATTTCCCTGCTCATAAGAAACAAGCTGCCTTGCAGGAAATATATAATTTTGTGAAAATCGAAGAAGAGAGTCTCCCACAAGCTTGGGGGAGGCTTCTCCGATTACTTAATGCTTTTCCTGATCATCCTCTTAAGAAAAATGAAATACTTGATATCTTTTATAATGGACTAACCGATGCTTCCAAGAACCACTTGGATAGTTGTGCTGGTTGTGTTTTCAGGGAAAGAACAGTCGACCAAGCTGAATTACTATTGAATAATATGTTGACTAATGAAAACAATTGGACTCTTCCTAAGCCAATTCCTGAGCCAATTGAGCCAACTCTTGAGCCTATTCCTCAACCAACTCCAAAGAAGAGGGGAGTTTTATTTCTCAGTCCTGAAGATATGCAAGAGGCAAAGAAATCGATGAAATAAAAAGGTATTAAAGCTAAAGATGTTAAGAATTTACCTCCTATTGAAGAAATACATGGTCTTAATATACCGCCTATTGAAGAAACACATTGTCTTGATAACCCGACACAGGTAGTAAAGGTAAATTCTCTCTATAGATATGATAAAGTTGAAATACCGTCTACTAAATTTCATAGCCAATGTTTGGATGAATTTGATGACTTTATGTCTAGGCAAGAAAGTTTTAATGCTTATGTTGGTAGAGAATTAAAGAGTAATGCTTTCATGATAGGACGCTTGAGTGATTATATGGCTAGAGTTAAAGGTGAACTCAAACTCATTAGCAAATATGCTTCTATGGTTACCACTCAAGCTGAACAAGTACTTCAAGCTCAAAGTGATTTGCTCTATGAATTAAATAATAAACATGATTTTGTTGTTAGAGTGGCTACTAGAACTAGTAGAATTACTCAGGAACCTTTGTATCCTGAAGGCCACGCTAAGAGAATCGAGCAGGATTCTCAGAGAAATAACTTAGATGCACCCAGTCCTTCTAAAAAGAAGAAAAAGAAAAATGATAGGACTTTGCATGCTTCTAGTGAACCTGTTGTAGACACACCTGAGAATCCCAATGATATTTCTATTTCTGATGCTAAAACACAATCAGGTGATGAACATGAACCTAGTGATAATGTTAATGATAATGCTCATGTTGATGCTCAACCTAGCAATAATAATGATGTAGAGATTGAACCTATTGTTGATCTTGATAACCCACAATCAAAGAATCAACGTTATGAAAAGAGATTTTGTTGCTAGGAAGCACGGTAAATAAAGAGAACCATGGGTTCAGAAACCCATGCCTTTTCCTCCTAAGCCATCCAAAACGAAGGATGATGAGGATTTTGAGCGCTTTGCTGAAATGATTAGACCTATTTTCTTACGTATGCGCTTAACTGATATGCTTAAAGTAAACCCTTATGCTAAATATATGAAGGATATCGTTACAAATAAAAGAAAGATATCGGAAGCTGAAATTTCCACCATGCTTGCTAATTATACTTTTAAAGATGGAATACCAAAGAAACTTGGAGATCCAGGGGTACCAACTATACCATGCTCCATTAAAAGAAATTATGTTAAAACTGCTTTATGTGATCTTGGAGCCGGTGTTAGTGTTATGCCTCTCTCTTTATATCGTAGACTTGAATTGAATAAGTTGACACATACTGAAATATCTTTGCAAATGGCCGATAAATCAACTGTTATACATGTCGGTATTTGTGAGGATGTGCCTGTTGTGGTTGCAAATGTCACTATCTTAACGGACTTTGTTATTCCTGATATTCCCGAGGACGATAGTATGTCGATTATCCTTGGTAGACCCTTTTTGAATACTGCAGGGGCTGTTATTGATTGCAACAAAGGTAACGTCACTTTTCATGTTAATGGTAATGAGCATACGGTACACTTTCCAAGGAAACAACCTCAAGTTCATAGCATCAATTCTATTGGAAAAATTCCAACTATCATTATTCGAGGTTTTGAATTTCCTCTTCCTACTGTCAAGAAAAAATATGTTATTCTTATTGTTGGGGATGTTCATATCCCCATTGAGGTAACCTAGTGCTATTCGAAATTTCTCCGGTTCCATGTTATTCGGAATGAGTTTGTTAACAAGACTTGATCAACCTTGTTAGTGGATTCCTTTTGATGATCATGAGATGGATGAAACTAGAAGGCACAACCTTTTGTACTCTCTTTTTACTTTCTATTATTTAGAATAAATAAAGTAAAAATAGTATTATCTGTCTTTTTTCTGAATTATCAATGCAATAAAAAATATCCCAAAAATAAAAGTGCTCCAAATGCCCTGCAAATTTAGTATGATTTTTATGGAATATTTGAGGATTTTAGGCACTGAGAACACAACAAGAGGGGCAAGCACCTAGCTACGAGGGTCCAGGGCGTGCCCACTCCCCCTGGGCGCGCCCCCCTGCCTCGTGGGCCCACAGTGGCCCCCTCCACTTATTCCTGCACCCACACACTCCATCTTCCACCAAAAAAATCCCCATCCAGCTCAAGCACGAGTTCTAGCTCATTTTGTTGTGATTTTTGATGTCCTTGCTCAAAGCTCCATTCATAAAACTACTTTGGGAGATTGTTGCTTGGTATGTGACTCCTCCATTGGTCCAATTAGTTTTTGTTCTAGTGCTTTATTCATTACAAATTTTTGCTACATAGGTGACCCTGTTCCTGAGCTTGCATGTCAAATTTATGAGGTCCCAAGTAATTTTAATACATGATATAGGCTCTAGGCACTTGTGGGAGTAGTTGCTATCAATCTTGTTTAGTTTGACTCTCTTTTATTTTGAGTTACTAAAAATTTCAGAAATTTTTAGAAAATGATGAGGAGATTATTGAGGGGCTCTTCTAGTCAAAGCTCCAAGGATAAACAAGCTAAGGATAAAGAAAAGTGCAAGTATAATCTTCCTCGTGTAGCGGAAGTAAGGCCTTGTGAGTGGCCATGTGATAATTTCTTGAGAGGAGCCGGGATTTATGAAGACTTTTATTCTTTGGCTGAAAATGCAGGCCTCACCGACTTCCTCCACAACCGGATCGACCAGTATCTCTTACTTACCAATACTTTCATGCAAAACTTCTATTATTATCCCAAGAATTCACCTCCTTCAGTATCTTTTCATTTATATGATGAGGCTAAGGAAATGTCATTACGTAATTTTTGCGTGGCTTGTATAATACCGTTTGAGGGTAGCTTAGATGAACCACATCGTAAAGATGTTGATGGTTTTATTGGCACTATTACTGTAGGGGAATCGAGGAAGGGTTCTAATGCAAGAATCACTAGCATAGACTTTCCTGTTTTATGCTACTTTGCCATATTTTCTAGTCGATGCTTAATTGGTCGTGGAAATAGTGGAAACTTCAGTGTTCCTGATATTATTATTCTGCTCCATGCCTTATTCGGTGATAACACTTTTAGTATGGGTGCCGTTATTGCTAAATGGTTAAGCCTAAACCGTACAAAGGGCCCCATCTTTGGAGGTATCTATATTGCACGCCTTGCTAAACATTTCGAGATACCTATTAGGCATGATGAGAAAGAGGAGACACTGCTGCCTCTTACCTTTTTAGTTACATGAGCATGGTAGCGCATGAGTTTATTGTTGACAACGATGATAAGATGCTCCTGCCTGCACCTTCTTTGTTTGATTTAACTGCAGCTCATTACCTTGTCTTGCTGAAGGTTGTGTACGTGCATCGATGCCAGACATCCACTCCAGAGCCTGAGATGGAACCTCCACTGGACCCTTATCGTCCATCCTGTTATCAGTGGGATCCAGAGGAGATCGCTAGCCAGTGGTATCCATATGACACTCCTCAGTACACCGGGGAGAGTAGTCGCGATCCTTGGGCATAGACCAACTTAGGCCAAAAGCCTAATCTTGGAGGAGTACATATTTCTCACCGACTTTACATTCATGTTCACACATTATTCTAGTTGTCGGTGCTCATACACTTCCATTGTTTTATCCATGCTAGTTTAATTTCTTTTTCTAGTTTTCTTCTTGTGAGTTTGATAAACTTTAAGAAAAAACAAAAAAAGTTAGTTTAATTTACATGCTTGTATTAGTAATTAAAATGAAAACCCAAAAAGATTTCTCGTTCTTCTTTTTACTTGTTGGGAGCTTTCACGTGTAAATAGTTTTATTTCTTTTCTTTCCTTTGGGGGTCAAGAGTAGAAGACCATAATGAAAATGTTTAGTGGCTCTCATATGCATGATTGTTGATTTAATTTAGAGCCCATATTACCTTGTCTTCTCTCTTGAATTGAATGCTTGCAAATTCCATCTTAGTCCAATGCACGTGCACTATTATTATTATACACACCGTTCGGTCGTGCAAGTGAAAGGCAATAATGACGATATATGATGGACTGATTGAGATGAGAGAAGCTGGTATGAACTCGACCTCTCTTGTTTTTGTAATATGATGAGTTCATCGTTCCTGATTCAGCCTATTACGAATAAACATGTTTGCAATGACAATTAGAGATCATAGTTGCTTATGCCATGATTAATTAGCTAGAAGCTTATAATGGTTTACCTTGCATGCCAACATGCTATTAAAATGGTTCTTATGTGGTATGATAGGGTGGTATCCTCCTTTGAATGATTCGAGTGACTTGACTTGGCACATGTTCACGCATGTAGTTGAAACAAATCAACATAGCCGTCACGATATTTATGTTCATGGTGGATTATATCCTACGCATGCTTGGACTCAGTGTTGATTAATTTTAATGCATGTTCATGACTGTTGTTGCTCTCTCAGTTGGTCGCTTCCTAGTCTTTTGCTAGCCTTCACCTGTACTAAGAGGGAATACTGCTTGTGCATCCAAACTCCATGAACCCCAAAGTTATTCCATATGAGTCCACCATACCTTCCTATATGCCGTATTTACCTGCCGTTCCAAGTAAATTTGTATGTGCCAAACTCCAAACCTTCAAATGAAATTTTGTTTTGTATGCTCGAGCAGCTCATGTATCAACTAGGGTTGTCTGTATCTTCCATGCTAGGTGGGTTATTCTCAAGAGGAGTGGACCTGCTCCTCATTCATGAGAAAATGGTTGGTAACCGGGATGCCCAGTCCCATGATAAAAAAGATCAAAGCAAATCGAAATAATTAAACAAAACTCCCCCAAGGTTGTTGCTAGTTGGAGGAACTCGTTGTTTCGAGCAAGCCATGGATTGATGCTTGTTGGTGGTGGGGGAGTATAAACTTTTACCATTCTGTTTGGGAACCGCCTATAATGTATGTAGCATGGAACATATCGAGATCTCATAGTTGTTGCATTAACAGTGAAAGTATACCGCTCAAAATGTTATTCATCTCTATTTTAAAATCGAGCTCTGGCACCTCTACAAATCCCTGCTTCCCTCTGCGAAGGGCCTATCTATTTACTTTTATGTTGAGTCATCACCTTCTTATTAAAAAGAACCCGCTGGAGAGCACACTGTCATTTGCAAGTATTACTATTAGTTTATATTGGGTATTACTTGACTGGATCTCTTTTACCATGAATTACAATGTTTAGTCAGTCCTTGATCTTTAAAGGTGCTTTGCATTTATGTTTTGCGGTCTCAGAAAGGGTTAGCAAGATACCATCTTGTTATATCATATTATGATTGTTTTGAGAAAGTGTTGTCATCCGAGTTTTATTATTATTGCTCGCTAGTTGATTATGCCATTGATATGAGTAAACATGAGACCTAAGTGTTATTGTGAGTGGTTAGTTCATAATCTTTGCTGAAAACTTGAATGTTGGCTTTACATATTTACAACAACAAGAGCAAACAGAGTTTGTAAAAGTTTTTCTTTATCACTTTCAGTTTATCAACTGAATTGCTTGAGGACAAGCAAAGGTTTAAGCTTGGGGGAGTTGATACGTCTCCAACGTATCTACTTTTCCAAACACTTTTGCCCTTGTTGGACTCTAACTTGCATCATTTGAATGAAACTACCCCGGACTCACGCTGTTTTCAGCAGAACTGCCATGGTATTGTTTATTGTGCAGAAAACAAAAGTTCTCAGAATGACCTGAAAATCCACGGAGCTAAATTTTGGAAAATATAAAAAATACTGGTGAAAGAATCATGCCGAGGGGGCCCACACACTATCCACGTGGGTAGGGGGCGCGCCCCCTCCCCTTGGGCGCGCCCCCCTGTCTCGTGGGGCCCCTGACGCTCCACCGACCTCAACTCCAATTCTATATATTCCATTTCGCGGAGAAAAAAATCAGAGAAAAAGTTTCATCGCGTTTTACGATACGGAGCCGCCGCCAAGCCCTAATCTCTCTCGGGAGGGCTGATCTGGAGTCCATTCGGGGCTCCAGAGAGGGGGATTCGTCGTCATCGTCATCATCAACTATCCTCCATCACCAATTTCATGATGCTCACCGTCGTGCGTGAGTAATTCCATCGTAGGCTTGCTGGACGGTGATGCGTTGGATGAGATTTACCATGTAATCAAGTTAGTTTTGTTGGGGTTTGATCCCTAGTATCCACTATGTTCTGAGATTGATGTTGCTATGACTTTGCTATGCTTAATGCTTGTCACTAGGGCCCGAGTGCCATGATTTCAGATCCGAACCTATTATGTTTTCATGAATATATGTGAGTTCTTGATCCTATCTTGCAAGTCTATAGTCACCTATTATGTGTTATGATCCGACAACCCCGAAGTGACAATAATCGGGATACTTCTTGGTGATGACCGTAGTTTGAGGAGTTCATGTATTCACTATGTGTTAATGCTTTGGTCCGGTTCTCTATTAAAAGGAGGCCTTAATATCCCTTAGTTTCCATTAGGACCCTGCTGCCACGGGAGGGTAGGACAAAAGATGTCATGCAAGTTCTTTTCCATAAGCATGTATGACTATATTCGGAATACATGCCTACATTACATTGATGAACTAGAGCTAGTTCTGTGTCACCCTATGTTATAACTATTACATGAGGAATCGCATCCGACATAATTATCCGTCACTAATCCAATGCCTACGAGCTTTTCACATATTGTGCTTTGCTTATTTACTTTACCGTTGCTAATGTTGCAATTACTACAAAACTACTACTGTTACTTTTGCCACTGTTACCATTACTATCATACTACTTTTGTCGGATTTAGGGTTCCGGCAGACCCTTGAGGTTCGAACACTGGGGTGCGCGCGGAGGTTTCGCCTTCTACCTACCTGTTCCTCGCCGAATCGCTAGGATCTGAACTACGAGAAGAACAACACATGAGACACAGGGTTTATACTGGTTCAGGCCACCATGGTGGTGTAATACCCTACTCCAGTGTGTGGTGTGGTGGATTGCCTCTTGGGCTGATGATGAACAATACAAGGAAGAACGGCCTCGCGAGGGTCTGTTCTCGTGGTGGTGTTGCCCCTTTGGAAGGGTTGATTCTAGATGCCTATCTTATCTTCTGCTTCCTCTCTAGATCTCTCTCTTTGGCCGGATTGATCGATCCCCCTACCCTGTGGGTTGCTAGTCCTATTTATAGGCGAAGGCCTTGGGCCTCCTCCCAAAAATTGAGCGGGAAGGGTGCCAACAATTGGCCAATTTGAAGGGGAACATCTGGTACACTTATCCTGACTAAAGTTGGTCCTCGCCTGTCAAAGGCTCTGGTGGTGACGCCGACTTGGGCTCCACGGTGACCTCCATCCTGCTGTTGGACTGGTCTTGGTCTTGTTGCACCGAAATGGATGCCTTTGCTTGATGCTCTCGCCTGCGCTTGCTCCCCTTGCACCAAAGAGAAAAGAAGGACACTGCGCGGGCTGGCGCCCGGCTGGCGCCCTTGGTCGTCATGGCTTGCGTCATGGGCACCTCGCGAGGTACCCCGCCTTGAACTCTCCGCCTCCTCGTGAGCCAGCCTGTCGAGGCCGTGCCTGAGGAAGCTCCTTGTCGTCCGCCCCACGAGGCTTGGCCCCTCGCGAGGGTCTTGAGCTTGTGTTGATGAAGATGGGCCGTGCTGGGCCCCCTTTTAGCCACGCCGCAGGCCACAGGCAGGCAAGTCTGGGGACCCCCATTCCCAGAACGCCGACAGTAGCCCCCGGGCCCAAGGCGCGCCCGGACTTGGCCGAGCAGAGAGGCGAAAGGGCAAGTGTGAAGCGTCGCGGGCCCTAACAACCTGCGGCCTTGGGCGCCGCGTGGCGGTTGATTGGACGTGGGCGGCTCCGCTCCCCCACGACGCCTCGGCAACTGCACGAACTGACAAGTCCCTGCATGCAAAAATGGGTCATGATTACCTGCGACCGTGGAAGCCGACGGTTGGCCCCCTCCGGCTATAAGTACGGAACGGCGCGGGCCATTCCAGTTCATCTTCCTCCGCCACTCCTCCTCCTCTTCATCTTCGCCGTTGCCCCGCCTTGCTAAAATGGCTCCGATCCGCCAGTTCTCTGCAGAGGAGAAGGGAAAGGCCCCCCGAGAGGGTCCTGACCCGCTCCCGCCGAAGAAGCGGTTGGTCCTCTGCCGCCGAGATGAGGGTGCGGGGCAGGAGGTGTCGAGGCCTTGGTGCGAGCGACCGCCGCCAGGGTTTTCGCTGCCCTTGTACGCCCGCCTTGAAGGCCTTGCAGGAGCTGACGCCGAGCCCCATGGATGACGCAGCCGTCGGCGCTGGCGGGTCACAGCGGTGCGCGTTGTCCCTCCTGGAATCCACGCCGAGGGCTCCTCCCGAGAGTTTGTGCTCCACGCCGCCATGCCTCCTCGATCTTCCTCCTTCCTTCGCCTTTGAGATTCCGTCGAGGGGGCCTTTCAGGCTCCGGCTGCAGCACGCCGACTGCCAGGACCCCGCGACCGATGCGGATGTCGAGGTCGTCGCTCCAGGTAAGGTCTTCATGACCCATGGCTGGGGCGAGATAGCCCGGGTTTGTGGGACGAGGGGCGCCCTCGTGATCCACCTGGAGTTCGATGGCGCCTCCATGATGCTCTTCAAGGTCTTCGACGAAGAAGGGCGCCGGCTGGGGTGCTGCCCTAGAGGCAGCGGCCGGAGCTCTGGAGCGGCGAGGATTAGGCCTGCCACTCGCCCTTCCAGCAGCTCCTCCGGTGGCAGCGGACGCCTCGAAGGATCCAGCGGCTCCGCCGAGATCTTCGCGACTCCGGAGACGAGCGACGACAGCTACGAGCCCCCGAGCCTGCGCCGCTCTCGGAGCAGGACGGGCTCGTTAGGCCGCCGCCGCCTCTGATCTGGATGAGGCTGGCGCTGGGCCTTATGCGGCCCACTGTTGATGATGGCGTCTGCCGTCGTAGTTCCTACAGTTAGGACTCCTTAGGATATGCGTCTTTTGTCCCTGCGAGGAGCCAAGAACACACCACGTGGGGGCTTGTAAGGTGTCTGTAGTCCCTTTTGTTAATATGATCCTTATCATGAAGCAGTGCAAGATGTTGATTCCGTCTTGGCTTAGTTTCTTCCTTTCGAGCCTTACGGGGGCTTTGTGCTCTGCGCCGACAGGTCCCGGTCCCAAGGCGGCTTCAGCCGTCGCTGGTATGCCAGGTCGCGATGCCGTGGTTAAGGCCAGGAGGTGAGCGGCCCGGGGTCCAGTAAGAGCCCCTGAGTCGCGATGCTCAGGAGGTCCCCTTTAACGCTCAAGCAGCCATCGTTTGGTGAGAAAGGAACACGACGTTGCTAACACGGGGTCGCATTGAATGTGGTGACGGTGCAGCGCTAGCTAGTGTTTCCGGAGGGTGACTTATCTCGAGAGTCAGGAACAGCTTCCTGGTGCGGCGCTAGGTCCGCGCATTGCCCTATGAGGGATTAACTGGCGAGGGCCCTGCGCACCTCTTCCTTCTCTCCTTTGCTCCCCTGTCTACTCTACGTCCTCGGGTCCTAGCTCTCGAGCTGGTCTCAGCCGTCGCTGGTATGCCAGGTCGCGATGCCGTGGACAAGGTCAGAGGGTGAGGGCTGGAGAGCCAGTAGGAGCCCTGAGTCGCGATGCTCGGGTACCCCCCCTTCAACGTGCAAGCGGTTCGCGCGGACGAGAGTGAAGAGGACAGCGCGAGGGCCTCGCCCGGCGCTCATCCTTGGAGGGATCCTGCAAGTTCACCACGAAAAGAATGAAAGTCCTCTATGACAAGCGGCGGTCAGCCGTTAGTTGCTTTGGAGAGGCGGCGAGGTGCTGAAGGCCTGATGAGGTGTATGGGGGAACCCACGAGCCAGCGCGGGACTCACGGGGCCCTACCCCAAGGCGGGTTGCGCCTGGCTCTGGGCCTTATCTTGGAGTGTGTTCCTGCAAATTTGGCTAGATGTCGATGCTCTACGTCCTCGGGTCCCGACTCTCGGGCTGGTCTCAGCCGTCGCTGGTATGCCGAGGCACGATGCCGTGGGCAGACCAGAGGGTGAGGGCCGGAGAGCCGGTAGGAGTCCTGAGTCGTGATGCTCAGGCACCCCCCCTTTAACGCGCAAGCTGGGTTAGATGTCGAAACTCTACGTCTGCGGGTCCCGGCTCTCGGGCTGGTCTCAGCCATCGCTGGTATGCCGGGGCGCGATGCCGTGGGCAGACCAGAGGGTGAGGGTCGGAGAGCCGGTAGGAGCCTTGAGTCACAATGCTCAGGCACCCCCCCTTTAATGCGCAAGCTTGCAACATCCAGGAAGGAAAAAGGTACCATGAACAGGCACCAAACAACAAGCATGGCGGGTCGAAGACATGGCCCTAAGATAAATGCAAGAGGGATACATGCCACTAGGTCTGACTCGAGCAGCTTGGGGATAATGCAGCCCGAGGGGCGCCCCCAGCAGAGTGAGCTAAGAACATGAAATAAAAGAGATACATGCCACAGGGACGGACCCACGCGGCCTGGGAATAATGCAGCCCTGAGGGTGCTCCCAGCTGGAAATGAAACTAGAAAGATGTCACCTGATGACGCTGAAGACGCAGGGGTGTTGGTGCAGCAGACTCGGTGGGCTGCGGGAGCAAATCCTCACGAGCCCCCAGGCCCTGGGGCCTCAGGAGGCGCTGGTGGCTCCTCGCGGACCGTCTCCATCTCCACCAGGGCTATGGAACGCCTGACCTCTTGAGCCTCCAGTATGGCCCTCATGATGCGCTGGTATGCAGCAGCCATGTTTGGCGAGCCGTAAGGCATGCGAACGTAGTTGTGGGGTGGGCTCTCGCAGCGTCCCACTCGGAAGGCCAGAGGCGCTCCTGAGACGCGGCTTGGTTGAGCCCTGGTATGTCGATGCAGATGCGTAGCCCACCATCCTCGCCTGGATGGGGGGCCACAACGGGTAGGCGGCGCCTGCCTCTCATGACCCTTGACTCCTGTAGTTCCTGAATGGCCTTGCTGACGAACTCCTGAGGGTTTGGCCCTCCTTGCCTTGCTCCTTCTTGATGGAAACATGCTTCGAAGCACGCCTCCACATGGTGCCCAAGCGCCTCCCTCGTGACCTTGGCGAGGTCGTCGGCCCTCCAGGGGAGAGCCCCCAAGCCCCACCTGAGGAGGGCGTCGGGTGCGCTTCCCTATGCGACGGAAGGAGGTTCCCCCTCAGCAGGTGCGGGCCCAGAGGGACCTGCCTCTTCAGGGGCCGGGCTGGTCGATGTCTTCTTCTTCTTGGGGGCGGCCTCGGGAAGCCTCCTGCTTCCACGATCCGTGTCTTCCAGCGATGCGGCCTGAAAGGCTCTATCCAGGGAGCAAACTGCGTCTCTCTCTTCGCAGGGCACTGTGATGACTCCACCACTTCCTGGCATCTTGAGGACGTTGTAGCCGTGGTGCGTTACGGCCATGAACTTGGCCAGCGTTGTATACCCGAGGATGGCGTTGTACGGTAGGCGAATGTGGGCGACGTCGAAGTTGATGAGCTCGGTGCGGTAGTTGTCACGTGCCCCAAAGGTGATAGGGAAGCGGACCTGCCCAATCGGGACCGTGGAGCCGTCGGTGACTCCGGAGAAAGGCTTGGTGGGCTGAAGCTGACTGTAGGGTACTTGGAGGTTGTTGAATGTTTCCACGGACAGGACATTGAGCCCTGCCCCGCCATCGATGAGGGTCTTGGTGACTAGCACGTTGCTGATGATTGGGGAACAAAGCATCGGGAGGACTCCGGCTGTGGCCGCGCACTTGAGCTGATCCGCTGAGCTGAACATGATGGCACACGCCGACCACCTGAGAGGGCGCGTGGCCTCGAGCTTGGGGAGGACTACATTCACTTCGTGGGCGAACTGCTTGAAGATGCGCTGAGAGGCTGGGGCTTGTGCTCCGCCTAGGATGCAGGCGATCGCACGCGGTTCCTGGAAGCCCCCAGCCCCTTCGTCCTAATGACGGTCCTCATTTCTCCTTGGCTGCGGCGGTAGCGGAGGGAGGCCTGCATTACCTTGCAGGCGATCCTCGCGAGGCTGATCCCTCCAGCCTCCCTCGCGAGGCGGGTCCTGCCAGCAATCCTCGTGAGGTTGGTCTCGCCACCCTTGACGTGGGCTGCGGTCTTCCCAGCATCCTATGTTCCTTCCTCCTCCTTGTCAGTAGCCCCAGTCATTGCGGCCGGGACGCCGGCCAGTCCGTCCTTCACGCACGGCCCTGAGCTCTTGGCATTCATTGGTGTTATGGGTGTGGAGGTCGTGGTACATGCTGTACCGACTGCCCTTGGAGGATTCGGGCTGATCTCTTCCCCGCTTGGTGTCTGGTTCTGCCGCGAGCACGACAGCCCCCTTGCGCTTCACGTCCTTGGCCTTGGGCTTCTTCGCTTCAGGGTCTGCGGCAGGGAATTCGAGGAGGGAGAGATGCCCTTCCTCAGCCCTGGCGCACTTGGTCGCCAGGTTGAACAGCTCCAAGGAAGTGAACAGATCTTCATGCATTGCGAGCTCCTCCTTCATTTTGACGTCACGCATGCCGTCAGAGAAGCTGAGATGATGGCCTCCTCGGTCACCTTGGGAATCTTGAGGCGCGCGTTGTTGAAGCGCTGGATGTACTTCTGCAGGGTTTCCCCTGGTTGTTGCTTGATGCGGCGCATGTCGCTCACGGCGGGTGGCCGGTCGCGCGTACCCTGGAAGTTTGTGATGAAGCGGGTGCGCATCTCGTCCCAGGAGGAGATCGTGCCTGGGGCCAGGTTCAGAAGCCAGGTGCGGGCCCCGTCCTTGAGAGCCATGGGAAACCAGTTCACCATGACCTTCTCGTCTCCGTTGGCAGCCTCGATGCCCAGCTCGTAGAGCCGGAGGAACTCTGCAGGGTTTGTCGTGCCGTCGTAGAGAGGAGGCAGGTCTGGCTTGAACTTGCCGGGCCACGCGACGGTGCGTAGCTCAGTGGTGAAGGCGCGGCAGCCCGCTGTGGCCACAGGAGGCCTCGGTCTTGCGGGTCCCCGTGCGCCGCAGCTGGGTGCAGTGCGGGGTCTTGACGTGCTGGAGCATGAGCATGGTTGGGACGAGCCGGAGCAGGGAGCGCTCATGCAACTTCTCGAGGGCGGGGGACCTCTTGGCAGCTCTGCTCCTGCCGTGCTGGTTCCTGACGGTGCGGGTTCCGCCCAGGGGCCGCGTGCCTTTGAGCCAGGGCGCCTTCTTGAGGGGGAGGCGGCTGAGGCACCCCAGGAGCTTCATTGCCCGCGCATGGCGGGGCGCGGTGCAGCGAGAAAGTTGGCACGGGGGAGCCCCCAGCGGCGCGGACGAGTTCGGCGACTCGGTCGAGCCACTCTTCATAGACATCGTCGACTGGGCGGTAGCGCAGGAGCTCGTTTGTCGCGATGAGCGCAGCTCGGGCGTCCATGGCCGCGCGGGGCGCACGGGATGAAGAACCAGCGGGGGTGAGCGAAGGCGTAGCGGTGCGGCCATCTCGCCTCATGGACGGGTGCTGGGACGATGCTTGCTGCTCATTCCCCACCGGGCCGGTGGCGGCGTTGACGGCAGGCGACGGGGAACGACGGGGGCGCCCGCCGACGGGAGCCGTCTAGGCGACGCGGGAAGCGAGTGCGGCTCGACGCTCGGCGCGAACCCGGCGTGTGTCAGACATGGTCGCGACGGTCGGAGAAGAACAGGGCGACGGAAGACGAATTCCGGAGCACCCCTACCTGGCGCGCCAAATGTCGGATTTAGGGTTCCAGCAGACCCTTGAGGTTCGAACACTGGGGTGCACGCGGAGGTTTCGCCTTCTACCTACCTGTTCCTCGCCGAATCGCTAGGATCTGAACTACGAGAAGAACAACACAAGAGACACAGGGTTTATACTGGTTCAGGCCACCATGGTGGTGTAATACCCTACTCCAGTGTGTGGTGTGATGGATTGCCTCTTGGGCTGATGATGAACAATACAAGGAAGAACGGCCTCGCGAGGGCATGTTCTCGTGGTGGTGTTGCCCCTTTGGAAGGGTTGATTCTAGATGCCTATCTTATCTTCCGCTTCCTCTCTAGATCTCTCTCTTTGGCCAGATTGATCGATCCCTCTACCTTGTGGGTGGCTAGTCCTATTTATAGGCGAAGGCCCTGGGCCTCTTCCCAAATATTAAGCGGGAAGGGCGCCAACAATTGGCCAATTTGAAGGGAAACATCTAGTACACTTATCCTGACTAAAGTCGCCTGTCAAAGGCTCTGGTGGTGACGCTGACTTGGGCTCCACGGTGACCTCCATCCTGCCGTTGGACTGGTCTTGGTCTTGTTGCACAGAAATGGATGCCTTTGCTTGATGCTCTCGCCTGCGCTTACTCCCCTTGCACCAAAGAGGAAAGAAGGACACTACGCGGGCTGGCACCCGGCTAGCGCCCTTGGTCGTCATGGCTTGCGTCATGGGCACCTCGCGAGGTACCCCGCCTTGAACTCTCCGCCTCCTCGTGAGCCAGCCTGTCGAGGCCGTGCCTGAGGAAGCTCCTTGTCATCCGCCCCGTGAGGTTTGGCCCCTCGCGAGGGTCTTGAGCTTGTGTTGATGAAGATGGGTCGTGCTGGGCCCCCTTTTAGCCACGCCGCAGGCCGCAGGCAGGCAAGTCTGGGGACCCCCGTTCCCAGAACGCCGACAACTTTGCTACTAAATACATTGCTGCAGATACTAAGTTATCCAGGTGTGGTTGAATTGACAACTCAACTGCTAATACTTGAGAATATTCTTTGGCTCCCCTTGTGTCGAATCAGTAAATTTGGGTTGAATACTCTACCCTCAAAAACTGTTGCGATCCCCTATACTTGTGGGTTATCAGCGCCCCCCTCCCACATATATATAGGTGGGAGGGAGAGGGGAGAGGCCAAGGGGTGCCTCAAGTAGGCTGAATCCTACTTGGGGTCCTTCCCCAAGTGGTGCGCTCCCTCCTGGCATATTTGCCGGAGAGGAGAAGGAAAGGGGGAAGAGAAGGAAGGGGGAGGCCGAGTCCCCCACCTATTCCTTCCTCCCACTTGGCCAGCTGCCATGGGGGTGTGCCAGCCCCTTATGGGCTATTGTGCTCCCCTCTAATGGCCCAATAGGCCCACTATCCTCCCGGGGTTGCCCGGTACCCCTCCGGTACTCCGATGACTATTCGGGTTTCTCCGAAACTGTAGGGGAAACGAACACCTATGGGATCACAAGAATACCTTCTACGTTTGGTGGGGGGATTAGCTACACGAAGAGAAAGTCTGGCAGTCAGTGTGAGGGGATTTTACCTAGGTTTGGGCCGCAAAGATGTGTAATACCCTAGTCCTGCTTGTCTGGATATATGTGTTCTTGAGCTTTTAAACTAGCTGTGGTGCACGCCCGGTCCAAAAGTCTGAATCCTCTCCCAGTACGCCTTGGGCCTCCTTTTATATGTAAAGGGGTTGCCACAGTGGCACACAGGAGGAGGAAAGTAAGCTACAGTACCTGAGCTTATCGCTCGACACCATAGGACAAACACATTTAATGTGTTGCCTACGTGCCCTCTTGCTTTATTGGGGACGGCAACAGAAGCTATCGCGTCTGTCGCTGCCCCTCCTCACTTCGACACACGTTCAAGCTACCGAGGCATGCAGTGCCACGCTAGCTAACTAGCTGTTGTGTTGGTGCGATGGTAGAGCCTCCACGAAGATCTGCGTGCCACCACGCAGGCGTCTGCTTAGTTGGCACGGCGGTCGTCACACTGGACTGGTAGTGAGGTGGTGAACCCTTGCTGGGCGTGGGTCTGGTCGCGGCCCAGTGATCCTCCTTGGCAAGGATTGCCGGGGGCCTTGGAGTCGTCCCCGGCAAGGTTCTTGCCAGGGGTCTTCGTCTTCTGGCCCCACGTGGACCCGTAGGCTGTCAATCTTTATGAGGATCTGCATGCTACCACGCATGAGTTCCCAAATCTTGGTCTTGATGTTGCTGATGGTGTCAGAACTCCTAGTATCAAGGGTGATGGGCTTGCTGGTGCTGTGCAGGTTGCCCCGGCAAGGGTGTTGCCGGGGGAGGTCCAGCTCGCCTTCTACTCCTTATTCCTTGACTTGAGCATCTGCCTTGATAGTCTTTGTGTTTTGTCCCCCTCTGCCTCGCCAAGCCCTGCCGCAGGTGTGGCAGCGACTACCAGCACACAAGTAAGGGGTACATAAGTACCCATACTTTTGTATACTGACAAGAGCCCTCGGCCTAGGCCACACATAAGCGCAAGGCATAGTTGGGCCAGGCCCAAAGCAGTGCGCAGGCGGGCGTGGCAGAGATGGATCGCCGCGATCTTTCTGTCAGTTGCGCTTCCCCACGACCTGCGTTGAGCGCGTGACGTGCGGGATGCACGTGGGATGGCCTCAGCATGATTACATCATCCCACAGTCGATAGTAAAGAGGCAGTCTGTGCTTCTCTTATTAAAAAGAAGTAATTTGTAGGGGTGCTACTCATTTACTAAGTGGACTCGGGTCGTAGCCTGCATGGCACCGGACCCCACGATCGCGGGGTGGAAAACGGTCGCCCCACCTGTCCCATGCCTCCTTCTGCTTCACCACTTATCCTGCATGCCTTAGAAAGGGCAGGCGATGGATGCGGAGGACATGGGCAATAACATCGAGGCAAGAAATTAGGCGTTTGTTGATACGGGGAGCGGGTCGGTCCCGATTCCCTGTGCTTCAGGAGGCTGCATTGTCCTTGCGGGGCGGCCGCTCTTTGGGCTGGGAGGCCAGGCCCCAGCCCCGCCCTCCTATAAAAGGGGAGAGGGACGGTGCCTTTCCACACTTGCCTTCTTCTCTTCCTCCTTCTTGGTTTCTTTCTTCCATTCGTCATGGAGAGAGGGCATGCCGGAGCTTCGATGGCGGCGACGAGGCTTCTGCTCAACAGCGTGTTCCTCCCCCTATGGAACTTCCGGCAGCGGAGCCCGCCACGAGGGGGAGAGGAAGGGGACGAGAACGAGGCCGTCGTGGTGCTCGGGGAAGAGGATGACGGGGCGGCGCGCCGACTGTGCTTCCGCTGGCGGCCCCTCCTCCAATGGACGGCCACGTCGGAGATCAGCCACTTGAGTTCTTCATCCGGCTGTACAAGCGCGTGTACGGCCATCTCCGCCTCCCTACCCTGTTTGCTCGGGTGATGGAGCAGGATCCGCCACAGGCTTTCAGGCTACACATGAGGGGCTGCGGGAACGGTAGCACATGGGTCAATGTCGGCTTCCCGCGCCCTCATGTCATGTACCTCCGTCGCGGGTGGAAAACATTTGCACACGCCCACAGCTTGTTGGAGGGGCACATTCTCCATTTTAAGTTAATGGAGAACGGCCTGCTCTCCATCAAGGTCTTCAGGAGCTCAGGAATCCGCTTAGGTTGCTGCGTGGAGAGTTCCACTGACAGCGAAAGCTCCCCCTCGAACGACAATGGCGAGGAGGACATCGCCAGCGACAACGATGGCAGCGGGCGGGAGGACGATGTCTCCGACTCCAGCTGACCATCAGTGGCAGCACCATCATCTGCTCCGCCCTCCTCCCCCGCCAACACGCCTTGCCGGGGGTTGCGTCCTGCTGGCTCTGGCATTGGTGGTCGACGGGCTTCCTCGTCAAGCTCTCCATTACCGCGTTCCCCATGCCCGTCACCTTTCTTGACCTGTCGTGCCTAGGGAGGAAAGGGACAAGAACGGGGATTACGGGGCACTTCTCTTTTTTCCAATCTATAGGCACTTGCCAAATCTTAACTTTCTAGAAAATGTATCCTTCCCAGCCCATGCTTATGTTCTGTAACATCTGTACTTGTATCAGCATATCAATGAAAATGATAAGCTTTTGTCGGGAACTCATGCACGTACACGTTCGTGCAGAGGCGGAATGCTCCTTTAATAAAAGTAAATGAGTTTCCTCAGCAAGCTACCTTGTCGGCGCTCTATGTGCCTGCCGGAGAGTCACATCTGCCAGGTTACAGACGCGAGGTCCAGCCCCATGCCAATCTCTTTTTACCAAAGGTTACTGCAACCAACCCCGACCGAAGCAGCGTTCAAGTCGGGGATGGGAGCACCTAAGTCTAAAACAGAGTGGCGAGGTTTTCTAATGCCGAGCAGTCTTCTCAATTTCTTGCCGCGGCATTGTCACTGCGGCTGAAAAGAGGAAAAGATAGGGGCACGGAGCCTCGATGGTTCCCTAGTACCTGCTAGGATTTAAGGTAGCACAATATCCTGGGCAAGCATACATGCATACACGTGTGTGTGTGTATATATATATATATATATATATATATATATATATATATATATATATATATATATACATGCCCGTGCATTGCAACGGGAGTAAAAAATCCAATAAGCAAGCATGGCTCAAGGAGAACCCTCCTCCCTCACTGCATAAGTCAGCCTGCATCGTTTATTTCAAAACATGGTGGCCTACTCGTGTTGCCGCTTATTCTCCTTACCGGCCCCGGTGGTGGGGCCGCATTTCCCACTTGATCAAAACTCGTCCAAATATGGTCAATCTTAAGCGTCGATTAGCTCAGCCACCACATCAGGAGCATTTTTTCTTACGAAGAACAAATATGGGGATAGAAATCAAGCTAAGCACATTTTTTACCACAACTACCAAGATGTATATTTGCATTAATACAAAAAATGTACAAATAGTTGTTCCAAATATAACACTGCCGATACAAATAAAGGATTGTGGCTAAGTCAATTGTTGAGTATTTGCACAATACGAATTAAACGATTTGTCAACGGTAAAAACAACACATCATATGCTTAAGACGTCACTAATGTTATGTTTCTTAAGGTAGGCACAAAATTATAAAATATTATGCTAACAAAATAGGATCAGGGAAGAACAAAGCAATATTATTCACTGACAAAGATATAAAGTAGCTGCATTATATATAGGAATTGGCTTATCAGACTTCTCTCACACAGGAGCAATCAGTAGTTCTCAAGCTCTCTACACAGGTACTGGATAGCATCTTGCTCAGCTTGAGATTAATAAGAATAGCATGTCAAAACTTCAAAGGCAAAGGAGTCAAAGAAAAAACATGCTAAGCTATTCAAACATCGTCATGAAATTTCTTGAACTGTTTCTTCATGTAAACTTACTAAGCCAATCACTTCCATTAACTCTATCATACATATACCACATACAATCATCTTCTCTCATGTTTCCGCCACACTGTTTTAACCCCGCTGCATTTATAACTGTTAATAGGGAACACACAAAAAATGTATAGTGTTCTCCGGCATGAGAGGGGCTCTCACATCCAACAACAAAAGAGCGATCTCCATCGCAGTTCGACAAAAACCTGGATGCTATGCACTAATTTTAATCTTGGCTCTTTCGTACAACCTATATAATCGCAAGATGAAGCAGACGCTAAAAACAAACATTCTAGAAGAAAATGCCATGGTTAGGTGCATTATCAAAAACCCCAATATTAAATGCATCTAGTAGGAATCCATACTGTTTCTCAAAGACATACCAAACTAACTATTAGATGAACACCAAAGCGTGCAAGAGCTATTCGATGAAACAATCGCTTAGCTCTGTGCAAAAATCTGATTATCATAGAGGAAATGGTTTATTTGGGGTCTCTCTCTCCCTCGCCCTCCCTTAAGTATTATTTTTTATTGCAAATTCATTTGATTTGCTATATTTTTATTTTACATAGAAGAACAAATGTCAACAAATACAAAGGTAGTACACATGGGAGGCTGACCTTTGTTGCTCGGTCCGAACAGCCAAGTTGCATCTTGGCCCTGGTGATCAGGTTGCAGCTCTATCCATATTTCGCGAGTTCGTCAGCGGGCTCACGAGTACTGCAGGAAATATATAGATTACTGCCCTCAATCATGTGTAATAAATTTGTACATTTTGTCTGTATTTGTTAATTATTTCTAGCATCAATTCAGAAAATTAGGTAGTAGCAGCACCTCTAAGTGACAGAATGACATGCACAGCAGCATGCCAATCTTGGCTCACAGGATTCACAGATATGCATACAAAGAAGAAACAAGAAAAGCATGTGTATACAAAACCTGCATTAGTGCATGGTTCTGAACACACACAAAGTAGAAGAACGCCCAGGCAGAGTCAGAATCTTGTCAGGAAAGAGGCAGGCACAACATCAAGAAGGCGTGCGTGCATACCGGCACCTCCAATAAGAAATCCGTGCATCTGCCACTCCATCCGCTCTCGCAACTAGCTCGGGTCGCACAACTGCCGCCTTATCCCCTCTGGCAACCTCCTTCTCTAGGCTGGACCACCCTCCTTGGCTCCTTGCATTGCTGGACTGCGACCCCGACCTAAGCTCGCTGCTACCCGATGGCCTCCTCGGCCTCAAAGCAGCAGTGGTCGTGGACTTGGGGGTAAGGAGGGAAGGCCGTCGGGGAGCTAGAGTCTCGAGGGATAGGGAGGCGCACCTGTGGTGGTCGTTGGCGAGAGGGGCTGCCAGGGTGGCGGCAGCGGCGCTGGAGGGAGTCATGGTAGGGGCGGGTGGAAGCCACCAACGGCCGTGGCATCAGTGGCGGCGCGCGCCGACGAGGGGTGGCCGGGTGGGTCAGGGGGCGGAGGGTAGCGGTCGACAGGTGGTGGCGATGCCCTGGAGCTGGTCGAGATGGGTATCTTGTCCATACTGGTTTGTTTGGCTTATTATATAGACTGTGGGTTTAATACCGTAAACTATAGGGACTATTTTGCAAAAAGAATGTAACGGTGAACCCGACAGACTCAACATGGAAACTAGCAAGAAATTGTACATACTAAAAGCTATCTGACTGCGCACAGGGTCTGCGCTTGGCTCTATACATAGGGTTACATGCCTTGTCGGCAAGGCTAGTACAAAAGGGGTTTGTCAGAGCTCCCGGCAACCGCGTCTTACGGGTAAAACTTGCGAAGATGTTCGATATTCCAGGAGTTGCTCAACAGAATGCCATCTTCGGTCCCCAGGCGGACTGCGCCGGGCCTGGTGAATCGTATTAACCGATAAGGGCCTTCCCACTTTGGCGTCAACTTGTTTGAATTCTTGGTGGACTAAACGCGTCGAAGAACAAGGTCGCCTTCCTAAAGGCTTCGGGCACGAACCTTGCTGCTATGATAGCGGCGCAAAGCTTGCTGGTAGCGAGCGGCTCGCACAGCGGCCCGAAGACGATCTTCCTCAAGGAGCGTTGCATCATCTTTGCACAACTGCTCTTGCTCAAGCTCATCATAAGCGAGCACTCGAGGTAACCCGTATATGAGTTCCGTGGGGAGAACTGCTTCTGCCCCGTATACCAGGGCAAAGGGTGTCTAGACACTGGCTCAATTTGGTGTCGTTTTGATTGACCAAAGAACTGTTGGCACTTCATCAATCCAGCGTCTTCCACACTTGCGCAGCTTGTCGAAAGTTCTCATTTTGAGGCCTCGCAACACTTCAGCATTTTACCTTTCCGCTTGGCCATTGCTTCTTGGATGAGCAACAGAAGCAAAACAAACTTTGCTGCCAATGTCTTGGATATACTGCATGAAGGTGCGGCTCGTGAACTGTGTGCCGTTTTTGTTGATGACTCTGTTTGGCACACCAAAACAACAAACGAGTCCCTTGAAGAACTTGACGGCTGACTGCGTTGTCACCTTTCTCATTGGCTCCACCTCCGGCCACTTTGTGAACTTGTCAATCGCAACGTACAAGTACTCAAATCCCCCAACAGCATGGGGAAAGGGGGTCAATATGTCAAGCCCCCAGGCCGAGAATGGCCAGGAAAGAGGAATTGTTAGAAGAGTCTGGGCTGGTTGATGAAGCTTCTTTGAATGAAACTGGCACGCTTCACACTTGGTTACTAGTGCCGTTGCATCCTGGAGGGCAGTGGGCCAGAAGAAACCTTGCCGGAACGCTTTTCCGGCAAGGGCTCTTGACCCTATATGGGAGCCACATATGCCTCTGTGAATCTCTGCCAGCAGCTCCAGTCTGTCCTCCACACTTCAATTTCACGCCGTTCGGTCTCCTTCTGTATAGACATCATCCACAAACTGGTACATGCTAGACTGACGAGCAAGTTTTTCTGCTTCTTCCTGTTCCTCATGGAGCTCTCCTATTTGGAGGAAACGAACTGTATGTTGCGCCCATGCTGGAGCCTAAGGCTCGACGGCAAGGACTAAAGGCATGTCTTCTGCCGCGGGGGCAGTTGTCTCTACGGCAAGAGCTTGGGACTCTACCGTAGGCTGCTGCTCCCCGCCAAGCTTGGGGTACCCGGCAACTTCCTTGCTGGCGGCTCCTGGGAGATCCGCAGGAAAGTATTTGCCGGGGCCCACCTTCCTTCTCTTGTTCTGCCCTGCTGATGGTTCGACGGATGGCTGAGTTAATTGAAGCACAAAGGTACCTGGTTCCATAGGTAGCTTGAGGGTAGCGCGCTGTGACAAGTCATCGGCCATGCTGTTCTCCGGTCGAGGAACATGCTCTCATTGCAGATCGTCAAAGCACTCTTCCAATTTTCTCACTTCATCCACGTAAGCCTCCATCAACGGGCTCTGATAATCCTTGTTGACTTGCTTGACGACAAGTTGTGAATCTCCTCTGACAATAAGCTTCCTGATTCTGAGGTCCGCCGCGATCCTGAGACCGGCAAGCAGCCCCTCGTACTCTGCGGTGTTGTTTGTCGACCTCTCCCGAGGAAAGTGCATTTGGACTACGTACTTGAGGCGCTCTCCGGTGAGTGCGACGAGCAGCACGCCGGCACCAGTGATAACCAACAAGTATAGGGGATCAATTGTAGCCTTTTTCGATAAGTAAGAGTGTCGAACCCAACGAGGAGCTAAAGGTAGAACAAATATTCCCTCAAGTTCTATCAACCACTGATACAACTCTACTCACGCTTAACGTTCGCTTTAACTAAAACAAGTATGAAACTAGAAGGACTTTGTAGGTGTTGTTGGATAGGTTTGCGAGAATATAAAGAGCATGTAAATAAAAACTAGGGGCTGTTTAGGTAAAGAAGCAATAAAGTTAGTATAGCGAGTGTGGAAAAGTGGTGGTAGGAGTTGTGAAATTGTCCCTAAGCAATTGACTACTTTACTAGACCGAAAGCAAGTTTTATGTGGGAGAGGCCACTGCTTGCATGTCATCCTGACTTGGAATTCTATGCACTTATGATTGGAACTATTAGCAAGCATCCGCAACTACTAACGTTCATTAAGGTAAAACCCAACCATAGCATTAAGATATATTGGTCCCCCTTCAATCCCGTATGCATCAATTTCTATGCTAGGTTGAAGCTTTTGTCACTCTTGCCCTCCAATACATAGTCCTATCAACATACAACTAACCCTATGGTGTGATCCACGTGCGCGCTCATATGATGGGCACCAAAGGATAGCAACATAAACACAAGCAAATTAAACCAATCATAGCAATTAACCAATTACCGATAGGACAACGAAAATCTACTCAGACATCATAGGATGGCAACACATCATTGGATAATAATATGAAGCATAAAGCACCATGTTCAAGTAGAGGGTACAGCGGGTTGCGGGAGAGTAGATCGCTGAATATAGATGGGGGAAGGTGATGACGATGTTGGGGAAGATGATGGAGGTGTTGGTGTAGATCGCGGTGATGATGATGGCCCCGGCGGTGTGTCACAGCCCTAGAATGTTGTTTGTAAATAGTTGCATCTTCATCCAGGCATCATATTTAAATTTCTGAAACTTGAACTGAGGAATTTTGGAAGCCCCAAAAACTTAAATAAAAGAGGGGCAAAGAACCCTGGTGAATGCATTCAATGTTTTCAAAATGGCCTTAAATAATGTTGGTTATATTTTGGCAAGGGTTTTGCACCAAACCAAAAATAATGAACATTTTTGAGGAATATTTTGAGCACTGAATTTAAATCATTACTTTATTTGCATTTGGAACTATATTCATAACTTGTATAGAATATATTTCCAAATACCCTGAAATATTTTATGTGCTTTTGGAAAAGTCCATTAAGCAGCATAAATATTTTCAGAGGAGTTTTTGGCATTGTTTGAATTATTTTTAAATTCAAACAGCGGCAAAACAGATTAAATAAAAGAAAACAGAACTGAAATAGAAATAAAAGAGAGAGAGAGAAGGAAGTTACCTGGCCTCACCCGTGCAGCCACCAGAGCCGGCCCAGCTCCTGTGCTGGTCCAGCACTGTGCGGCCCAGCCCACCGCAGTCGCCATCGTCTTCAACCTCCTGCCAGTAGGCAGGAGGGCGTGTGCCCGACGCGCGCGCGCACGCGCCGGCCACCTCATGCTTGCCGCTTGCTCCTGGACATCGCTAGGTGCGCCACGCCACCCCCTCGGACCCCTCTCACTCTTCCTCGAGGCCCCGCCCCTCTGCTCCCTCTCTCTCGCCCGAACCCGAACGCAGCCATCGCCGCCGACTAGAACCACCGCGGCCACAGGTCCTCCCTCGCCTCTCCGACGCGCCCCCGAGCTCCGCCGTGACGTCCCCGTCCCTACCACGGAGCCACAAGACGCCGGACGCCCTGGAGCACCGTCACCGACGCCATCTTCTTCCTCTGCACCGACGGTCGTCGTCGCTTGATTCGCCGCCCACAGAGCGTCCCCGGCCTCGCCCTTGCGCTCGTTGGACTCGCGGTGAGCCGCTGAACCGTTCCCCTCTTCTTCCCATGTCGTTTGGCCGCTCTAGCCATTGCTTCCGCCGGACCCGAGAGCTCGCCGCCGTCATGCCTCGTCACCGTCGTGGCCAGAGCCATCGTGGCTCAAAGCCGGGCACACCACCGTGCTCCAAACCTCACTAGGAGCACGTAGAACCCACCAGCTTCCCCTCCCGAGCACCACAACGCCAAACCCGCAAGTGCCCGAACTCCGGCCGCCGCCTTGGAGCTCGCCGCCATCGACTCAGGCCACCCCAGCTCCTCTGGCTTGCTCCATTGGATGCGCACGAGCTCGAGCTCCCTGTAGAACCCCTCCGCGCGTCGAATGGGCGCCGGAGCAGCCATTCCGGCGAGCCACCGCCGCGTCTGGTCGTTGCCGGCGGTTAGACGCCGGTGGATTAGCCCGGTTGACCAGGGATTTGACCCCCCTGGGTCACCGACATGTGGGCCCGTCCCCTGCTAACTTTGGGTTAATTTAATAACTAATTTAGTTAAGCCACTGACTCACTGACATGCGGGCCCCGCCCGGCTAACTAAGTTAGTTAGGGTTAATTTTAATTAGGTTAGTTAGTCCAGACACTGACACGCAGGGCCCACAGGTCAGTTTGACCTGGACGGCGCCCGTTGACCTGCTGACGTCACTATGAGGTCATGCTGACGCAATAATTCCTTTCTGGAATTTAAATAAATCTTAAATGATTTAATAATTTCAGAAAATGCCCTAAACTTCAATAAATCATAGAAAATTAACCGTAACTCCAAATTAAATAAATTATATATGAAAAATTATCAGAAAAATTCAAGGAATCCATCTGCATCATTTTCATGCATGTTTGAACAATGTTTGTCCTCTGTTTTGGACAAAACAAATAAATGGCATTTGAATAATCACATATGGAGTTTGAATTTGAATCTTGTATTCAAACCAACCCCCATTTAACTTGTTGCTAGATGCATTAGCCCAAAACACATTCATTTTGCCATGTCATAGCATGCATCATTTTGTGCATTGCATTGATTGTGTTCTTCTTTGTTGCCGGTATCTGTTCCCTCCCGGTAGACGATGTTCCGACGTTGTGATCGTTGACACTGATGAAGACTCAATGTTATCTTCAGAAGTGCCAGGCAAGCAAAACCCCCTTGTTCATTCCGATACAATCCTACTCTCTCGCTCCTGCTCTCTTTTACTGCATTAGGACAACAACGATTCAACTGTTACTTGCTGCGGTAGCTGAACCCCTTTATCCTTTGCATGACATGTCATTGCCACAGTAAATAGATGAAACCCACTAGCATGAGTAGGAGTTGTTTGAGCCCTGTTGTGCCTACTCATTCATGTTTGTTTGTCATGCCTGCTACTGCTTAGAGTTGAGTCGGGTCTGATTCATCGTGGATGAATCAGAGGTGTGTGAACATGTCTTACTGTGTGTGAGCTAAGTGTGTGAACACGATTTGGTAAAGGTAGCGGTGAGAGGCCATGTAGGAGTACATGGTGGGTTGTCTCATTGCAGCCGTCCTCAGGAACTGAGTTCTGTGTTTGTGATCCATGATTCAGCTACTACCACGCATTGGGCCCGAAACCAATGGACCCTCTCGGCTTCTTGATCACCCTTGTCCTCTGTCCAGGAGTTGCAAGTAGTTCCTGGTGTTTGTAGTATGCTGGAGGCCGTGGGCAGCGCTGACCGTAGGGGTGGGCTGTGATGCGGTAGGCACGTGGCACGGTGTACCGGGCGCCCGTTTGGTGTCTCGGGAACCCTGTTCACATCGTTTGGGGCTGTGAGCGAAACTCCGGCCGGATCTCCTCATGGATGGAACCCGAATAGGCGATAAACCTGGACTAGAGACTTAGGTGATTAGGTAGGTCGTGGCCGACACCCACGTTGGGCTTCCGCTTGAAGGTTGCCGAGTACATGTCGTGTAAACGGCGGTAAGTGGTGAGAGCGTGTGTGAAGAAGTACACCCCTGCAGGGTTAACATCATCTATTCGAATAGCCGTGTCCGCGGAAAAAGGACTTCTGGGTTGCTTATATCAGTTCATAGACAAGTGAAAGTGGATACTCTAAAATACGCAAGATAAGTGTGAGTGCTATGGATGGCGTTCTCGTAGGGAGACGGGAGCGGATCCATAGTGGTGTATTGATATGGTGAATATGTGGACTCGTGTGTGCCACCTCAAAAGAGTCGCTTGCAGTCGTAGTTTAGGATAGCCACCGAGCCAAAGCTGGCTTGCTGCAGTTAAACCCCACCACCCCTTTGTTGATAATGATGCATATGTAGTTAGTTCTGATGTAAGTCTTGCTGGGTACATTTGTACTCACGTTTGCCTATTTTATGTTTTTGCAGAGAGACTTCAGTCTCACTAGTAGTTCCGCTTGGACTTCGACGTTTAGCTTGTTACCTCAGCTACGATCTTGTGCCCCGACAGGATCTGGTAGATAGTCAGGCTTCTCAGCCTTTTTCATTTCTAGATGTCTGTACTCAGACATGATAGCTTCCGCTTGTGCTTTGACTTGTATGCTCTGAATGTTGGGTCGTGAGACCCCTGTTTGTAATATCTTGCTCCTCGGAGCCTATTGCATAAATACTTGAGTCATAGAGTCATGTTGTGATGCCATGTTGTATTTGCACATATCGAGCATATTGTGTGTATGTTTTGAAATGCTTGGTATGTGTGGGATCTGACCATCTAGTTGTTTATCTTTAGTAGCCTCTCTTACGGGGAAATGTCTCCTAGTGTTTCACTGAGCCATGGTAGCTTGCTACTGCTCCGGAACACTTAGGCTGGCCGGCATGTGTCCTTCTTCGTTCCTGTGTCTGTCCCTTCGGGGAAATGTCACGCGATGAATACCAGAGTCCTGTTAGCCCGCTACAGTCCGGTTCACCGGAGTCCTGCTAGCCCAGTGCTACAGCCTGGATTCACTCGCTGATGACCAACACGTTCGATGCTGGGTCATGGATGCCTGTCCCTGTAAGTCTGTGCCACTTTGGGTTTACGACTAGCCATGTCAGCCCGGGCTCCTTATCATATGGATGCTAGCGACACTATCATATACGTGTGCCAGAAGGCGCAAACGGTCCCGGGCAAAGGTAAGGCGACACCCGTGGGAATACCGTGCGTGAGGCCGCAAAGTGATATGAGGTGTTACATGCTAGATCGATGTGGCATTGAGTCGGGGTCCTGACAGCGTTGGTATCAGAGCTTGGCTGCCTGTAGGATTACCAAGCCAAACTGGTCGAAGTTGAGTCTAGAAATTCTTTAGTTATATAAGGGAATTGATTGTGGGATGGAACGTAAGGCTCTTTTTACTCCTTATACCTTATGCCTTCTGATCTGAGTCATCTTATCTTTCCTGCGGGGATTAAGAACTAGGCTATATTTTCTTTCTATCAGGATCACGTGTTACTAAACCGTAGACTTATAGATTGTTGGACTTAAGCCTCGTTTCAGTTCCTAGTACTTCTGTATGTTAATTATTGATCTCGAGACCTTGATATTGTGCTTCTGAGTGGTTATGCCACCATTTTTGTGAATGTCTCAAATCTTTTCTAAGCATTTACAGCCGTTATGCTGTCCGAGTCATTCCAGGTTTCTAAATAGTCTGATGCATTTGCAAAATCCTTTCCCTCTGGTTTCGATGTTCCTTTATGCCAGCTCAATCACACTAATTGTTGAGTTGAGGTATTCTATTGCCTTGACCTTATGTTGGAGTTACTATTATGACCCTAGGTGTCTCAGGGGATCATCTAGTAGTCTAGCCATGATTTATGTTCCAGTGTGATGACTCTGGCCGTCATTATCGAAAGCATCCCGTGATGCCATTTAGTAGTAGGTATTCTATCCCTGGGTTTTGAACCCGAGATTCACCCTACTTGCTTCATGTTGATAGTTTTGCTCGTTCCTTTAGGTTATTAGTAACCTTTGCATTAGTCCTCGATGTTCGTGGTATTCCTTTCTTCCAAATACTATGAACCGCTTATGGCAGATGTTCCTCGCTGATCGAAAGATCACAATCAGAGTGCTCTCGATGGGTTCTCGATTCTACATTGTGACTCTGCCAGTTCTACCTTTCTGCATGGGTTATCCGGAAGAAATATGTGGAATTCGTTCGACATGCTAAACCATGCATCCACAACTCAGAAAATCGTATGTTCCTTTGAGTTGTCCCTCTTTAGCTGTCTTCTGACCCTCGTCTATCAATTGATAGTCAAGAGTATGCGTGCATTCGTTCGTCGATGCCTATTACCCTTGTGGTCCGCCAAGCCATTCTATTTCAGAATGAATAGGAGAAACAAACTCCAGTACCTCATCCATATTTAGGATTGGGTCAAAGTAGTTGTGTTCCGCAGATCAAGTTACAATCCAGCTTCTGGTCTGCTCTACCCTGAAGTATTACCTTCTTTATGACAGGAATTTCATGAGAATTGCACCACCTTTTGTGAATTCTTGACATAGTGATACTTCTCGCCATCCTTTTTCATTCCTCGGTTCCGTGTTGTTGCAGCCGGAGTACCGACAAATGAATTGTGATGTGTGAAATCAATACTCCCAGCAACCTCGTTGCTTGGTAGTTAAAGGGTAATAATCTTATTCTTAGTATGTTGGTTATTGAATCACCATTCTAAGATTGATCGTGCTACCTAGTCCTTATTTCCTGGTGCACTCTTTGATTGATGAGTTAGGATTTTGTCAAGTCCTCGCTCATTTGATCATATCATCTTGCCCTGAAAAGCAAGATTGTTCTCGAGCTTAGTAACATATCGGTGGTTCGTGATTTCCGAAGATCTTCTCGGAAGTATTACCAGGTTGTCACCTGACCGCTATGTTGAGCTCGTGATCAAGTTGGTTTCTTGTGAACCACCTTCTCTCCAAGAATCGGTGTTAGATATCCCTGAGCTAGTTGGTTAAGCTAAACGACAACTTGGAGGGTTGGAAGATAAAAGCTTGCCTGACTTAGTTCGTTCCAAAGGGATATTCTTGTGTAGTGTGTGTTGAAGAAAGATGATATCTTCATCGATTGGTCCCTGTGATCAGTTGCTGGACCTATCGTCTTATCAATTCTTTGATTTGAGTGTGGGCTATCGTCAAATCAAGTCAGAACCAACGATGCTCGTAATGTTGTCTTATTCGTGGTTGATCCCTCGAGCATACACCATTACATCTTTGGTCTGACCAATGCTATCACTTGTTCACTTAACTATGGAATTCCTTTTAAAAGGAAACCCAGATGAATAGTTGTTGAGCCCATTGACAACATCCTTATCTCCTCCATGATTTTGTTGGACAATAAGTTAGTGTTGGAAACTTTTGAAGCATTTGTTCATGCTAGCTCATGAAGCATATGTTCGGATGTAAGAAGTGACTTCCTCTAGTTCATGTGCATTTGATGCAAGTTGCCGCCGTGGACTCGAGAAAATCAATGTTGCTTCCTCTGGAATCATCGCAAGTCAGTCATGCACACGTGGGAAGTATTCTGTGGTTTGGAGACTTGCAACCTTCATTCCATATGTGTATCCTAGCACACCAAGCCACTGACTGATTTGTTCAAGGAGAAGGAGTATCTTCATAAAAGCTAATCCGGACTTATGAAAGAACTTCGATATCCTCGTTGATGGTTCCCCCTCCTGAACTCAGTAGTGTTTTATTGTAAGACTACCATGTGGGCATGCTTGTCTGGGACAACGTGTTCACATGTTTGTAGCAGAACCAGCTCATGTTTTGGAGCTTGCTATCGTAGTTCATTTCCCGAGAATCTCGCAACGTCATCTCGTCGATTTGTGTTGCAAACTTCCGTTTTCCTTCCTAGACTCGATGAGTCTGGAATATCCTGACACCAACCAGATCTGAATCTCAGGCAGATATGATGGTTTGGAACATTTCCCAAGAACTATAATATCGGTCCCTCGGAAACCGGTAAAGTGGATGTCGTGGTCAGCACCACCCAGCCGAAAGACCTATTATTGTAGTATCTTGATTGAAGAAGTTGGCCACCTCCCCATAAGGATTTCGTAGGATTTACCTCCGTAACTGTTCCTTATGGATTCTATTGCTCCCGAAGTCCGACCTTTTACTTGATGTTCTAGTTATCAAACCATATCTATGAATGGGATACACAAGCACATCAAGGAGAACATTAGAAGCGGAGTGCTAAATGTCTCTCGGTCGATCATCCAGATTTTATTTGCTTGGCCTCGCTAAGGTGAAATCTGAGAAAGTGTTATCCTCCTTCGCATCTGCATCATCCATCGCTATTCATCATGGTAGTATGTTGTGTTGTCAGCACCCTTGACGCGGTTGTTGATAAAACCTTGATGATTGTGGAAATGCTCAAGTTCTTGAGAGCACGCACAAACGCTACGTGTTATCATCGGCACTAGCTGGGATTGCTCTCAGTTCCCTCGGCAATGCTATGACCTTCTCAAACAGTGAATTCACTCTCTATTGTTGGGTTCTTCCCCAGTTACCAGAATCATTCCCATCATTTGCATTTTGTTCCCAGCTTGCACCGCCAATGTGCCATTCTACCATGGGTCTCTTCCATTTCCGGTGATAAGCAAATTCATCCATTACGTTGTCTTCAACAAGGTAATCCACATCATCCAAGTTTGAGTTTGCCATTCTACCGACCCCCTCCAAACGATCGCTCGAGAATTGTCTTAGGCTGGTTTAAAGAGTTTCAATGATCTCTGAATCAAAAGTAATTCTTTTTGCCACTTAAAGGGATATCTCTACGAGTCACCTTCCCTAAGGTGTATCGTTATGGTATCATGGCAACTCAACTCCTCGCTACGTTGACAATTGTTTACCACCTTCTTAAGCGTGAAATTATTGTCTACCTAGTGCACCTTCGTCATCCGTCTCTTTCCACCCCTCTTGATGTGTAACTCGTGTCTCAACCCGAGAGATGGTCCTATGTCTCATTCCGTGAGTTGTTCGATCTTCGAGAAGATCGACCCTTCTAGAGTCTTCTTCCCCCATGTCATGTTGACAGGAATTCTCAGAGCAAGACTTCAAGACAATGATGGTGATCGAATCAACGCTCTTATGAAGTGCACCCTGGATCGTGAAGATTATACTAGTTGCGTTCCCCATCGTCTTACCCTACACTTGAATCTCGGGACGAGATTTTGTTTAGTGGGGGTGAGTTGTCACAGCCCTAGAATGTTGTTTGTAAATAGTTGCATCTTCATCCAGGCATCATATTTAAATTTCTGAAACTTGAACTGAGGAATTTTGGAAGCCCCAAAAACTTAAATAAAAGAGGGGCAAAGAACCCTGGTAAATGCATTCAATGTTTTCAAAATGGCCTTAAATAATGTTGGTTATATTTTGGCAAGGGTTTTGCACCAAACCAAAAATAATGAACATTTTTGAGGAATATTTTGAGCACTGAATTTAAATCATTACTTTATTTGCATTTGGAACTATATTCATAACTTGTATAGAATATATTTCCAAATACCCTGAAATATTTTATGTGCTTTTGGAAAAGTCCATTAAGCAGCATAAATATTTTCAGAGGAGTTTTTGGCATTGTTTGAATTATTTTTAAATTCAAATAGTGGCAAAACAGATTAAATAAAATAAAACAGAACAAAAAATATAAAACAGAGCAGAGGACTACCTGGCGCTCACCTCAGCCCACTTACCTGGCCCAGCTCCTCCAGCGCGGCCCAGCCGGCCCAGCCCATCTCCACTCCCTCCCCTGTCGTCTTCCTCCCTGCCAGGAGGACGGGCACGCGCCCGGCGCGCGCGGCCACGCGCCCCGGCCACCTCCTGCTTCCCGGCCACCTCCTGCTTTCCCCCCGGCCTCCCTAGCGATGCCACGACGAGGCCTCGTGTCCCCTCGCTCCTCTTCCTCCCCCGCTGCATCCCCTCTCTCCTCTGCTCCCTCTCTCTCGCCCGGACCGAACGGAGCCGCCGCCACCGATGAGCTCCCTCGCGGCCACCGCCACCCCCTCTCCTCCTCGACGTGCTCCCGAGCTCCTGCACCTCGTCGCCAACCCCCTCACCGAGCCACATGACCGGAAGAGCCCCGAAGCACCGCCCTGACGCTTTTTCCCCTCCTCGGCCACCGAGGATCGTCGTCGCTTGATTCGCCGCCCACAGAGTGTCCCCGGCCTCGCCCTTGCGCTCGTTGGACTCGCGGTGAGCCGCTGAACCGTTCCCCTCTTCTTCCCATGTCGTTTGGCCGCTCTAGCCATTGCTTCCGCCGGACCCGAGAGCTCGCTGCCGTCGTGCCTCGTCACCGTCGTGGCCAGAGCCATCGTGGCTCAAAGCCGGGCACACCACCGTGCTCCAAACCTCACTAGGAGCACGTAGAACCCACCAGCTTCCCCTCCCGAGCACCACAACGCCAAACCCGCAGGTGCCCGAACTCCGGCCGCCGCCTTGGAGCTCGCCGCCATCGACTCAGGCCACCCCAGCTCCTCTGGCTTGCTCCATTGGATGCGCACGAGCTCGAGCTCCCTGTAGAACCCCTCCGCGCGTCGAATGGGCGCCGGAGCAGCCATTCCGGCGAGCCACCGCCGCGTCTGGTCGTTGCCGACGGTTAGACGCCGGTGGATTAGCCCGGTTGACCAGGGATTTGACCCCCCTGGGTCACCGACGTGTGGGCCCGTCCCCTGCTAACTTTGGGTTAATTTAATAACTATTTTAGTTAAGCTACTGACTCACTGACATGCGGGCCCCGCCCGGCTAACTAAGTTAGTTAGGGTTAATTTTAATTAGGTTAGTTAGTCCAGACACTGACACGCAGGGCCCACAGGTCAGTTTGACCTGGACGGCGCCTGTTGACCTGCTGACGTCACTATGAGGTCATGCTGACGCAATAATTCCTTTCTGGAATTTAAATAAATCTTAAATGATTTAATAATTTCAGAAAATGCCCTAAACTTCAATAAATCATAGAAAATTAACCGTAACTCCAAATTAAATAAATTATATATGAAAAATTATCAGAAAAATTCAAGGAATCCATCTGCATCATTTTCATGCATGTTTGAACAATGTTTGTCCTCTGTTTTGGACAAAACAAATAAATGGCATTTGAATAATCACATATGGAGTTTGAATTTGAATCTTGTATTCAAACCAACCCCCATTTAACTTGTTGCTAGATGCATTAGCCCAAAACACATTCATTTTGCCATGTCATAGCATGCATCATTTTGTGCATTGCATTGATTGTGTTCTTCTTTGTTGCCGGTATCTGTTCCCTCCCGGTAGACGATGTTCCGACGTTGTGATCGTTGACACTGATGAAGACTCAATGTTATCTTCAGAAGTGCCAGGCAAGCAAAACCCCCTTGTTCATTCCGATACAATCCTACTCTCTCGCTCCTGCTCTCTTTTATTGCATTAGGACAACAACGATTCAACTGTTACTTGCTGCGGTAGCTGAACCCCTTTATCCTTTGCATGACCTGTCATTGCCACAGTAAATAGATGAAACCCACTAGCATGAGTAGGAGTTGTTTGAGCCCTGTTGTGCCTACTCATTCATGTTTGTTTGTCATGCCTACTACTGCTTAGAGTTGAGTCGGGTCTGATTCATCGTGGATGAATCAGAGGTGTGTGAACATGTCTTACTGTGTGTGAGCTAAGTGTGTGAACACGATTTGGTAAAGGTAGCGGTGAGAGGCCATGTAGGAGTACATGGTGGGTTGTCTCATTGCAGCCGTCCTCAGGAACTGAGTTCTGTGTTTGTGATCCATGATTCAGCTACTACCACGCATTGGGCCCGAAACCAATGGACCCTCTCGGCTTCTTGATCACCCATGTCCTCTGTCCAGGAGTTGCAAGTAGTTTCTGGTGTTTGTAGTATGCTGGAGGCCGTGGGCAGCGCTGACCGTAGGGGTGGGCTGTGATGCGGTAGGCACATGGCACGGTGTACCGGGCGCCTGTTTGGTGTCTCGGGAACCCTGTTCACATCGTTTGGGGCTGTGAGCGAAACTCCGGTCAGATCTCCTCATGGATGGAACCCGAATAGGCGATAAACCTGGACTAGAGACTTAGGTGATTAGGTAGGTCGTGGCCGACACCCACGTTGGGCTTCCGCTTGAAGGTTGCCGAGTACATGTCGTGTAAACGGCGGTAAGTGGTGAGAGCGTGTGTGAAGAAGTACACCCCTGCAGGGTTAACATCATCTATTCGAATAGCCGTGTCCGCGGAAAAAGGACTTCTGGGTTGCTTATATCAGTTCATAGACAAGTGAAAGTGGATACTCTAAAATACGCAAGATAAGCGTGAGTGCTATGGATGGCGTTCTCGTAGGGAGATGGGAGCGGATCCATAGTGGTGTATTGATATGGTGAATATGTGGACTCGTGTGCGCCACCTCAAAAGAGTCGCTTGCAGTCGTAGTTTAGGATAGCCACCGAGCCAAAGCTGGCTTGCTGCAGTTAAACCCCACCACCCCTTTGTTGATAATGATGCATATGTAGTTAGTTCTGATGTAAGTCTTGCTGGGTACATTTGTTCTCACGTTTGCCTATTTTATGTTTTTGCAGAGAGACTTCAGTCTCACTAGTAGTTCCGCTTGGACTTTGACGTTTAGCTTGTTACCTCAGCTACGATCTTGTGCCCCGACAGGATCTGGTAGATAGTCAGGCTTCTCAGCCTTTTTCATTTCTAGATGTGTGTACTCAGACATGATAGCTTCCGCTTGTGCTTTGACTTGTATGCTCTGAATGTTGGGTCGTGAGACCCCTGTTTGTAATATCTTGCTCCTCAGAGCCTATTGCATAAATACTTGAGTCATAGAGTCATGTTGTGATGCCATGTTGTATTTGCACATATCGAGCATATTGTGTGTATGTTTTGAAATGCTTGGTATGTGTGGGATCTGACCATCTAGTTGTTTATCTTTAGTAGCCTCTCTTACGGGGAAATGTCTCCTAGTGTTTCACTGAGCCATGGTAGCTTGCTACTGCTCCGGAACACTTAGGCTGGCCGGCATGTGTCCTTCTTCGTTCCTGTGTCTGTCCCTTCGGGGAAATGTCACGCGATGAATACCAGAGTCCTGTTAGCCCGCTACAGCCCGGTTCACCGGAGTCCTGCTAGCCCAGTGCTACAGCCTGGATTCACTCGCTGATGACCGACACGTTCGATGCTGGGTCATGGATGCCTGTCCCTGTAAGTCTGTGCCACTTTGGGTTTACGACTAGCCATGTCAGTCCGGGCTCCTTATCATATGGATGCTAGCGACACTGTCATATACGTGTGCCAAAAGGCGCAAACGGTCCCGGGCAAAGGTAAGGCGACACCCGTGGGAATACCGTGCGTGAGGCCGCAAAGTGATATGAGGTGTTACATGCTAGATCGATGTGGCATTGAGTCGGGGTCCTGACACGGTGTTCCGGCACCACCGAGAGAGAGGGGGAGAGAGCCCCCCTTCTTCTTCTTCTTCCTTGACCTTCTCCCTAGATGGGAGAAGGGTTTCTCCTCTGGTCCATGGCCTCCATGGCGTGGGAGGGGCGAGAGCCCCTCCGAGATTGGATATGTCTCTCTGTCTCTCTATGTTTCTGTGTTCCTCAATTCTACCCTTTCACTGTTTCTATATTCCCGGAGATCCGTAACTCCAATTGGATTGAAACCTTCAACACGATTTGTTTCCGGATATTAGCTTTCTTTCGGCAAAAGTAGAGCAGAAACCGCCTTATGGGGTGTCCATGAGGGTCAGGGGCGCGCCCCCTGCCTCGTGGGCCCCTCGAGCATTGTCTTGCGTTGATTCTTATTCCCAAAAATCATAAATATTCCAAAAATATTCTCTGTCCATTTTTATCCAGTTTGGACTCCGTTTAATATGGGTTTTCTACGAAACAGAAAACATGCAACAAACAGGAACTGGCACTGGGCACTGGATCAATATGTTAGTCCCAAAAATAGTATAAAAAGTTGCCAAAAGTATATATGTAAGTTGTAGAATATTGGCATGGAACAATCAAAAATTATAGATACGACAGAGACATATCAACCAGCACCTTGTAACGAGAAAGGCCCACCGAAGTACATAATTCAATGACTACTTGCCTCTTTGCTGGGAAGGGTGGTTTCTTTAACTTCTTCGTCGGGCATGGATGTCCATTCTGCTATGAACTCTGCCAAGGCTCTGCTCTTGATCGTCGAAGTACTCTCAAATCTGAGCCCAAAGCTTGACAGCTCCAACACCCACTCCACAATCCTCCCAGTTGCATCTGGGTTCTGCAAGATTCGTCGCAATGGGAGGCGAGTGACGACAGTGATCTCGTGTGCTTGAAAATAGTGGTGCAACTTTCTCGAGGCCATAAGAAGGCCGAAGAGAAACTTCTGCATGCCAGAAATACCTTGACATAGCCCCCTGCAAGAGGCATCTAACAAAATAGACTGGGTGCTGCACCACCTTCTTCTTCTGCCTTACTTCGCTTACTTGCCCAAACTCCGTCTTGCCGGAGCCAGACTCCACTAGGGGTCCTGCCTTGTCGGCCCTGGTTCCTCATCCGGTGGCCTTGCCGCCGCCGTTACCTCTTCCCCAACTTCCCTCTCTGCCACTAGCGCAACACTGACCACTTGATTCATTGCTACTAAATATAGTAGCAACGACTCTTGTGGTTTGGGTGCGACTAGTATCGACGTAGAAGAGAGGTACCTCTTCAAATCTTGCAGCGCTGCCTCTGCCTCCGAAGTCCGTTTCATGGGACCCGCCTTTTTCAAAATATTGAAAAAGGGGAGGGCGCGCTCAGTGGATTTAGAGATGAACCTGCTCAAGGCGGCAACGCAGCCAGCAAGCCTACAGACATCCTTGACACGCCTGGGCGCCTCAATCTGCTCAATCGCTTTGATCTTGTCGGGATTCGCTTCGATTCCTCGTTGAGATACAAAGAACCCGAGAAGTTTGTCGGATGGGACGCTGAACACACACTTCTCTGGGTTGAGCTTGAGGTTGATCTTGCGTAAGTTTGCAAAGGTTTCTTCCAGGTCCTGCACGAGCATAGTCTTGTCTTTGGTTTTGACCACTATTTCATCCATGTAAGCTTCCATATTTCTATGGAGCTGGGGCTAAAAACAAATTTGGACTACTCAGGCGAACGTCAAACCAGCGCTCTTCAACCCGAAAGGCATTCTTACAAAACAATACGTACCACATGGGGTGATGAGCGTGGTCTTTTCTTCATCTTACTTCTTCATGAAGATCTGATGATATCCTGAGTAGGCGTCGAGGAACGACAGCAGGTCGCACCTGGCAGTGGAGTCCACTATCTTGTCGATACATGGCAATGGGAAAGGATCCTTTGGACAGGCTTTATTGATATCAGTATAGTCGATACATAACCTCCACTTCCCATTCGCCTTACGAACTACCACTGGATTGTCCAACCACGTCGGGTGGAGTACTCCTTGACCAAGCCTGCCGCCTCCAACTTCCTCATCTTCTAAATGATAAACTCTTGTCGCTCCAAAGCTTGCTTTCTGACCTTCTATTTGACGGGCCATGCATGAGGGCAGACAGCAAGATGGTTCTCAATCAGCTCCCTGGGAACACCGGGGATGTCGGATGCTTGCCATGCAAACACATCAACATTCGCCTGCAGGAAGGCAACGAGCGCGCTTTCCTATTTGTTGTCAAGGGTGGAGCTTATCGTAAAAGCTCCGCCCGTGCCATCCTCCTTGACAGGCACCTTCTTGGTTTCCGGTGGGGCCGCCTTAGACTTCTTACTATTGCCAGTAGAGCTCTCTGGCACATCCTCAGCTGGAATGCAACACTTCGAAGAGGCGCGTTTGCCGGAGTGAGAGTAGGAGCCCTTGCCGGAGCCAGGAGTCTTGCCGGCGGCCAAGGCCTTGTTGGTCTTCTTCTCAGCGGCGGGAGCAGGTGTCTTGCCGGCGAACACTAAACCACCTCTTGATAGCGCTGATCGGCACAGATGAGTGCATCTTTCTTGTCGCAGCTAACGGTGATGATGCTCATCGGGCCGGGCATCTTCAGCTTGTTGTACGCGTAGTCTGACACCGCCATGAACTTGGCCAGCGCCAGGCGGCCAAAGATCCCGTTATATGGCAACGAGATCTCGGCGACATCGAAAACGATTCTCTCTGTCCTATAGTTTAGGTCGCCACCAAATGTGACTCGTAGCATCACCTTTCCCTTGGGTGGCTCCTCCCCAGATTGATCCCTTGGAACGTACCCGTTTCCTCAAGATCTTCATCAGGGATCTGCAGCCTCTTGATCATGTTGGGTGAGATCAAGTTTAGACCGGCCCCACCATCAACTAACATCTTCGTCACCTTGAGGTTCCATATTGTTGGCGATACTAACAATGGCAAACACCCGACCGCAATTGTGCGATCAGGGTTATCCTCAGCGTCGAAAATGATAGGCGTGTGGGACCACCTTAGTGGCTTTTGGGCATCGACCATCGGTTCTGTTGCATTAATCTCACGCGCCCACTGTTTTAGTTGGCGGTGGGAGGAATGCAACAAGGCACCTCCATCAACACACATGACCTCTGTCGCCTTCTGAAACTCATGCTTGGTGGACTCGTCATCATCATCATGATCGTCATCCTCTTCTTTCTTGTCGCGGCCTCGGGCAGGCCGTTCTTGTTGCTTCTCTTTGTCACCACGACCTCCTCGGCCGCCGCGCTTCTTGCCGGATCCTTCAGCACCACCTTGGCCCTTCTCCTTGTCTCGTCTCTCATACTTAGGCCTTTGCTTCTCCATTACCAGCTCCACTTGGCAGCAAATCTGGAGGTCGTGGCCATTGGTACGGTGAATCTTGCAGTACTGCTTGTCGGAGCCCTCTAACTTGTCGGCAGCCGCCAAGGCCCGGCAGGCGTTGCACCCGGCAATCTCCTTGTCGGATTCATCAACCTTGGCTTTCTTGGCGGTGCGGGGGTCACCGGATTCCTTGATGGCAAGCACGGTATTTCCCTTGCTCTTCTTGTTACATCGTCGGCCCTTCTTCACCGGGGCAGCGGCGTCTTCTTCTTCTGAGTCACTTCCTACATCAGCATCATCGGCGGGGTACTTTTCCATTCCTCAGCTCGGGCACATCTGTCGGCAAGAACATACAATTCGGCAACATCCGCAACCTTGTTCATCGCCAGCTCCTCACGCATCTTATGATTGAGCATGTTCTGATAGAACACGCTGATGACAACGGCGGGATCAACATCGGGGATGTTGTACTGCACACGGCTGAACCTCTGTATGTATTCGCGCAAGCATTTGCCGTCCCTCTGAGGGATCACATGCAAATCGCTTGCCTGGCCAGGAGCTATGTGGCCGCCCGTGAAGGCGCCAACAAACTTGTGGCACATATCGGACCAAGAGGAAATGGACTCTATCAGCAAATGCATCAACCATGACCTCACGTTGGGCTTGAGTGCCAACGAGAAATAGTTGGTGAGTACCTTGTCATATCGTGCTCCGGCAGCTTGCATCGCAATGGTGTAAACGCTCAGGAACTTAGACGGATGGGTCTTGCCGTCGTACTTCTCCGGGACCTCCGTTTTGAACACGCGGGTGTTGGGCCATTGGAACTCCCGCAACTCATGGGTGAATACTGGACAAGTTATCACATAGGCCAAGTCGCCAGCGTCCCCCGGTGCAGGCTGGTACGCAGTAGGCCCAGCACACCTATCACATTGGTGACGTGCCTCCCATCGCCGCTCGATAGTGGTCCAGGCATATTCCTTGAGCCGCTCTCAAAGAACTTGACATTGGTCGCGATGCGTCCGTGGGTCCGACGATTTCGTGGACACGTTATCACGGGTGTCAACCCGACGGGTCGGCCGTGGTGGAGGGAAGTGCATCGTGGTCGCTGCGCCTCCAACCCTTCCACTGTCAGTGTGCATCGGCTCAATGGTCCAGCGCCGCGAGGGACTTCCTTCTCGGTGGCCATCCCTGTTGGCATGGCCAATAAGGCTTTGGATGGCAGCCCTACACTCTTCTTGCTTCTCCAAAGCAGGAGGAAAGTCGAGGAGTGGTTGCGCCCGTGCTAATGCTTCTGCTCGTGTGGGTGGCAGCGACAGGCGCGAGGAATGGGAGGAACTCGGACTTCTAACTATGTTAGAAGGAGTCCCATCACGATTCCACTGCTGTGTGCCCTTTTCGCCAGCATCATGGCGTGCATGTCGGCCCTGCGCATCTTGAGAGTGATGTTGAGGGCTTTTGCCACGGTGACGCCCGGGGTCTTCAACATCACGGTGCTGCTCGTCGCGCATGGGCTGAGAGGACCGTGGCGCGTGCGCTGGCGGGGTCGTCTTCCTGCCATTGGAGGTCCTCGCGCCACCCCTAGGTAGCACAGCTCCATCCTTGGGCACGGCGGCGTGCGGACCGTCATCACCACTGGGGACGATGCCGCTCGCCTGGCTTCTCGTATCTGGGTGGCGCGGACGATCTTGATCTCCTCCACCACTGGCGTCTGCCACATTGCCCATCCGTACAAGCACGGGCGGAGCAGCCATGGACGGGCCAACCGCTGCAATCAACTTCTTCTTCGGCGCCATGGTGATGAAGAAACTACTGTGCTAACTCGTAGACCAGATTCTCACAACTAATTCCCCCTACCTGGCGTGCCAAAGATGTCGGGGAAATGAACACCTATGGGATCACGAGAATCCCTTCTATGTTCGGTGAGGGGATTAGTTGCACGAAGAGCGGGTCTAGCAGTCAGCGTGAGGGGATTTTACCTAGGTTCGAGCCACAAAGATGTGTAATACCCTAGTCCTTCTTGTTTGGATATATGTGTTCCTGAGCTTTTTAACTAGCTGCGGTGCACGCCCGGTCCAAAAGTCTGAATCCTCTCCCAGTACACCTTGGGCCTCCTTTTATACGTAAAGGGGTTTCCATAGTGGCACATAGGAGGTGGAAAGTAAGCTACATACCTGAACTCATCGCTCGGCACTATTGGACAAACACATTTAATGCATTGCCTATGTGCCCTCTTGCTTTATTGGGGATGGCAACAGAAGTTATCTCGTCCGTCGCCGCCCCTCCTCGCTTTGGCACACGCTGGCTAACTAGTTGTTGTGTTGGTGTGATGGTAGAGCCTCCACGAAGATCTTCATGCTGCCATGCAGGTGTATGCTAAGTTGGCACGCCGGTCGTCGCACTGGAGTGGTGGTGAGGTGGTGAACCCTTGCCGGGCGCGGGTCTGGTCGCGTCCCAGCGATCGTCCCCGGCAAGGCTTTCTGGGGGCCTTGGAGTCGTTCTCGACGAGGATCTTGCCGGCAGTCTTCGTCTTCTGGCCCCACGTGGACCCGTAGGCTGTCAATATTTATGAGGATTTGCATGCTACCACGCTTGTGTTCCCAAATCTTGGTCTTGACGTTGTTGATGGTGTCAGAACTCTCAGTCTCAAGGGTGATGGGCTTGCTGGTGTTGCGCAGGTTGCCCCAGCAAGGGTGTTGCCAGGGGAGGTCCAGCTCGCCTTCTGCTCCTTGTTCCTTAACTTGAGCATTTGCCTTCATAGTCTTCGTGTTTTTCCCCTCTGCCTCGCCAAGCCCTGCCGCAGGTGTGGCTGCGACTGCCCTCGCATAATTAAGGGGTACAGAAGTACCCATACTTTTGTATACCGACAGAAACACTTCCGGTGTATGAATACCATCGTCCTATATATCAGTATTTACCTCTCAACCATTTCAAGACTCCTCATCATGTCAGTGATCTCATCCGGGACTGTGAACAACATTCAGTCACCAAATCATATAACTCATATAACACTATATCGTCAATGAATGCCGAGTGTGCGGACCCTACGGGTTTGAGAACTATGTAGACATGACCGAGACACCTCTCCGGTCAATAACCAATAGCGGAACCTGGATTCCCATATTGGTTCCTACGTATTCTACGAAGATCGTTATCAGTCAAACCGTTATGACAACATATATAATCCCCTTTGTCCGTCATTATGTTACTTGCCCGAGTTTCATCGTCGGTATCTTCATACCTAGTTCAATATCGTTACCGGCAAATATCTTTACTCGTTCCGTAATACATCATCTCGTAACTAACTCCTTAGTCATTTGCTTGCAAGCTTATGATGTGTATTACTGAGAGGGCCCAAAGATACCTCTCTGATACACGGAGTGACGTAATCTCGATCTATGCCAACTCGACAAACACCTTCGGAGATACCTATAGAGCATCTTTATGATCACCTAGTAACGTTGTGAAATTTGATAGCACACAAGGTATTCCTCCGGTATCCGGGAGTTGCATAATCAGAAAGCAATAGCAATAAACTGAACGATCAATATGCTAAGCTAAGGGATGGGTATCGTCCATCATATCATTCTCCTAAATATGTGATCCCGCTATCAAATGACAACTCATGTCCATGGTTAGGAAACCTTAACCATCTTTGATCAACGAGCCAGTCTAAGGACACAGTATTTGTTTATGTATTCACACATGTATTTAGGTTTTCGATCAATACAATTCTATCATGAATAATAAACCTTTATCATGAATAAGAAAATATAAAATAACAACTTTATTATTGCCTTTAGGGCATATTTCCTTCAGCTTCCTAAAATATGTGAATTGTACTCGCAATGCACGTGCATTGTACTAGTCTCTACTCCTAAAGTGGGAGTCTGTGGTCGTGATGGTAGGTTCGTACATCATTTGGTTTGGTTTGATTTCGCACGCATCCATAAATGCCCAAAAATCATCTATGTTATCTCTTGTCCAATTCCTGCTTTGCCCATAGTTGCATGCGATTAGTTAGTCATGCTAGTTAATTATGTGTGTTAATTAGGCATATAGTTAATATGTCCATTTAATTTGGAAAGTATAATTGACCGTTGGACGGGAGGATCATACTAATATAGAGAGTGTCGTTTTTTGGACAGAAGGATCACATTAATTATGAAGAGTATTATTATTTGGATAATATAATCATGTTGATTATGGAAAATATTATCGGGCATTTGAAAGTAGGATCACTTTAATTATAAAGAGTACTATAATTTGGACAGGAGGATCACGATAGTTATAAAAAGTATTATCGAGTATTGAACTAATGAATCACATTAATTATGGAGAGTATTATGCTTTGGACATGAGAATCACATTAATTTTGGAAAGTATTATCGAGCCTTAAATGGGAATATCACCTTAATTATGAAGGGTATCATGAGTCAATAATACAAAACAATTTGGAAAACAAGCAGTGCATCAATTTGGAAATCAAGTCATTAATGCAATTAATTACACATGCAATTAATTATGCTTGTTTAAGTACGGATCTTTTGCACCAAATTAAGTATGAAATAAAGCCATTAGTGTAATTAAGTAATTAGCGAGACACATAATTAGTTATGTAGATAATTAATAGTAGGAAGTTTTCCAACTTTATCATTCCTATTAAACCCTAGACCCCCTTATGAAAAAAACATCTGCTGCCACCTCCCCACATGCACAAGAAAACCCACCTTCGTTGTCTCAAACAAATTGAAAAAGAAAAATAATAATTTGGAAACCAATCACCAATTCAGTTTGGGAATCAAGTCATAATGCAATTAATTAGCGAGATAATTTATTACATGTGCAATTAATTAAGTCCGTTTAAGTAGGGGGTTTTTCGTGACAAATCAAGTTTAGAATCGAGCTGCTAATGCAATTATTTTATTAGTGAGACACTTAATTAGGGATGCACTTAACTAATAATAGTAATTTTTCAGCCTTGTCTCTACTATTAAATGGGAGTTGGAGACTATATGTGGTACTTCCAACTCAACTACCCTTGATCCCCCAACCAAAAAAACTAATCTGCCACCAGCTCCTCATACACACAAGAAAACCCACCTCCCTTGCCTCGCGAAAAAAACACAAAAAAGATCGTCCTCCTCCCGAACCACTCCCCCTCAACGATGATCTGCCGCCTACCAAGCTGCCGGGCTAACATCCTCTGAAACAATGACACGCCTCAGGGTTGATCCGGTCGCCGCCGTGCGTCCTCAGAGGTGGTGCCCAAGGAGCGCGCCTCAGGGTCGGTCCGGTCGAGAGGCAATTGCGGGGAGAATCTTCACATGATATTGATGTCTCTCATATCATCATCTTCCTATCCAAGCATTATTTACATCATGGGACGAGTAGTGCAGCGGACGGCCGTACGAGCATAGATGGATCAACCCAGGCGCCACCACCCTTAGAGCACCAAGCTAGCCTCGTATAGCCCTTTTTTTTCTTTTGACAATTACATGTTAACTGCATACATTCATGAATTGTACAAAATCTCGGATTTTTGTTAATATAAATCTTGTTCTTTTTTTAAATGGATATGTTTGTCAACTCACGTTCCAAAAATTATGTAAGCAATCATTCTTGATACCAAGGTCATGCATGTCTAATTAGTGAATTTTATTTTGTAGCTTAAAATTTTCTCCATGATATACCAACAACCAAAATAACAAAATAGTATATTTAAAATAATTAGTAGGTCTAACATACAAGATTGAGGGGAATACTTAGGTTAGGAGTTTAGACCAGAGATGCTTCCTAAAGTATATGCATCGTAGCCTGTAGAAAGCATAGACATTCTACTAGTCTCTACTCCTAAAGGGGTGTATGTGGTCGTGATGGTATTTTTTGTGACAAATCAAGTTGAGAATCAAGCCATTAATGCATTAATTAATTGGTCACACCTACTTAGGGATGCACATAACTAACAATAGGAAGTTTTTTCAACCATGTCTCTACTATTAAATGGGAGTTGGGGACTATATGTGGTACGTCCAACTCAACTCCCCTTGATTCCCCCTATGAAAAAACCCATCCGCCACCACCTCGTCATATGCACAAGAAAACCCACCTCCCTTGCCTCGCGCAAAAACAAAAGGATTGTGCTAATGACCAGTCGACTGGTTGTTAGCGACAGATCCGGACGATCGCTATGATTCCTTCGATCGTCCCGCTTTTCTAGTTTTCTTCGATCGTTTCCGGGTTTCCCGTTCGATTCTAACAGAAACTGGCCCATTACCGAAAGATTTTGTGGACCCGGGTAAGTGCAAGGCTTCGGCCCAGGCCCAGTTGACCTCATCGAGAGAGAAAAAAAGAAAGATTCCATCAAAACTTTTTGTAGCTCAAACCGTCGCTCCGATTAAAAAACTGTTTTCACATAAAAGATTCATCACGACGAGACCTTCGAAACTAGATCCCATGTTGGTATGTTTCAATGACTTTTTTTTGGGTCAAAAGTTACCAAACCCGCACTAAGTAAGTTATCACATATATGATAGATAAGTTACCATCTTATTTATATAGAAATTATCGGGGCATAAAAAATGGTCCTCCAATTCTCCCCTGTGCAAATGATTTAGAAGACCGAAAAAGTTGATTCATCCTTGATTCCCCCTTATTTTCAAACTTCAAAATGTTTTGTAGCTCAAATCTTCGGTCCGATCAAAAAATCATTTTCATAAAAAAACACCGCGAAGAAGGCGTCGAAACTAGATCCTATGTTGATATGCTCCGACGACTTTTATTTCAGATCAAAAGTTACCAGTTCTGGGATAAGTAATTTATCACACATGTGCTACATATATTACCACGTTGTTTACATACATATTAACGGGGCATAAACGTTCTAACCTTTTTATCAGCTTGGGTTACAGTTACTGTGGTGATTGTGCATGTGTTATCACGTATATGATGCGTATAGTACCAAAAAATTACACGAAAGCTGCCGGGGTATTTTATTAAACAACTCCCTTGCCAATGTTATCAGGACCAAGGCACATAAGTTATCAGGTCTGAGATGTGTAAGTTACCATGCTATTCACACAAAAGTTACTGAGGAGATATTTCATCAACCCCTCCCCCCATGCCAAAGTTATCAGGACTGATGTACACAAGTTAGCAGGTCTGTGATATGTGAGTTAACCATGCTATTCACATAAAAGTTACCAGGGGTATTTCATCAACCCACCCACCCCCCCCCCCCCCCCCCCCACACACACACACACCCCATGCCAAAGTTATCAGGACCGGGATACATAAATTATCAGGTGTGTGACGTGTGAGTTATCATGCTATTCACACAAGAGTTAACAGTGGTATATTTCATCAACCACCCCAGCCCTCCCCCCCACCCCCTCCTGCCCCCCACCGACGGCAAAGTTACCAGGACCGGGGTACATAAGCTATCAAGTTTGCAATGAGTGAGTTATCGTGCTATTAACATTAAAGTTGTCGTGGGTACATTTTATCATCCTCTGACCAAAGTTATCAGCACCGAGGCACATAAGTTATCGCCGCACTTTTCCTTGGGAGGTGTCGTCCCGACTTGGTGTGGGGTGAAATGTTGGGACGGACTTCTCACCAGCTGGAGCAGCACCGTTGGGTTTAATGGCTCTGTCCGGACGCGTACGTCGATGCGGTCTCCATTTTAGTGACCCAAACATACAAAACGTGAACAAAAAGGACAAGATTTGTGTTTCCTGGTTGGAGTTGCCATGTACAAAAAACTATGACTAGTACTTTATTCATCGCAATTTATTGGTTCCAAAGACCAAAACACGTAGTAATTAGCCATATTAAATGGCCCTGGTTATCCATCTGCACATTGAGAAAAATGACTTACGTATGCATGGGCTCATGGAGCTGCATACGACATGCATGCATGCCCACATAAAAAAGGCCAGCTCATGCAGTACCATGCAAACATGCATGTATGGTGTATCCCTGAAAAAGGTCATGTCATCTCATCCATCTCTCACGTCTCCCTCTCTCTCTCACTCTACAACGAGGCAGTCTGTCACACGGGGAGAGAGACAACACTTGCATTCACATGGAGAGGCGATGGGGGACCAATGGCCAGCATGCAGGAGGTAGAAAGGTCACATAGTTAATTTTCATTTACAGGACATCAAATGAGGTTTGTTGAGTTGGTTGTTCACTTCAAACAAATACGAGCCGGGCTGGGTTCGATCCCCACCAGATGCATCTTTTTAGCGCTCAAGGAAAAAAAGGTGGGAGGAGCGACAGGACCAGAAAGTCCCATGATGTAAATACGTGTCGTTTGTTTATTTTCTAACATTCTCAAAAATAGAAAATAAACAAACGGAAAAAAGAGATCATCTTCGGCCCGAACCCCTCCCCCCTCAACTATTATCCACCGCCTACCACACTGTCGGGCTAACATCCTCTGAAACAACGACACGCCTCAGGGTTGATCGGGTCACCGCCGTGCCTCCTCAAAGGAGGTGCCCAAGGAGGGTGCCTCAGGGTCGGTCCGGTTGAGAAGTAGTTGCGGGAAGAACCTTCACATGATCGATGTCCCTCCTACCATCATCTTCCTATCCATTCATTATTTACATCATGGGACGAGTGCTGCAGTGGACGACCGACCGAGCATATATGGATCAACCCAGCCGCCACCACCCCGAGAGCATAAAGCGAGCTTCCTATAGACCTTTTTTTCTTTTCACGGTTACATGTTAATCGCATACAATCACGAATTGTAAAAACTCTCTCTTTTGTTAATATAAATCTTGTTATTATTTTAAACGGATATGTGTGTCAGCACACGTTCCAAAAATTATGGAAGCAATCATTCTTGATACCAAAGTCATGCATGTCGAATTAGTGGATTCTATTTTGTAGCTCAAACCAACACCCAAAATAACAAAAGAGTACATTTAAAAAAAGTAGTGGGTGTAACATACTAGATTGAGGGGCATAACTAGATTAGGAGTTCAGACAGAGATGCTTCCTAAAGTATATTCCTTGTAGCCCATAGCAACGCACATGAATTCTACTAGTCTCTACTCCTAAAGAAGGAGTACGCGGCCGTGATGGTAGATCCGTACAACGTATGGTTTGGTTTGATTATGCATGCATCAATTAATGCCCAAAAATCATTCCATTTATCTCTTGTCCAATTCCTGCTTTGCCCACACTTGCATGCAATTAATTAGCCATACCAGTTAATTATGTGTGTTCATGAGGCAGACAGTTAATATGTATATTTAATTTGGAAAGTATGATCGAGCGTTTGACAGGAGGATCATACTAAAATGAACAGTGCCATTCTTTGGATAGAAGAATCGCATTAATTATGAAAGTATCATTATTTGGACAAGAGGATCATGTTAATTATGGAAAATATTGTCGAGCGTTTGAAAGTAGGATCACTTTAATTATAAAGAGTATTATTATTTGGACATGAGGATCATGATAATTATAAAAAGTATCATCGAGTATTGAACATAAGGTTCACGTTAATTACGAGTATTGTTCTTTGGACATGAGTATCACATTAACTATCGAAAGTATTACGGAGCCTTAAATGGGAGGATCAGATTTATTATGGAAGGCATCACTAGTCAATAATGCAAAACAATTTGTAAACCAAGCACCGAATCAATTTGGAAATCAAGCCATTAATGCAATTAATAGAGCATGCAATTAATTATGTCCGTTGAAGAATTGATTTTTTGCCCAGATTATGTATGAAATCAAGCCTTTAATGTAATTAATTAGTTAGACACACCCATAATTAGGGATGCAGATAATTAATAGTAGAAAGTTTTTCCAAATTTATCATTACTATTAAACCCTAGTTCCCCTTACGAAAAAAAACCATCCGCTCCCACCTCCCCGCACGCACAAGAAAACCGACCTCCCTTGCCTCAATCAAAAAGGAAAAAAAGGAAAATAATAATTTGGAAACCAATCACAAAATTAGTTAGGAATCAAGTCATAACACAATTAATTAGCCACATAATTTTTTACATGTGCAATTAATTAAGTTTGTTTAAGTAGGTATTGTTTCATGAAAAATCAAGTTTTGAATCAAGCCATTAATGCAGTTAATTAATTGGTCAGACACTTAATTAGGGATGCACATAACTAATAATAGGAAGTTTCTTCAACCATGTCTCTACTATTAAATGGAGTTGGGGACTATAGGTGGTACGTTCAACTCAACTCCCCTTGATCCCACATACAAAAAAGCCATCCGCCACCACCTACTCATACGCACATGAAAACCCAGCTCCCTTGCCTCACGCAAAAAAAGGGGAAAAGAACATCCTCCACCCAACCCCTCGCCCTCAACAATGATCCACCACCTACTACACTGCCGGGCTGACATCCTCTGAAACGACAACACGCCTTAGGGTTTATTTAGTCGCCGCCATGCGCACGCCCTCAGAGGAGGTGCCCAATGAGAATGCCTGAGGTTTGGGTTCGGTCGAGAGGCAATTGCAGGAAGAGTCTTCACATGATCGATGTCCCTCGTACCATCATATTCCCATCCATGCATTATTTACATTGTGGGACAAATGCTGCAGCAGACAGCCAGACGAACATAGATGGATCGACCCAGTGACCACCACCATGAGAGCACAAAGCGAGCTTCCTATAGACCTTTTTTTCCTTTCACAATTACATGTTAATCGCATACATTCACGAATTGTACAAACTCTCAGATTTTTGTTAATATAAATATTGTTCTTTTCTAAGTCGATATGTGTGTCAGCACATGTTCCAAAAATTATGGAAGCAATCTTTCTTGATACCAACGTCATGCATGTCTAATTAGTGAATTTTATTTTTTAGCTTAAAATGTTCTGCATGATATATTAACAACAAAAATAACAGAAGAGTACATTTATTAAAAGTAGTACGTCTAACATACTAGATTGAGGGGCATAACAGGTTTAGGAGTTCAGACCAGAGATGTTACCTAAAGTATATGCATTGTAGCTCATAGCAACACGCATGCCTTCTACTAGTCTCTACTCCTAAAGGAGGAGTTCGTGGTTGTGATGGTAGGTTCGTACATCGTTTGTTTTGGCTTGATTTCGCATGCATCCATCAATGCCCAAAATTCATATCATTTATCTCATGCCCAATTCCTGCTTTGCCCATACTTGCATGCAGTTATTTAGCAAGATCAGTTAATTATGTATGTTAATTAGGTATACAGTTAATATGGCTATTTAACTCGGAAAGTATAATTGAGCATTCGACGGGAGAATCATACTGATATGAAGAGTATCATTCTTTGGAAAAAAAGAACCCTATTATTTGGACATGAGGATCATGTTAATTATGGAAAATATTGTCAAGCGTTTGAAAGTAGGATCACTTTAATTATAAAGTGTATTATTATTTGGACAGGAGGATCACTTAAATTATGGAAAATATTGTCGAGCGTTAGAAAGTAGGATCACTTTAATTATAAAGTGTATTATTATTTGTATAGGAGGATCACGATAATTATAAAAAGTATCATCAACTATTGAATAAATGGTTCATGTTAATTACAAAGAGTATTGTTCTTTGGACATGAGTAACACATTAACTATGGAAAGCATTATCGAGCCTTAAATGTGAGGATCACATTTATGACGAAAGACATCACTAGTCAATAATGCAAAACCATTTTGAAACCAAGCACTAAATCAATTTGGAAATCAAGTCATTAATGCAATAATTTACGCATGCAATTAATTTGTATGTTTAAGTATGGACTTTTGCACCAAATTAAGTTGGAAATCAAGCCATTAATGTAATTAGATAATTAACCAGACACATAATTAGGGATGCAGATAATTAATAGGAGGAATTTTTTTCAAATTTATCATTACTATTAAACCGTAGTTCCCCTGATGAAAAAACCCATCGCTCCTACCTCCCCACACGCACAAGAAAACCCACCTCCCTGGCCTCAAGAAAAAAATAATAATAATTTGGAAACCAATCACCAAATCTGTTGGGAATCAAGTCATAATGCAATTAATTAGCCAGATAATTAATTACATGTCTAATTAATTAAGTCTGGTTAAGCAGGTATTTTTTGTGATAAATCAAGTTTTGAATCGAGCCATTAATGCAATTAATTTGGTCAAAAACTTAATTAGGGATGCATATAACTAATAATAGGAAGTTTTTTCAACCATGTCTCTACTATTAAATGGGAGTTGCGGACTATATATGGTATGTCCAACTCAACTCCCCTTGATCCCGTCTACAAAAAGCCCATCCGCCACCACCTCCTCATATGCACAAGAAAACTCACCTCTTTGCCTCACGCAAAAAAAAAACAGGGAATGGAACATCCTCTTCCCGAACACCTCCCCCTCAATGATGATCCGCCGCCTACTGCACTACCGGGCTGACATCCTTTAAAACAATGACATGCAGCTTGATTGATCTGGTTGCCGCAGTGCATCCTTAGAGGAGATGCCCAAGGAGCATGCCTCGGGGAAGGTCCGGTCGAGAGGCAGTTGCGGGAAGAGACTTCACATGATCGATGTCCCTCGTACCATGATATTCATATCCATGCATCATTTACATCGTGGGATGAGTGCTGCAGCAGATGTTTGGATGAGCATAGATGGATCAACCCAGTTGCCACCTCCATGAGAGCACAAAGCGAGCTTCCTATATACCTTATTTCTTCTTTCACAATTACATGTTTACCACATACATTCATGAATTGTACAAACTCTCAATTCTTAATATAAATATTGTTCTTTGTTTAAATGGATATGTGTTTAAGCACATGTTCCAAAAATTATGTAAACAATCAATCTTTATACCAATGTCTTGCATGTATAATTAGTGAATTTTATTTTCTTGCTCAAGATTTTCTTCATGATATACCAACAACCAAAATAACAAAAGAGTACATTTAAAAAACGTAGTAGGTATAACATACTAGATTGAGGGGCACTACCGGATTGGGAGTTTAGACAAGAGATGCTTCGTAAAGTATATGTATTGTAGCCCATAGAAACGCACGGGCATTCTACTAGTCTCAACTCCTAATGGGGAGTTTGCGGTCGTGATGGTAGGTTCATATATCGTCTAGTTTGGTTGGATTTCACACGCTTCAATTAATGCCCAAAATTTATCTCATTTAGCTCTTGTCCAATTCCTGTTTTGTCCACATTTGCATACAATTAATTAGCCAGACCAGTTAATTATGTATGTTAATTAGGCAGACAATTAATATGTCTATTTAATTTGGAAAGTATAATTGAGTGTTGGATGGCAGGATCATACTAATATGAAGAGTATCATTCTTTGGACAGAAGGATCACATTAATTATGAAGAGTATCATTATTTGGACAGGAGGATCATGTTAATTAAGGAAAATATTATCGGGCGCTTGAAAGTAGGATCACTTTAATTCTGAAGTGTATAATTATTTGGACAAGAGGTCCACAGTAATTATAAAAAGTATCTTTGAGTGTTGAACGAAAGGATCACGTTAATTACGAAGAGTATTGTTCTTTGGACATGAGTATCACATTAACTATGGAAACATTATCGAGCCTTAAATACGGATCATGTTAATTATGAAAGGTATTACTAATCAATAATGCAAAACAAACTGGATAGCAAGCACCGAATCAATTTGGAAATCAAGCCATTAATGTAATTATTTACACATGCAATTAATTATGTCCATTTAAGTATGGAATTTTTGCACCAAATTAAGTATGAAATCAATCCATTAATGTAATTAGATAATTAACCAGACATATAATTAGGGATGCAGATAATTAACCGTAGGATTTTTTTCAATTTTATCATTAGTACTAAACCCTAGACCCCCTTACGAAAAATCCATCCGCTCGCACCTCAACACATGCATAAGAAAACCCGCCTCGCTTGCCTCAAGTAAAAAAGAAAAAAAATTGCAAACCAATCACCAAATAAGTTTGTGAATCAAGTCATAATGTAATTAATTAAAAATATATTTTTCCGTGACAAATCAAGTTTAGAATCCGCCTCCCTTGCCTCAAGCAAATAGACATATTCACGTCAGCTTAAGTAGGTATTTTTCTGTGACAAATCGAATTTAGAATCGAGCCATTAATGCAATTAATTAACTAGCCAAACACATAATTAGGGATGCACGTAACTAATAATAGGATGTTTTTTCACCCATGTCTCTACTATTAAATGGGAGTTGGGGACTATACATGGGACGTCCAACTCAACTCCCCCCCCCCTACAAAAAACTCATCCACCACCACCTCCTCATATGCACAAGAAAACCCACCTCCCGTGCCTCACGCAAAAAAGTGGGGAAAATAACATCCTCCTCTCAACCCCCCCCCCCCTCAACGATGATCCGCCGCCTACCACACTGTCGGGCTGACATCCTTTGAAGCAACAACATGCCTCAGGGTTGATCCGGTCGCCGTGCCCTCAGAGGAGGTGCACAAGGAGCATGCCTAAGGGTCGGTCCAGTCGAGAGGCAATTGTAAGAAAATTCTTCATATGATCGATGTCCCACGTACCGCCATCTTCCTATCCATGCATTATTTACATCATGGGACGAGTGTTGCAGCGCACAGTTATACGAACATAGATGGATCAACCCAGCTGCCACCACCCTGAGAGCACAAAGCAAGCTTCCTATAGGCCTTTTTCTTTTCTTTTCACAATGACATGTTAATCACATACATTCACGAATTCTACAAACTCTAGGATTTTTGTTAATATAAATCTTTTTCTAATTTTAAATGCATATGTGTGTTAGAACACATTCCAAAAATGAAGGAAGCAATCATTCTTGATACCAAGGTCATGCATGTCCAATTAGTGAATTAATTACGTAGCTCAATTTTTTCTTCATGATATACTAACAACCAAAATAACAAATTTAAAAAAAAACTAGTAGGTGTAACACACTAGATTGAGGGGCAAAACTGGATTAGGAGTTCGGACCAGAGATGCTTCCTAAAGTATATGCATTGTAGCCCATAGCAACACATGGGCAGTCTACTAGTCTTTACTCCTAAAGGGGGAGTTCGCGTTCATGATGGTAGGCTCATACATCGATTGGTTTGGTTTGATTTCGCATGCTTCACTTAATGCCCAAAATTCATCTCATTTATCTCTTGTCCAATTCCTGCTTTGCCCAGACTTGCTTGCAATTAATTAGCCAGATCAGTTAATTATGTGTGTTAATTAGGCAAACAGTTAATATAATCGAGCGTTGGACGGGAGGATCATACTAATATGAAGAATATCATTATTTGGATAGAAGGATCACATTAATTATGAAGATTATCTTTATTTGGACAAGAGGATCATGTTCATTATGGAAAATATTATCAAGTGTTTGAAATTAGGATCACTTTAATAATAAAGAGTATTATAATTTGGGCAGGAGGATCAAGATAATTATAAATAGTATCATCGAGTGTTGAATGGAAGGATCACATTAATTATGAAGATATTGTTCTTTGGACATGAATATCACATTAACTAATGGAAACTATTATCGAGCCTTAAATGGGAGGATCACATTAATTATGAAAAGTATCACTAGTCAATAATGCAAAACAATTTGGAACCCAAGTACCGAATCAATTTAAAAATCAAGCCATTAATGCAATTAATTATGCGTGCAATTAATTATGTCCGTTTAAGTATGGATTTTTGCACCAAATTAAGTAGGAAATCAAGCCATTAATGTAACTAGATAATGAACTAGACACATAATTAGGGATGCAAATAATTAATAGTAGCAAGTTTTTTCAAATTCATCATTGCTATTAAACCCTAGACCACCTTACCAAAAAACCCATCCGCTCCCACCTCCCCACACGCACAAGAAACCCACCTCCGTTGCCTCAAGCAAAAATAAGAAACAAAATAATAGTTTGGAAACCAGTCACCAAATTAGTTTGGAATCAAGTCATAATGCAATTAATTAGCCAAATAATTATTTACATGTGCAATAAATTAAGTCCGTTTAAGTAGGTATTTTTTGACAAATCAATTTTAGAATCGAGTCTTTAATGCAATTAATTAATTAGTCAAAACTTAATTAGGGATGCACATAACTAATAATCAGAAGTTTTTTCAGCCATGTCTCTACTATTAAATGGGAGTTGGGGACTATACGTGGTACATCCAACACAACTCCCCTTAACCCCCCCCCCCTCGCCCACGAAAAACCCATCCACCACCACCTCCTCATAAGCATGAGAAAGCCCACCTCCCTTGCATAGTTGCATCGCGAAAAGAAACAAAAAACACAAAAAAAGATCGTCCTCCTTCCGAACTCGGCCCCCTCAACGATGATTTGCTGCTTATTGCACTATCGGGCTGACATCCTTTGAAACAACGACACGTCGTAGGGTTGATTCGGTCGCGGCCATGCGTCCTCAAAGGAGGTGCCCAAGGAGCATGCCTTAGGGTCAGTCCGATCGAGTGGCAGTTGCGGGAAGAGTCTTCACATGATCTATAACCCTCATACCATCATCTTCATATCCATGTGTTATTTACATCATGGGACTAGTGCCTCAGCAGACGGCCGGACAACCATAGATAGATCAACCCAGTCGCCACCACCCTGAGAGCACAAAGCGAGCTTTCTATAGACCTTTTTTCTTTCACAGTTACATGTTAACTGCAAAAATTCATGAATTATACAAACTTTCGTACTTTTTTAAACCTAAATATTATTCTTTTTTTAAATGGATATGTGTGTCAGCACATGTTCCCAAAATTATGTAAGCAATCATTCTTTATACCAATGTCTTGCATGTCTAATTAGTGAATTTTATCTCATAGCTCGAAATTTTGTTCAAGATATACCAACAACCAAAATAACAAAGGAGTAAATTTAAAAAAATTAGTAGGTGTGATATACTAGATTGAGGGGCATAACTCCATTAGGAGTTTAGACTAGAGATGCTTTCTAAAGTATATGCATTGTGGCCCATAGCAACGCACGTGCATTCTACTAGTCTCTACTCCTAAAGTGGGAGTTCGTGGTTGTGATGGTAGGTTCGTACATCGTTTGGTTTGGTTAGATTTCACACGCTTCACTTAATGCCCAAAATTCATCTCATTATCTGTTGTCCAATTCCTGCTTTGCCCACACTTGCTTGCAATTAATTAGCCGAACCAGTTAATAATGTGTGTTAATTAGGCAAACAGTTAATATGTCTATTCAATTTGGGAAGTATAATCGAGCGTTGGACGGGAGGGTCATACTAATATGAAAAGTATCGTTCTTTGGACAGAAGGATCACATTAATTATGAAGAGTATTATTTTGACAAGAGGATCATGTTAATTATGGAAAATATTTTCGAGCGTTTGAAAGTAGGATCACTTTAATTATAAAGAGTATTATTATTTGGACAGGAGAATCACGATAATTATAAAAAGTATTATCGAGCGGTGAACCGAAGGATCACATTAATTAGGAAGAGTATTGTTTTTTGGACATGAGTATCACATTAACTATGGAAAGTATTATCGGGCCTTAAATGGGAAGATCACATTAATTATGAAATGAATCACTAGTCAATAATACAAAACCATTTGGAAACCAAGCACCGAATCAATTTGGAAATCAAGTCATTAATGCAATGATTTACGCATGCAATTAATTTGTATGTTTAAGTATGGACTTTTGCACCAAGTTAAATAGGAAATTAAGCCATTAATGTAATTAGATAATTAACCAGACACATAATTAGGGAAGCAGATAATGAATAGTAGAATTTTTTTTCAAAATTATCATTACTATTAAACCGTAGATCCCCTTACGAAAAAGCCCATCCGCTCACACCTCCCTACAAGCACAAAAAAGCCACCTCCCTTGCCTTAAGCATAATGAAAAAAAGAAAAAAAATAATTTGGAAACCAATCACCAAATCAGTTTGGGAATCAAGTCATAAGGTAATTAATTAGCAGATAATTATTTACATGTGTAATTAATTAAGTCCCTTTATGTAGGTATTTTTTGTGACAAATTAATTTTAGAATCGAGTTGTTATTGAAATTAATTAATTAGTCAGACACTTAATCAGGGATGCACATAACTATTAACATGAAGTTTTTTCTACCATGTCCCTACTATTAAATGGGAGTTGGGGACTATAGGTGGTACATCCAACTCAACTCCCCTTGAGCCCGCATATGAAAAACCCATCCGCCACCACATCCTCATACGCACATGAAAACCCAACTCCCTTGCCTCACGCAAAAAAAGGGAAAAGAACATCCTCCCCCTGAACCCCTCGCCCTCAACGATGACCCGCCACCTACTACACTATCGGGCTAACATCCTCTGGAACAACGACACGCCTCAGGGTTTATCTGGTCGCCGCCATGCGCCCTCGGAGGAGGTGCCCAAGGAGCGTGCCTGAGGGTCGATCAGGTCATGAGGCAATTACAGGAAGAGTCTTCACATGATCGATGTCCCTTGTACCGTCATCTTCCCATCCATGCATTATTTACATCATGGGACAGAGTGTTGCAGCGGACAGCCACACGAACATAGATGGATCAACACAACCACCACCACCGTGAGAGCATAAAGAAAGCTTCCTATAGACCTTTTTTCCTTTCACAATTACATGTTAATCGCATACATTAATGAATTGTACAAACTCTCAAATTTTTGTTAATATAAATCTTTTTCTTTTTTAAGTGGATATGTGTATCAGCACAGGTTCCAAAAATTATGGAGCAATCTTTCTTGATGCCAACGTCATGCATGTCTAATTAGTGAATTTTACATTTTAGCTCAAAAATTTTCTTCATGATATATTAACAACAAAAATAACAAAATAGTACATTTAAAAAAAGTAGTACGTGTAACATACTAGATTGAGGGGCATAACTGGTTTTGGAGTTCAGACCAGAGATGCTTCCTTAAGTATATGTATTGTAGCCCATAGCAACGCACGGGCCTTCTACTAGTCTCTACTCGTAAAGGCGGAGTTCGCGGTCGTGATGGTAGGTTCGTACATCGTTTGGTTTGGCTTGATTTTGCACACATCCATTAATGCCCAAAATTGATATCATTTATCTCATGCCCAACTCCTGCTATGCCCATACTTGCATGCAGTTATTTAGCAAGATCAGTTAGTGATGTGTGTTAATTAGGCAGACTATTAATATGGCTATTTAATTTGGAAAGTATAGTTGAGCATTGGACGGGAAGACCATATTGATATGAAGAGTATCATTCTTTGGGGAAAAAAGAACCCCATTATTTGGACAAGAGGATCATGTTAATTATGGAAAACATTATCGAGCGTTTGAAAAGTATGATCACTTTAATTATAATGTGTATTATTATTATGACAGGAGGATCACGATAATTATAAAAAGTATCATCGAGTATTGAACAAAAGGTTCACATTAATTACGAAGTGTATTGTTCTTTGGGCACGAGTATCACATTAACTCTGGAAAAAATTATCGAGCCTTAAATGGGAGGATCACATTTATTATGGAAGGCATCACTAGTCAGTAATGCAACCAATTTGGAAACCAAGCCGGATCAATTTGGAAATCAAGCCATTAGTGCAATTAATTAACCATGCAATTAATTATGTACATTTAAGAATGGATTAGTTGCACCAGATTATGTATGAAATCGAGGCATTAATGTAATTAATTAATTTGCGAGACACATAATTAGGGATGCAGATAATTAATGGCCACTGCTACAAATCATCCGGTTGATTTGTGGGAAACATAAATGTCACGCCCTCGATTCAATCGTACACTAATCATACACGCAAATGTGTACGATCAAGATCAAGGAATCACGGGGAGATATCACAACACAACTCTAGACACAAATTAAAATAATGCAAGCTTTATATTACAAGCCAGGGGCCTCGAGGGCTCGAATACATAAGCTTGAATACAAACGAGTCAGCGGAAGCAACAATATCTGAGTACAGACATGAGTTAAACAAGTTTGCCTTAAGAAGGCTAGCACAAAAGCATCTACAATCGAAAAGGCAAGGCCTCCTGCCTGGGAGCCTCCTAACTACTCCTGGTCGTTGGCGTCCTCCACGTAGTAGCAGGCACCCTCGGGGTTGTGGTAGTCGTCGTCAAAGGTGGCGTCTGGATCCTGGGCTCCGACATCTCTGGTTGCCACAACCGGAAAGAAGAAGAAAGGGGGAAAAGGGGGAGCAAAGCAACCGTGAGTACTCATCCAAAGTACTCGCAAGCAAGGATCTACACTACATATGCAACATTATCAAAGAGGGGTTGTATATGTGGACTGGGCTGCAGAAATGCCAGAATAGAGAGAAGGCCTAGTCCTATCAAAGACTAGCATCTTCTGGAAACCACCATCTTGCAGCAAACAAGAGGGAGTAGAGTAGCATAAAGTAAAGTGGTAGTAGTGTTATCAACCTCGGCCAGAGATCCTTTCTCAACTCCCTGCGAGAAAGCAATCCCAGAGCCATACTATCCAGTTATCATCACAATCAAATCCTCATCACCATCCAGTTCTCATCACAAGTATCCAGTTCTAGTTGTATCGATCGGGATACAACTCCAAGTGTCCGTTACCGTAGGACAGGCTATCGATAGATGTTTTCTTCCCTGCAGGGGTGCACCAACTTACCCACCACGCTCGATTGACTCCGGCCGGACACACTTTCCTGGGTCATGCCCGGCCTCGGCCAAACAATACGCCGCAACCCGACCTAGGCTTAATAGAGAGGTCAAGCACGCCGGACTAAACCTATGCCCCCAGGGGTCATGGGCCATCGCCCCGGGAACTCCTGCACGTTGCGTGGGCGGCCGGTGAGCAGACCTAACTACCTCCCTAAAAAGGCAGGAGCTTACCAGTCCAACCCGGCGCGCGTCGCTCCGTCGCTGACGTCTATTAAGCTTCGGCTGATGTACACGACGCAGAACGCCCATACTATGCCCACGTGATGGTTAGTGCTATCAGGCCAGAGGCCCCTCGGATCAAATATCCAAATCGTAGTGGATTAGGAACGCGCGGTAACAAGCAGAGACTCACGAAAGATGTGACCCCGTTGCCCCGTCTCGAGGACTTGCGGCAAGGACTAAGAATGCCCGGCCACGCCTCGTAGTTATCTCGCGGGCACCCTCCAGGTCAACCCGTCTCCACATCACTTTCCAAGTAAGAGTTGTAAAGTCCAAGTATCCGTGTGTCCAAACATCAAGAGGAAAACCCAAGGAATCACCCCCGGTGGGTTCCACTCAATGTAATCATCAAGGTGAACGTAGAAGAATCACCCTCGAGGTTCACACTTGAGGGGTTGCATGACAGAGCCGTATCGGAAGTGGTTAAGGAGGAAATCACCCTCGATGACCACGATCGAATAGCTACACTACAGGTTAACATCAGAAGTGCTGTAGAGGTCTCACCCTCGGCACTCGATAGTAACCTAGCAGTGTCGAGCAACTAAGGGGAAAGTGATTTGCGGTGCCGGGGCCTGGTCTTCAATCCCGTTGATCGGGTCTTCAATGATGAAGCAGGGGCAACAAGGACAAGGTGGGGGTCATTGATGGATCACTAACCAACCTATACTAAGCAATTTAGGATAAGCAGGTAAGGTACAATAACAGATACAAAAGCAGGCTATGCATCAGAATAGGAGCATACAATAATAGTAGCAAAATCTAATGCAAGCATGAGAGAAAGGAATGGGCGATATCGGGATGATCAAAGGGGGGGCTTGCCTGGTTGCTCTGGCAAGGAGGGGTCGTCGTCGACGTAGTCGATCACAGGGGAATCAGTATCGTCAACGGGGTCTATCGAAAAGAAGAGGGGGGAGAAACAGTAAATACATAGCAAGCAAGTGCATACTAGGACAACAGGCAGAGCTAGACGTGTTCTAACGTGGTGCAACACGATACCGACGAGGGCGGAAGTCAACCGAGAATGTTTTCCCGGTTCCGGACCTGTGTCAGATAGATGATCGGAGGGGGAAAGTTCCATGTTCAGCATGCTAGGGGCATGTGACAGATGAACAGACCACGTATTCGGATTCGTTGGATTTTTCTGAGCAACTTTCATATAGAAAACATTTTCATCCGAGTTACGTTTATTTTCTATGAATTTTCAAAGATTAAAGCATTTTCAGAAACTATTAAAAAACAGAAAAGGAAAATTGCATCAGCATGACGTCATAGTGACGTCAACAGTCAATAGGACGGCTGACCGGTCAAAACTGACATGGGGGACCCATCTGTCATAGACAGTGGGTTAAACAGGGTTTAAACTAATCTAAATTTAGTTAGTAAAACTACTGGGCCCACCTGTCAGTGTCTAATTAACTAAACTAATTAGTTTTAATTTTTAGAATCTTTTAGTTAGAGGATTAAGTGGTGGGACCCGCACGTCAGTGGCTGGGGCCTGCCCAGTCAGCATAGTTGACCAGGTCAACTGGTCAACAGGGGCCCGTGGGGCCCGCTGGCAGCGACCCTGGGGGGTGGCCCCAGGTCGGCCACGTTGGCGGCCGGCGCCGGAGTTGCGCCGGCGAGCTCTCCGCGGCGGCGAGTCTGCCGGAGAGGCTCGGATCTCTGCTACAGAACACCAAATCACGCGTTTTCACTTGCGTTCGAACGCTGACGCTGTTGCGCGTCGAGTGGTGCCACTGGACCGACCGGAGATGGCCGGAAAAGGGAGCTACAAGGTCGCCGGCGGCGGTGGTCTACGGTAGCTCGGTGAAAACGAAGAACTAGCGCGCTCACAAGCAATCTAAAGCGTTAGGCCGCACCGCTGGAGGGCCCCGAGCATGATGGTGTGCTCGGACGGCCTTGGCATCGATGGAAGCGACGACGATGAGCGGCACGGCGGAGCTGAGCTCGGTCGTCCATGGCGGCGATGTTATGCGCAGCAGAACGAGGGGAAGGCAGGGGGAGGACGTGCGGTGCTCACCGTGCGGGCGCAAGGAGGCCCCGTGAGTGAACGGGAGCGCAGAGGGAGGTCGAATCAACGACGACGGCGTCCGACGACCCGCGGAGGAGGAAGAAGGGGATCCGATGCTTCGGTGCTCCCCATCCCCCGCTGAGGCCACCAGTCGATGGAGAGGGCGATGTCGGAGGTCACCGACAAGGTCAGCGGGCGCGGGGCCGCCTGTGGCCGCGACAACGATGGAGGACGGCGGCGAGGGCGCTCGGGCCACGGATCTGGAGGAGAGGAGGGCGGAGCGAGCGAGGGAGAGGGAGGGAGAGTGGCAAGTGGGCGAGTGGGAGGCGAGGAGGCCGAGGCATCGGGGAGGCGCAAGCCTTATCCCCTCGCCCGGGCGTCGCCGGCGAGGCGGGTCCGGTGGGGACGGCGCCCCTGTAGCGGCGCGCACTGGGGGAACAGGAAGGGGGGGCGGTGTGGGGAGCTGGGCCGGCTGCTTGAGGTGGGCCGAGGCCCATGGTGGGGGCACGGTGGCCAGCTGGGCCAGTCGGCCCAGTTGAGGGGGGGGGCTTTTCCTTTTTCTTTGCTTTTTTTTTAATTTCCAGCAGCAATTTGCCTTTTCCTTTTAGCCATTAGGACTTTGCAAAATTATGTCATTGGGCAAGATAATTTCAAGGAATTATTGTGCACTGCCACAAAAAGGTTGGGAGGCTTTTGGAATAGTTGCCAATTTTATAAATTAAAAAGGCATTTAATTTATTGCTTAGGTCACTGTTTTAAGTAGTTTAGGCCACTCAAACCTTTTACAAAAAAATGTTGGTTCACCACCAATATTAACAAATGATTATTTGCCACCTGATGAACATTTAGTTTTCATGAAAGAAGAAGCAAATATTTGACATGCAATTTGAATTTGACTTTGAAGCAGATTTTGGACAAGTGGCCTTTTGGCATGATGATCACGATGACATGACCTTCATTAGGGGGAGATTACTGTAGTGTGATGCTGGGGATGTTACAAATCTCCTCCACTACAAGAAATCTCATCCCGAGATTTACGTGGGGAAGCAAAGAGCAACTTCGGGAGAACTGACCCTTATAGGGTTAATTATCAAATGAACAATTCAGGGAATGAGGTAGAAAAATCTCTCGAGTTGAAACTTATTAAAACATCGAGAGCAAAGTATGAAGGTACAATAGGAAGTTTCAAACGAATGGACAAACGATTGATACCTGAATAGAGTGTGAGAAAGGGGTTCAGAGCATCGGGAATAGATCATCTCTCGAAAGGCGGCTCGTGGCATGATACGAAGCCAGATGCAAGAATATTTCAGAATCAAAGATATACAGGAGAGTCAGGTTCCGAACTTATGGAACTGTGGGTTATGGGCCCACCATGTGGGTTAATAGAAGAAAGGGGGCCGATAGCAAGGCATGTCAGATGATAGACTGTCAGTTATGTTGGCAACAACGTTGGTACCAAGGGCGAGGGACGAAGAGAACCATTTTCCTGCTCGTTGAACGAGGCGGACCAATAGGCAAAGTACTCGTCCATCGAGGGTTACCAGGATGTCGTCAGCAATAGTAACAGGGTCACACTGACAGAGTTGTAAACCGAGGTGTTTCCATAAGCAGGGAATTATTTCTGCTTATAACATATATAGATCACAAGAAAGGTTGAGCAAACCAATGGAAAGGAAAATGTGTTTATCGAATCAACAACCCAAAGGAAGGGAAGATGTGTTTACTCATAAGAGTTGGGATTATATCCCTCCCAAGGGGAAGCGGAGCAGGATATACATGATATGACAACAAGTTTAAATATCATTTATATAAAGGGGGTGAGGGGATAATCATGATATTACCCATACAATGGTGTTTGGATAATAGATCAAGAAACACTCGACAGTGTGCTTCCAATGTTCATGGTTGATATTCGGAATACCTCAGTCATGCTTCGAGGTAGCATTAACTTGGTGTTACAAGTAGGGGCTGGAGTTGAAGATCACAAGAAATACTCAAAGAACGATTGCAGGAATAGCAAGGAGTCCAAGGTATAACCAAGACATGATCAACATGTGTTGGAAAGGAGATAAGGGGGTTGTTAATGATAATTCAAATCATTGAAGGTCAAGGATGGTATTTCTCACCATGAATTCAATTGTCATTTCAACAGAAGTCAAAATGTTGATGCTGATCACGACGCCTTTGTCGAGAGGCTCTATGAAGATGCCATCGAACAGCAACGACATCAAGCAAAAGGAATGTTGAAGCAAAGGCTATTGGAACCACGTATACGACACAAGCTCGGATTCAAGCTTGTTGTTCAAGGAGGAATGATAAGATGAGGAAGATTGACGTAAGCATAGCTCGTCGTCGGAAGTTGTGCTCCAGAAGAAGGACCGGATAGCACAGTTAAAATTAGCTCGATAATGATATAGCCGATCAGGCTAGGAATGATGTGATGGAGTATCATTCCAATGAGAATTCACAAGAGGTAGTGCAATGACACAATATCCTCGAGATAACAGGGGGCAACACTCGAGGTAGATCGAAATAGAGGTTGGACAGATGAAAAGATCTATAGAAGACAAGTATTTTAACTTGTGCGAGAAATGGAATCAAAGGGGAACAATCATGGTCAGAACCACAGTTGCAAAGGACCAAACATAGTTACCAGATGAACTTCAAGGGGATTATTATTATCACAAGAAGCTTCCATGATAAGTTCCACATCGGGTCCATGGGCATGAACACAAAGTTCAAGGTCGACTCCCACTTCTTCAATGCATATCCTTTCATTTACTTCTCGCGTTCAATGAAGTTGTAGTGTTGACATGTTATCTGGCAAAACACCATAAGAGTAAGACTCATTAAAAACTCTCGGGTTCAAACGGATTAGGGGAGGCATAGGTTCAACCCATAGGGGCATCTTAGGAACCTATTCCACAAACTTCAAAAGTAAACAACACAAGCTCGAAGCAGAGCATGGTTGACAAAAGGAGAGGATACAATTTACCAAAGGCTTTATGTATCCGAGAAAAGGCTCACAAGGTTATTGCATATGAAGGATGTTGTCGGATAACAACCCGGCAATGGGCCTGCCGGTCCACAATGGAGCTGATGTGAGTATCGGTACTCAATCAGAGGAAGAAAGAATGCAAAGGCATCGGATTATAGAACATCTGAATAATTCGATGCTTGGGTACAAAGGAATTATGTTTTCAAGACGAAGGATCAGAAGCAGAGGCTCTGAACAAAAGATGAGTAAGTTGAATAGACTTAGAGGTGTACCCGATCAAATCTAGATTGGGAAAGAACCAGCTCATATCTCGGAGGATGTCTGAGCCGGAAAGAAAATTTCCAAGGATTGATTGATGATTGCGAGTATTTGCACACACGCTGAATCCATAGGAACAAAATGACAATCACAAAGAATTTTAAAGAATATTGCTAGACATATGGAATTAATCCTAATGCAAGCAAGAAAGGAGAATCAAGAGCAATAGGTTGCAAACGATTTTGAAAGATCAGATAGCCTTTTCAGGTATTAGGAAAGCAAATGAACAACTAGGGATGAACGAACCCCGGTTAAGTGAATTATCCGCAGTCTGAAAAGAAGCTGCAAAGCACAAGGCCACAAAGGATTCTCGGAACAACGGAGAGTACTAGTGGTATCTCGTAATAACAGGAGCAACTAGGGATAAAGGTACAAGCGGCAAGGATGTTATTCAGGGGGATTATCAGTGGTCAAGATCTGCAAGGCAGTTGGCACAGGGTCTCGACAAACATCGAGGAGTATCCGCAGAATCTTCTCACGAAGCAAGCAATCATCGATAATGTTGGGGCTCTCCAGGAGAAAGTGGGTACGAGAACCCAATGTCAGAGTTAGTAAAATGTTTGACCCGAATAGACGAGAGATCAGAGTCCCAGAGTATAGACAAGGAATAAAAGATCCTAATACCACCCAATTGGCGACGTGGGCCCGTAAGCCACACAACCAAGTTAGTAAAACAGTTTTCGGTTTCTAGACTCAACTTCGGCCAAGGAGATGGAAAGGGGGCTACCTACAGGCAGTCGGCTCTGAAACCAACTTGTCACGCCCTCGATTCAATCGTACACTAATCATACACGCAAATGTGTACGATCAAGATCAGGGAATCACGGGGAGATATCACAACACAACTCTAGACACAAATTAAAATAATACAAGCTTTATATTACAAGCCAGGGGCCTCGAGGGCTCGAATACATAAGCTCGAATACAAACGAGTCAGCGGAAGCAACAATATCTGAGTACAGACATGAGTTAAACAAGTTTGCCTTAAGAAGGCTAGCACAAAAGCATCTACGATCGAAAAGGCAAGGCCTCCTGCCTAGGAGCCTCCTAACTACTCCTGGTCGTTGGCGTCCTCCACGTAGTAGCAGGCACCCTCGGGGTTGTGGTAGTCGTCGTCAAAGGTGGCGTCTGGATCCTGGGCTCCGACATCTCTGGTTGCCACAACCGGAAAGAAGAAGAAAGGGGGAAAAGGGGGAGCAAAGCAACCGTGAGTACTCATCCAAAGTACTCGCAAGCAAGGATCTACACTACATATGCAACATTATCAAAGAGGGGTTGTATATGTGGACTGGGCTGCAGAAATGCCAGAATAGAGAGAAGGCCTAGTCCTATCAAAGACTAGCATCTTCTGGAAACCACCATCTTGCAGCAAACAAGAGGGAGTAGAGTAGCATAAAGTAAAGTGGTAGTAGTGTTATCAACCTCGGCCAGAGATCCTTTCTCGACTCCCTGCGAGAAAGCAATCCCAGAGCAATACTATCCAGTTATCATCACAATCAAATCCTCATCACCATCCAGTTCTCATCACAAGTATCCAGTTCTAGTTGTATCGATCGGGGTACAACTCCAAGTGTCCGTTACCGTAGGACAAGCTATCGATAGATGTTTTCTTCCCTGCAGGGGTGCACCAACTTACCCACCATGCTCGATTGACTCCGGCCGGACACACTTTCCTGGTTCATGCCCGGCCTCGGCCAAACAATACGCGGCAACCCGACCTAGGCTTAATAGAGAGGTCAAGCACGCCGGACTAAACCTATGCCCCCAGGGGTCATGGGCCATCGCCCCGAGAACTCCTGCACGTTGCGTGGGCGGCCGATGAGCAGACCTAGCTACCTCCCTAAAAAGGCAGGAGCTTACCAGTCCAACCCGGCGCGCGCCGCTCCGTCGCTGACGTCTATTAAGCTTCGACTGATGTACACGACGCAGAACGCCCATACTATGCCCACGTGATGGTTAGTGCTATCAGGCCAGAGGCCCCTCGGATCAAATATCCAAATCGTAGTGGATTAGGAACGCGCGGTAACAAGCAGATACTCATGAAAGATGTGACCCCGTTGCCCCGTCTCGAGGACTTGCGGCAAGGACTAAGAATGCCCGGCCACGCCTCGTAGTTATCTCGCGGGCACCCTCCAGGTCAACCCGTCTCCACATCACTTTCCAAGTAAGAGTTGTAAAGTCCAAGTATCCGTGTGTCCAAACATCAAGAGGAAAACCCAAGGAATCACCCCCGGTGGGTTCCACTCAATGTAATCATCAAGGTGAACATAGAGGAATCACCCTCGAGGTTCACACTTGAGGGGTTGCACGACAGAGCCGTATCGGAAGTGGTTAAGGAGGAAATCACCCTCGATGACCACGACCGAATAGCTACACTACAGGTTAACATCAGAAGTGCTGTAGAGGTCTCACCCTCGGCACTCGATAGTAACCCAGCAATGTCGAGCAACTAAGGGGAAAGTGATGTGCGGTGCCGGGGCCTGGTCTTCAATCCCGTTGATCGGGTCTTCAATGATGAAGCAGGGGCAACAAGGACAAGGTGGGGGTCACTGATGGATCACTAACCAACCTATACTAAGCAATTTAGGATAAGCAGGTAAGGTACAATAACAGATACAAAAGCAGGCTATGCATCAGAATAGGAGCATACAATAATAGTAGCAAAATCTAATGCAAGCATGAGAGAAAGGAATGGGCGATATCGGGATGATCAAAGGGGGGGCTTGCCTGGTTGCTCTGGCAAGGAGGGGTCGTCGTCGACGTAGTCGATCACAGGGGCATCAGCATCGTCAACGGGGTCTACCGAAAAGAAGAGGGGGGAGAAACAGTAAATACATAGCAAGCAAGTGCATACTAGGACAACATGCAGAGCTAGACGTGTTCTAACGTGGTGCAACACGATACCGACGAGGGCGGAAGTCAACCGGGAATGTTTTCCCGGTTCCGGACCTGTGTCAGACAGATGACCGGAGGGGGAAAGTTCCATGTTCAGCATGCTAGGGGCATGTGACAGATGAACAAACAGCGTATTCAGATTCGTTGGATTTTTCTGAGCAACTTTCATATAGAAAACATTTTCATCCGAGTTACGGTTTATTTTCTATGAATTTTCAAAGATTAAAGCATTTTTAGAAACTATTAAAAAATAGAAAAGGAAAATTGCATCAGCATGATGTCATAGTGACGTCAACAGTCAACAGGACGGCTGACCGGTCAAAACTGACATGGGGGACCCATCTGTCATAGACAGTGGGTTAAACAGGGTTTAAACTAATCTAAATTTAGTTAGTAAAACTACTGGGGCCACCTGTCAGTGTCTAATTAACTAAACTAATTAGTTTTAATTTTTAGAATCTTTTAGTTAGAGGATTAAGTGGTGGGACCCACATGTCAGTGGCTGGGGCCTGCCCAGTCAGCATAGTTGACCAGGTCAACTGGTCAACAGGGGCCCGTGGGGCCCGCTGGCAGCGACCCAGGGGGTGGCCCCAGGTCGGCCACGTTGGCGGCCGGCGCCGGAGTTGCGCCGGCGAGCTCTCCGCGGCGGCGAGTCCGCCGGAGAGGCTCGGATCTTCGCTACAGAACACCAAATCACGCGTTTTCACTTGCGTTCAAACGCTGACGCTGTCGCGCGTCGAGTGGTGCCACTGGACCGACCGGAGATGGCCGGAAAAGGGAGCTGCAAGGTCGCCGGCGGCGGTGGTCTATGGTAGCTCGGCGAAAACGAAGAACTAGCGCACTCACAAGCGATCTAAAGCGTTAGGCCGCATCGCTGGAGTGCCCCGAGCATGATGGTGTGCTCGGACGGCCTTGGCATCGATGGAAGCGACGACGATGAGCGGCACGGTGGAGCTGAGCTCGGTCATCCATGGCGGCGATGTTATGCGCAGCAGAACGAGGGGAAGGCAGGGGGAGGACGTGCGGTGCTCACCGTGCGGGCGCAAGGAGGCCCCGTGAGTGAACGGGAGCGCAGAGGGAGGTCGAATCAACGACGACGGCGTCCGACGACCCGCGGAGGAGGAAGAAGGGGATCCGACGCTTCGGTGCTCCCCATCCCCCGCTGAGGCCACCAGTCGATGGAGAGGGCGATGTCGGAGGTCACTGACAAGGTCAGCAGGCGCGGGGCCGCCGGTGGCCACGACAACGATGGAGGACGGCGGCGAGGGCGCTCGGGCCACGGATCTGGAGGAGAGGAGGGCGGAGCGAGCGAGGGAGAGGGAGGGAGAGTGGCAAGTGGGCGAGTGGGAGGCGAGGAGGCCGAGGCGTCGGGGAGGCGCAAGCCTTATCCCCTCGCCCGGGCGTCGCCGGCGAGGCGGGTCCGGTGGGGACGGCGCCCCTGTAGCGGCGCGCACTGGGGGAACAGGAAGGGGGGCGGTGTGGGGAGCTGGGCCGGCTGCTTGAGGTGGGCCGAGGCCCATGGTGGGGGCACGGTGGCCAGCTGGGCCAGTCGGCCCAGTTGAGGGGGGGGGCTTTTCCTTTTTCTTTGCTTTTTTTTAATTTCCAGCAGCAATTTGCCTTTTCCTTTTAGCCATTAGGACTTTGCAAAATTATGTCATTGGGCAAGATAATTTCAAGGAATTATTGTGCACTGCCACAAAAAGGTTGGGAGGCTTTTGGAATAGTTGCCAATTTTATAAATTAAAAAGGCATTTAATTTATTGCTTAGGTCACTGTTTTAAGTAGTTTAGGCCACTCAAACCTTTTACAAAAAAATGTTGTTTCACCACCAATATCAACAAATGATTATTTGCCACCTGATGAACATTTAGTTTTCATGAAAGAAGAAGCAAATATTTGACATGCAATTTGAATTTGACTTTGAAGCAGATTTTGGACAAGTGGCCTTTTGGCATGATGATCATGATGACATGACCTTCATTAGGGGGAGATTACTGTAGTGTGATGCTGGGGATGTTACAAATCTCCTCCACTACAAGAAATCTCGTCCCGAGATTTACGTGGGGAAGCAAAGAGCAACTTCGGGAGAACTGACCCTTCGGGAGAACCGCCTCTGTAGCCACTAGATACGCTCCATCGTAGCCGTCGCTTTGCCCTCTCGATCATGAATGCTCTCCTGCAGCACACGCCCCCTCCCTAGCATCCCTTTTTGTTCCTATGGACAAAAACAGCCACCCGCTCGCCCCTGGTTGCAGCGCCGGCGGCGCCGATGCTACTGGTCGCCGGTGCAGTAAACCACATCGTCCGCTGGATGATGCAAAGCAACACCCGCGAGGAAGCGTCTGACGAGTGCTCCATTGCAGCCACCCAACATCACGGAAGTTACTGTGACAGTGGCGGGCTGCGATTTGAGCAGCAACGATGACAAATTATGCAGCACCGATGGCGAGCTGCATACGTTGCCCTGCTTGCAGCAAATTGTGTGTTGCATCCATAGCTGCATCACGCAGTACATGGACTTTGCCATGCAGTAACGCGGCGACGCGGATGGCCGGCGTCGAGCACTTTGTTTGCAGCAACAATAGCTATTGCAGCGAGGCAGCAGCAAGCGATGGGTCGTCGTCGTTTCTGCCGGTTTGCAACAACGGTGGGGGGGTGGCTGGCGTCGCCATGGAATGTTCTCCTCTCTAGCAGCAGTGCATGGGAGGGAGAGACATGAGGAAGAAGACGGCACCACAGTTTCGGTCTGAGAGGATAAGGTGGGGAGGATAAAGGCAGGGAGTGCATGCGGTTGGTTGTGGGCGGGCCTACAGGGGGCACGTGTCAAATGTAGGAGGCGGTTTGCAGGAGAGATAGATCAGCCGGTTGAAAGCAAGACTTTTCCATAATTAATAGTAGGAAGTTTTTTCAAATTTATCATTACTATTAAACCCTAGATCCCCTTATGAAAAAAACCATCTGCTCCTACCTCCCAACACGCACAAGAAGACCCGCCTCACTTGCCTCAAGGAAAAAGAAAAAGAATAATTTGGAAACCAATCACCAAATCAGTTGGGAATCAAGTCATAACACAATTAGTTAGCCAGATTAATTAGATGTGAAATTAATTAAGTATGTTTAAGTAGGTATTTTTTGTGAAAAATCAAGTTGAGAATTGAGCTATTAATGTAGTTAATTAATTGGTTGGACACTTAATTAGGGATGCACATAACTAACAATAGGAAGTTTTTTCAACCATGTCTCTACTATTAAATAGGAGTTGGGGACTATATGTGGTATGTCCAACTCAACTCCCCTTGATCCCGCCTACAAAAAAACCCATCCGCCACCACCTCCTCATACGCACAAGAAAACCCACCTCCCTTGCCTAACACAAAAAAAATGAGGAATAGAACATCCTCCTCCCAAACCCCTCCCCCTCAACGATGATCTGCTGCTTACCACACTGTCGGGTTAACATCCTCTGAAACAACGACACGCCTCAGGGTTAATCCGGTCTCCGCCATGCGCACTCAGAGGAGGTGCCCAAGGAGCATGCTTGAGGGTCGGTCTGGCCGAGAGGCAATTATAGGAATAGTCTTCACATGATAGATGTCCCTCGTACCATCATCTTCCCATCCAAGCATTATTTACATCATGGGACGAGTGCTGCAGCAGACAACCAGACGAACATAGATGGATCAACCCAGCCACCACCACCATGAGAGCACAAAGCGAGCTTCCTATAGACCTTTTTCCTTTCACATTTACATGTTAATCGCATGCATTCATGAATTGTGCAAGCTCTCAGATTTTTGTTAATATAAATCTTGTTCTTTTTTAAGTAGATATGTGTATCAGCACACGTTCCAAAACTTATGGAAGCAATCTTTCTTGATACCAACGTCATGCATGTCTAATTAACGGGAAAAAATTGGCTCAAATTTTTTTCCTGATATATTAACAACAAAAATAACAAAAGAGTACATTTAAAAAAAGTAGTACATGTAACATAATAGATTGAGGGGCATAACTGGTTTCGGAGTTCAGACCAGAGATGCTTCCTTAAGTATATGCATTGTAGCCCATAGCAACGCACAGGCATTCTACTAGTCTCAACTCCTAAAGGGGGAGTTCGCGGTCATGATGGTAGGTTCATACATCGTTTGGTTTGGCTTGATTTCACACACATCCATTAATGCCCAAAATTCATATCATTTATCTCATGCCCAATTCCTGATATGCCCATACTTGCATGCAGTTATTTAGCAAGATCGATTAATGATGTGTGTTAATTAGGCAGACAGTTAATATGGCTATTTAGTTTGAAAAGTATAATTGAGCATTGGATGGAAGGACCATACTGATATGAAGAGTATCATTCTTTGGGAAAAAGAACCCCATTATTTGGACAAGAGGATCATGCTAACTATGGAAAACATTGTCGAGCGTTTGAAAGTAGGATCACTTTAATTATAAAGTGTATTATTATTTGTATAGCACGATAATTATAAAAAGTATCATCGAGTATTGAACAAAAGGTTCACGTTAATTACGAAGAGTATTGTTCTTTGGGCACGAGTATCACATTAACTATGGAAAGCATTATCGAGCCTTAAATGGGAAATTCACATTAATTATGGAAGGCATCACTAGTCAATAATGCAAACCAATTTGGAAACCAAGCATCAAATCAATTTGGAAATCAAGCCATTAATGCAATTAATTATGTCTGTTTAAGAATGGATTCTTTGCACCAGATTATGTATGAAATCAAGCCATTAATGTAATTAATTAATTAGCAAGACACATAATTAGGGATACAAATAATTAATAGTAGGAAGTTCTTTCAAATTTATCATTGCTATTAAACCCTAAATCCCCTTATGAAAAAACCCATCCGCTCCCACCTCCCCACGCGCACAAGAAAACCCACCTCCCTTGCCTCAAGAAAAAAGAAAAATAATTATTTGGAAACCAATCACTAAATCAGTTGCAAATCAAGTCATAATGCAATTAATTAGCCAGCTAATTAATTAGATGTGCAATTAGTTAAGTCTGTTTAAGTAGGTATTTTTTGTGACAAATCAAGTTGAGAACTGAGACATTAATGCAGTTAATTAATTGGTCAGACACTTAATTAGGGATGCACATAACTAACAATAGAAAGTTTTTTCAACCATGTCTCTACTATTAAATGGGAATTGGGGACTATACGTGGTATGTCCAACTCAACTCCCCTTGATCCCGCCTACTATAAACCCATTTGCCACCACCTCTTCATACGCACAAGAAAACCCACCTCCCTTGCCTCAAGAAAAAAGAAATAATAATAATACTAATTTGGAAACCAGTCACCAAATTAGTTTGGGAATCAAGTCATAATGCAATTAATTAGCCAAGTAATTATTTACATGTGCAATTAATTAAGTCTATTTAAGTAGGTATTTTTTGACAAATCAATTTTAGAATCGAGCTGTTAATGCAATTAATTAATTAGTCAGACACTTAATTAGGGATGCACATAACTAATAATCCGAAGTTTTTTCAGCCATGTCTCTACTATTAAATGGGAGTTGGGTACTATACGTGGTACGTCCAACACAACTCCCCTTGACCCCCCACTCCACGAAAAACCCATCAACCACCACCTCCTAATACGCACCAGAAAGCCCACCTCCCTTGCATAGTTGCATCACGCAAAAAAAAGGTCGTCCTCCTTCCGAACCGGTCCCCCTCAATGATGATTCGCTGCCTATTGCACTATCGGGCTGACATCCTTTGAAACAACAACACGTCACAGGGTTGATTTGGTCGCTGTCATGCGTCCTCAAAGGAGGTGCCCAAGGAGCATGCCTAGGGTCGGTCCGGTCTAGAAGAAGTTGCGGGAAGAGTCTTCACATGATTGATAACCCTCGTACCATCATCTTCATATCCATGCATTATTTACATCATGGGAGTAGTAACACAGCAGATGGCTGGACGAGCATAGATGGATCAACCCAGCCGCCGCCACCCTGAGAGCACAAAGCGAGCTTCCTATAAACCTTTTTTTATTTCACAATTACATGTTAACCGCATACATTCATGAATTGTGCACACTTTCGAATTTTTTAAACATAAATATTGTTCTTTTTTAAATGGATATGTGTGTCAACACATGTTCCAAAAATTATGTAAGCAATCATTCTTTATACCAATGTCTTGCATGTCTAATTAGTGAATTTTATTTCGTAGCTCAAAATTTTCTTCATCATATACCAACAACCAAAATAACAAAGGAGTAAATTTTAAAAAGTAGTGGGTGTAACATACTAGATTGAGGGGCATTACCGGATTAGGAGTTTAGACCAGAGATGCTTCCCAAAGTATATGCATTGTAGCCCATAGCAACGTACGGGCATTCTACTAGTCACTACTCCTAAAGGGAGAGTTCGCGGTCATGATGGTAGGTTCGTACATCATTTGGTTTGGTTCGACTTCGCACGCTTCACTTAATGCCCAAAATTCATCCCATTTATCTCTTGTCCAATTCCTGCTTTGCCCACACTTGCTTGCAATTAATTAGCAGACTAAGGCATAGCCTAGTGGTGGGAAGGGGCTGATGCCTTTCCACCCACCCATATTCAAGGCATGGTACTTGCAATTTGGATTTGTTGCACCAATTATACTCTAGGGGTTCCCTTACAGTCTTTCTATCAAAAAAAATTAGCCAGACCGGTTAATTATGTGTGTTAATTAGGCAGACAGTTAATATGCCTATTTAATTTGGAAAGTATAATCGAGCTTTGGACGGGAGGATCATACTAATATGAAAAGTATCATTCTTTGGACAGAAAGATCACATTAATTATGAAGAGTATCATTTGACAAGAGGATCATGTTAATTATGGAAAATATTAACAAGCGTTTGAAAGTAGGATCACTTTAATTATAAAGAGTATTATTATTTGGAGAGGAGAATCACGGTAATTATAAAAAGTATCATCGAGCGGTGAACGGAAGGATCACATTAATTATGAAGAGTATTGTTCTTTGGACATGAGTATCACATTAACTATAGAAAGTATTATCGAGCCTTAAATGGGAGGATCACATTAATTATGAAAGGTATCACTAGTCAATAATGCAAAACCATTTGGAAACCAAGCACCGAATCAATTTGGAAATCAAGCCATTAATGCAATTAATTACGCATGCAATTAATTATGTATGTTTATGCATGGACTTTTTCACGAAATTAAGTAGGAAATCAAGCCATTAATGTAATTAGATAATTAACTAGACATATAATTAGGGATGCAGATAATTAATAGTAGGAAGTTTTTTCAAATTTGTCATTACTATTAAACCCTAGACCCCCTTACGAAAAAACCCATCCGCTCCCGCCTCCGCACAGGTACAAGAAAAGCCACCTCCCATGCCTCAAGCAAAAAGAAAAAATAATAATTTGGAAACCAATCACTAAATCAGTTTGGGAATCAAGTCATAATGCAATTAATTAGCTAGATAATTATTTACGTATGTAATTAATTAAGTCCATTTATGTAGGTATTTTTTGTGACAAATTAATTTTAGAATCGAGTTGCTAATGAAATTAATTAATTAGTCAGATACTAAATTAGGGATGCACATAACTATTAATAGGAAGTTTTTGCAGCCATGTCTCTACTATTAAATTGAACATGGGGTACTATACATGGTACGTCCAACACAACTCCCCTTGCCCCCCCCCCCCCATGAAAAAACCCATCCACCACCACCTCCTCATACGCACAAGAAAATCCACCTCCCTTGCTTCGCAAAACCCAAAAATTAGAGAGAAAAAAAGATCGTCCTCCTTACGAACCCCTCCCCCTCAATGATGATCTGCAGCATATTGCACTGCTGGGCTGACATCCTTTGTAATAACGACACGCCGCAGGGTTGATCCGGTCGCCGCCGTGCGTCCTAAGTGGAGGTGCCCAAGGAGCGCGCCTCAGGGTCGGTCTGGTCCAGTGGCAGTTACAGGAAGAGTCTTCACATGATCGATGTCCCTCATACCATCATCTTCATGTCCATGCATGATTTACGTCATGAGACGAGTGTTGTAGCAGACGGACGAATGAGCATAGATGGATCAACCCAGCTGCCACCACCCTGACAGCCCAAAGCGAGCTTCCTATAGACCTTTTTTTACGATTACATGCTAACCGCATACATTCACGAATTGTACAAACTCTCGGATTTTTTATATATAAATATTGTTATTTTTTTAAATGGATATGTGTGTCAGCCAAAAATTATGTAAACAATCATTCTTTATACCAATGTCTTGCATGTCCGGGTAGTGAATTTTATTTTGTAGCTCAAACTTTCTTCATGGTATACCAACAACCAAAATAACAAAAAAGTACATTTAAAAAAGCAATAGGTGTAACATACTAGATTGAGGGGCATAATTAGATTAGGAGTTCAGACCAGAGATGATTCCTAAAAGCATTGCAGCCCATAGCAACGCACGGGCATTCTACTAGTAAAAATTAGTGTCGAGAGTATATATAATATGTCTTTCCTCACCGGTGTAAAATTGTATTTCTTGCGAACCAACAAGTGGTCGAATGGTTAGGTGGTAAGTAGTATCCCAGTCCATATAGTTCAAGTCCTAGACTTGACATTGCTGCTCACAGTGTCCTAGATTTATTTCAGGCCTTCTTGCGATATGCGTTCAGTGGGAGGAGACATTCGAATCGACTACGAAGATGTTTGTGACGACTTCATCAATCTGAAGACAGTGGCGGTGCCAGGAATCCAACCGTGTGTAGTCAATTGAATGTTGTGTAGTCAGATATATGCATTTATAAGATTTTTTGGCATGATTTCTACTTGATGCATGTAGTTTTTGCAAAAAGTTGGGTAGTCATTTGACTACCCAGCCCAAGTGTGGCTTCGCCACTGTCTGAAGATAATGTGCCGACTCAATCTCTTGGAGGTGCTCATAGGCGTAGGGTATGTGTGCATATGTTCATAGGGATGACTGTATGTGTGTATGTATGAGCGTCTGCATCTGTACTGTGTTAAAATTGTATATTTCCATTATTATTATTTTTCTTATTGGCAGGCACCATCATGTGGACGGTTTGACAAGTTAATTGAGTGCCACGTATTACCTTTTTTTTAGTGTTAGCTATAGGTGAACCGTAACCATATAATCACCGCGGGTCTAAAGTATCAGGATCGCGTGTATATTTTTATACTATTAAAGAAAAAACACAAGCAGAAGCAAAAAATGCCAAACGGAGACCGAGCTTCATGGAGGCCTTAATTTGAAATGTTCAAAATTCAAACTTTGCATTTCAAAAAATTCTAAAAGAAAATCATCTGTTTCAGGTCAGAATTCATTAAAATGAGAACTACACAAAAAGGACAAATCTGAGGCTTTTTAGCATACGTACTGTTCATCCTTAAAGTTTATGAATTTTTTTTTGCAGCTCGCAATTCAAGGTATTTCATCCTAAAAAATTTCACACATACACATTACATCCTTGCATACATGTGTATTTACTTTTATTATTTGAAACTGAAAATTTTGAATTTCAAATGTTTCAAAATAAAGACTTCAATGAAGTTCGGTCTTCAAAATGACCTACTCAAGAAGGACCAAATTCAAACACCAGCTAGTCAGCAACCCGAAACAGTTACTGGTACAAGATACATGCTGCACTACAACAGAAAAGAAATAAGAACGCAAAGAGACGGGCAGAACGATGCAGTAAAGTACAGATTTTCCATAGCTTTGCCGCCCATCCACCCTCGCACTGCACTTTATGCCGAAGAACACGTGCCCAAGTTTGGTTTACAGTGATTAAACACTGTTTACATGTTGAGCACTCTTAGGCGCAAACTACACATAATCTGGAGTTCTGGAGTCTGGACACTGAGTGAGCAAAGATCTTAGGCCGTCAGCCGGTTGAGCAGCTGCCGAAAGCTTTTGCGTTGCATGTCGTTCCTCTGCTTTGCTATGCTTGCTCTGTTTTGAACATCCTGAACTTTGAACACTTGAAGGTAGCTTCTGAAGTTTGAACACTTCGTATTTACTTGTACCTAATTTATATTTCAAATCACTGGAACAAACACTGGCATGGACCAAGTAATGCAAGATACTCATATATTACCATCACCAACGTACATGCGCGAGAATATCTCTCCCACAGAGAGCAGAACGAGACACACGAAAATGCTGGGGGTGAGTTTCTACAAGGGAAAATCTCTTTCATCACACGTACTGCTCACATCGACAGAATACTATGATGACCAACGGCGCTCAGCAGAACAGAGCTGAGCCAAACGTACATACTACAACATCAGTGGCCGCCGCCGATCCCGCCACCGCCACCTTTGCCGATCCCGAAACCAAACCCACCTCCCTTGCCAAAGCCTCCGCCGCCACCACCGCCACCACCACCTCCGCCGCCTCCACCGCCAAAGCCGCCGCCTAGTCCAGCACCTTTGCCAAAGCCGCCACCGAGACCCCCACCCTTTCCGATGCCACCACCGAGTCCATGGCTGATGCCGCCTCCGAGCCCGCCGCCATTTCCGAGACCACCACCATTGCCATACCCGCCACCGGCACCACCACCGAGTCCTCCACCGTTGCCAATGCCTCCGCCAAGACCTCCACCTTTACCGAAACCACCGCCGATGCCGTGGCCTATTCCTCCACCAAGACCGCCACCTTTGCCGATGCCGCCGCCAAGACCTCCACCCTTACCAAATCCACCACCAAGTCCTCCGCCTTTGCCGATGCCGCCGCCAAGACCTCCACCCTTACCAAATCCACCACTGAGTCCTTCGCCTTTGCCAATGCCGCCACCAAGACCTCCACCCTTACCAAATCCACCACCGAGTCCTCCGCCTTTGCCGATGCCGCCGCCAAGTCCTCCACCGATGCCATGGCCTATTCCACCACCTTTACCGATGCCTCCACCAAGACCTCCACCTTTACCAAAACCACCGCCAAGGCCTCCACCTTTGCCGATACCACCACCAAGGCCGCCACCTTTGCCGATACCACCGCTAAGGCCATGGCCTATTCCACCACCAAGACCACCACCTTCCCCAATACCCCCGCCATTGCCGATTCCACCACCAAGACCTCCACCTTTACCAAAACCACCACCAATGCCATGGCCTATTCCACCACCAAGACCACCACCTTTACCAATACCACCGCCGAGTCCAGCACCCTTACCAAACCCGCCGCCAAGCCCTCCTCCTTTGCCAAACCCACCACCAAGACCTCCACCGACACCATGGCCAGCCCCACCACCTAGTCCTCCACCACCACCGTAGCCGCCACCGCCACCGAGCCCTCCTCCACCACCGTAGCCGCCACCGCCACCTCCACCGAGCCCACCACCCTTCCCAAGGCCACCTCCAAGTCCCTTGCCGAAGTGCTTCTTCAGCAACAGGAACTTCTCGTCGGCGGCGTGCTTCCCCTTGTTCGCGACGGGCCTCGCCCATGCGCCCACCGCCGCGCTGCTCAGGCAGAGCAGCAGCGCAAGCGCCACAGCCTTGCTCCCCATCACTCCACTCCCCCTTCTCCCCATGGCTAGGCTGGCTGGCTGGCTACGAGCTTACTGAAGAAGAAGCTTGGGTCTCCAATGTCTGCAGCCGGCTAGCGCGTTATATAGCTGCTGGAAAGCTGCGTAGCATTGAATGGATGGTCAGCTGTGCACTGGACTGGCCATGTGACGCGAGAGGACAGAGGAAGGTGGTGGGGAGGGGAGGTAGCCATGCATGGCCGGCGGTGGCGCAATGAAGGAGCTCGCAGCTGGGTGGTTGGGGTGGTGATGGGAGGACTAAATTGGGTGCTGCTGGGGACAGACTGGCACATGGATCATGGATAGGAAGAGGACGCATTCACATGTTTGCCCTGTAGTACATCGATCCACGGCTGCATGCAGTTCACCTGGATGTTCACGGTGATTATTGTATCTGCAGCCATGAAATTTCTGAGCGCCTAGCTCTGGTGGTGGTGGAGTAGAACTGTAGAAGTTGTTTGGGTCAAGGTGGTCGGCTGGTGTGTTCTTTTGAACTACTAGATGATTCGGCGGGAATTTAATGGCTGGAAATATATATATATACCATTTTATTGTAGTGATGATGCTCGGAAAATGGCTGAATGATTGGTTGGTTGTTAGCAGGGGGATGCTCTGTAGGTAGCTGTAGCTGTGGCGAAGTGCTGGAAGAATGTTCCCACAGATGCATCTACAGAGGAAATAATTAGCAGTAGAGAATCCCCATAAATGCTGTTACTTGGAATATTAGTGATGAAGTGGCATCGTTAAGCATGTAGGAGTACGATGAAAAGGACACGCTAACGGCAGCTAGATATGCAGGCCCAGGTTGATGATGCAAGCTTTCTTCTAATCTTAGGAAAAATCTGAGATTTAACGGTCGGTTGCAGGAGCTCCAATCTGATACTACATCGATCCTAACCAGGAATTAATTAAATCCAGTGCTACAACTGATCATTCTTAGTTTCAGTTTTCTAGTAGATCCAAGATGTGATACACAAATGTACTCTGGCTTTGGCCCCCAAAATTGTTGCTGAATCATGGTATTCTCCTCCATAGAATGGAATGCTAGTGTCCGTCAGACTGAAGGGGAGATCAAAGGTAAGAAATAACAAGATAAAATTCAGAAAAGTCTCGGAGCACCCATGTACAGAATCACCATTCACTGACCACTGAAGCAACCCTATACAAAACTAGTCATCATTTTTCGCATAAAATGAGACATTTACTCGAAGCGGCATGGCAGTCATGGTACGTAACTCAACTGATTTACAGCAAAATAGCACAACGACAAAAACAATAACACCTAAGAGTAACTCCAACGCGCCTACCCAACCAGGCGCACGCTTTGTCCGTTTTTCGTCCATTTGAGTCGGCCATGCGGACGTGTGCGTTCAGTTTTTCATTTGGGTCGGCAGGTACGTCCAACGGGAGGCAGACCCATTTATGCCGACATGGCCGAAACTGACTAATCAAACATAATTTTACATAAATGGTCGGTCAAACGCGGGCCGAAGTCCACTTAAACAACTAGAAAATTAAAAAAACTAATAACCACCCGCACGCTGCCCTAGTAGACCGCCTTACCATTGCCCTTGCCCTTGTCGTCGTCTTCCTCGTCGCCGGTGAGGTCAATGAAGACGGGGGAGGCCCAGCCCAATCGAGCGCGGTTTGATACGCCGCCAGGGCAGCCTCCTCCCACGTCTGCTGCGACGGCGGCACAGCGGCAAGGCAGGCGCGCTCCTCCTCCTCCTCAAGCCGCAGAGCCTCCTCATTGCGGTGCAGCATCTGCTCATATCACATCTGCCGCTCGCCGTCGGCCCCCTCCTCGGCAAGCAATGCGCCTTCCAGCGCTCAAGGTGGGCCGCCTCTTCTTCCGACGTGTAGGCGAAGTAGCACAGAGGCGCGCTCACCCACTCGCAGAGCTGGCCGGACCATGAATATGACTCCTCCGGCCAAGTGGGGCAGCGGTGACCGCTTGCGCGTGGCATTGGCTCGCGCTCCGGCTCCGGCTCGGCCTTGGGCTCGATAAGGGGCGGCGCCGGCGGCGGTGGCGGCACGAACAGGGGCGCTTGGACGAAGTCCCCCACCGCGGACAAAGCTAGGGCTTGCTCCAACCCATCCCAATGGGTGTCCTCCTCGAGCGGACTTGCCCCCAACGCGTGCTGCAGGGCCTCCTCGAGGGCGGCTTGATACTCCGCCTCCTCTTCCTCTGGCTGTACCCGCAGGAGCGGCAGTGAAAAGTCATGGTTGATGTGGACGGCGAGGCGGCGCTCTTCCTCGTGCTCTAGCGCAAACCAGCACTACCAGTTGGGGGAGTATGGCACGTACTCACGCATGGCACGCTGCTTCGGCGTGAGGAGCTCCCGCTGCCTGCGAACCTCCTTAGAGTGCGCCCGCGAAGACCGCGGCGACGCCGGGATGGGGATGCGTTGCGTGTCCAGATGCCAGCCGTAAGGCAGGTTGACATCTGGATACAACACGGGCTCGCGGTACTGCGAGTGTCACCGCGCCTGGGGGGCTGGGATGTACAACCTCTCCTGCTCCCGCGGTGCCGTGCCGCGTCTAGCCGACGACGATGTAGCAGGCTGTTCGCGGGAAGGACTCGCTCCGGCGCTGAACTTCCCCTTCTTCTCTCCCTTCTCATTAAAGAATCCCATGGCTGGCTGGATGCTTGCTGGCTGGCTAGGGTTTGCTGGTCGCCGGCGAGGGAGCAAAGGCGGTCAAATGTGGACGGGGGTTGTGGATGAGGCCGGCCCTGCTGCACGCGGTCCTTCTACACACTGCCAGGCGGGCCCGGTGTCGGTGGTCGTCATAAATATGACCGCCGACGGTAGTTGGGAGGTCGACATGCGGGGCCGCGGCGGACACCGAGGACGCGCGGTGCGTCTGCTTCGTGTCCGCGCAGGCCCATTTCAGGCGCAATTTTGGGCCGGAAATGGGTCCGCGCGGACGCGAAGCGGGCGGTTTTTGACAATGAGTCGGCGCGTTGGGCCTGCGTTTTTGTCCGTGGCGGCCCAAAGACGAACGAAATGAGTCACCTGGTTGGAGTTGCTCTAATAACATCAATAAGTGGGCAGGGCACGAGTTCGATTGTGTGCACAAGAGAGAAACGTGACCTTGTTCTTCTTTCTTTTTTTCGAATAAACCATATGCTGGATTGGCCATTCTCTTCTTTCTTTCTTTTTGAACAATCCTCTTTTTTTTAGGGACAATCCTCTTGTTTCTTAGATCTGCACACATCATATTCACAGAGGCCATATATCAGGAATCAAATCAAAGTGCCGGAGAATGCCGGAGAATGCAAGAGGTGGACCCCCGCAAAAAAAAGGCGTGGAAGAGGAGGGCGCGGCTATGTCTTGCTCGTCTAAACGCTCCGCTCGCCTACATTGGAGCCGGTTAGTGGGCCGGCCCAGTAGCCATTCAGCAGCTTGACGGCATGATGATGCCTCAAACATTTTTCTTTTTATCTCCTCTATCTATCTCTTAAAAAGAACGTAAGGTTCTCATTTCACCTCTCTTTCGTCCAACCTTCCTTATATATGTCCCACTTTTTCATTCTCCTCTTTCATATTTTCCTACCATTTCTGATTTTTTTTCCATCCATTCACCCAAATTAGAATCAATTTTCTCATGTTTTATTAATTTATGAAAATAAAAACATATTTTGTTCGGTAAGTCATTAAATTCTTACAAAATAAGTGATTAACAATAAAATGGCAGGTAAATCATGGCGATTGCATACAGAAACTTGCTAAGATTTTAGCGCGTCAATACAATAATAGACGTGTAGTCGCGGACTAATCTACTAGAATATTTATAATCTCGTTGCAACACACGGATCATTTTCTAGTTATATTTATAAAAATACTAAAGATATTAATTTATTTTTTTAAAGTGTTCATCACGCATTTAAAAGATGTTCACACAGTGTAAAACAAATGTTGACTCAACTTTTAGAAAAAGTGTACAATACAAAAAAGATGTAGACAGTTAAAAAACATTTGTGCATTTTCAAAAAGATGTACGTGCCATTTTTTTAAAATGTTGTACGATGTGAAAAAAAGATGCCCATGTAATACTAAAAATATTTGCACCATTAAAAAATGTACATTACATTTATAAAAATGTACACGCATTTCAAAAACATGTTTATGACATTATAAACAAATGTTTATACAATATAAAAATGCCCGCATAATTAAAAAAAATCCTAATATCATTCCAAAAAAAATTCAACATGTATTTGGAATTTTATTTAACATGCATTCAATATTTCATAAAAATGTATTTGAAAATTGTTAATAATGTGTTTGAAAAATGTTAAACATGTATAAAAATGTGTAAGATGTATACAAAAATTATAAAATTCCCTAGAATAAATTCTTCCTGGGTCGATGCCCGAGTGGTTCATGGGGACGGGCCGTAAATTTGTTGACAATGTCTACGCTGGTTCAAATCCAGCTCGGCCCAAAAACCTAGGGCTTCGTGAATATGAACTAAATCCTTTTATTTTTCTTCCATAAACTAAAATGTTTGATCTATAGGGTATGAAAAAGTGGGCATCAAAACATATATTTAAATAAACATGTATTTGAAAAAAGATAAAAGTATAGATAAATGTTCTTCATGTATACAAAAAATGTACAATGTGTACAGAAAATGTAGACATGTATTAAAGAAAAGAAAAAGAAACCGAAGAAACCCCCAAAAACTCGGTGAAAATCGAAGAAAGAAAAACCCAAAGAATATAAAAAAATACTGCAAATAGTAAAAAACTGATAAAGAAACCACACAAAAAGAGGAAAAACCCCGTCTGCTGCTACACTACTGGGTCGGCCCAGTAGCTCCCGCGCCAGAGGCGAGCCACAAGTATGCTTCGTAGTAGGTGGTACATATCTCTAGTGGAAGAGGAGCACCTAAGAGTGGGTTGTTTTGGAATGACTAAGAGCCCATTCATTATTTCCAATATTTTCTAGGATAACTCCAGAGGCAGATGTGGCCCATTCATGCATGACAAGGAAGTGTGAAAAGTTTAATCCGACCCTGGATGTCGAGGGTATGTTGAACCAACATATAAGGTTGGTTCCTTCACATACATGCATGCCTCCTCCTCGAACGACGGCATGTGCGTTGTGTTTTGTGAGCAAGCAGCTAAGCTAGGAAGTTTGCCATGTCTATGCCTTGTCTTATTTGTATCAAGCGAGAATGATGTTGAAACTTTTTTCGCTGGTGGGAGATGAAATTTCCTTCGTAGTGGATCGACCATTCCACACCCATGCGTCTGCCTCCCGATCCAAGAGCTTTTATGTCATATATGTCTTTCCCACTCCGCTTCATGACATGCACCGCTATAAGTAGAGCACAAACCTTCAAAACCCCATCTCTTGTGATCCTGTATGAGAGAAGAGTTGTCATGTTTTTTGGCAGTGAGCACTCTCGCATGACTGCTTGATTCTTCTCCAATGTGGTTGCACACGACTTTTCTCAATGATGACTACTTTTTCCATGCTGATGACTGTCGGTGTCAAAACCAGTGGATCTCGGGTAGGGGGTCCTGAACTGTGCGTCTAAGGCTAATGGTAACAGGAGGTAGGGGACACGATGTTTTGCCCAGGTTCGGGCCCTCTGGATGGAGGTAATACCCTACTTCCTGCTTGATTGATCTTGATGATATGAGTATTACAAGAGTTGATCTACCACGAGATCGTAGAGGCTAAACCCTAGAAGTCAGCATATGATTGTTGTTGTCCTACGGACTAAACCCTCCGGTTTATATAGACACCAGAGGAGGCTAGGATTACACAGAGTCGGTTACAAAGAAGGAGATCTAACATCCGGATCACCAAGCTTGCCTTTGTTGGGGAACGTTGCAGAAAATTAAAATTTTTCCTACGGTTTCACCAAGATCCATCTATGAGTTCATCTAAGCAACGAGTCAAGGGAGAGAGTTTGCATCTACATACCACTTGTAGATCGAGTGCGGAAGCTTTCAAGGGGATGGTGATGAGGGAGTCGTACTCGCCGTGATTCGGATCACCGACGACCAAGTACTGAAAGGACAACACCTCCGCGTTCAACACACGTATGGGACGATGGACGTCTCCTCCGTCTTGATCCAGCAAGGAGGAAGGAGAGGATGAGGAAGACAGCTCCAACGGCAGCACGACGGCGTGGTGTAGTTGGTGCAGCAGTACTCCGACAGGGCTTCGCCAAGCACGTACGGAGGAGAAGAGGTGTTGGGGAGGGGAGGGGCTGCGCCTTGGCTTGTGTGTCTGCAGCCCTCCCCTCACCCCTCTATATATAGGAGGAGAGGGGCAAGGGGGCCGGCCCTCTAGGGGAAACCCTAGAGGGGGGCGGCGGCCAAAGGGAGAGGGAAAAGGGTGGCTTGCCCCCCAAGCTAGGGGGGCGCCCCCTTTAGGGTTTCCCCTCCCCTTGCCCTAGCCGCATGGGCCTAGGTGGGGAGGCGCGCCCAGCCCACTAGGGGCTGGCTCCCTCTCCCACACAGCCCATGTGGCCCCCCGGGAGGGGTGGCCCCACCCGGTGGCCCCGGTACAATACCGGTATGCCACCGAAACTTTCCGGTGTCCGTTTAACCACTTTCCTTATATAAATCTTTACCTCCGGACCATTCCGGAACTCCTCGTGGCGTCCGGGATCTCATCCGGGACTCCGAACAACATTCGGTAATCACATACTTGTCTTCCTGATAACCCTAGCGTCACCGAACCTTAAGTGTGTAGACCCTACGGGTTCGGGAGACATGCAGACATGACCGAGACGACCTCAGGTCAATAACCAACAGCGGGATCTGGATACCCATGTTGGCTCCCACATGCTCCTCGAGTTGTCATCGGATGAACCACGATGTCGAGGATTCGATCAAACCCCGTATGCAATTCCCTTTGTCAGACGGTATGTTACTTGCCCGAGACTCGATCGTCGGTATCCCAATACCTCGTTCAGTCTCGTTACCGGCAAGTCACTTTACTCATACCGTAATGCATGATCCCGTGGCCAACACCTTGGTCACCTTGAGCTCATTATGATGATGCACTACCGAGTGGGCCCAGTGATACCTCTCCGTAACACGGAGTGACAAATCCCAGTCTCGATCCGTGTCAACCCAACAGACACTTTCAGAGATACCTGTAATGCACCTTTATAGTCACCCAGTTACGTTGTGACATTTGGTACACCCAAAGCACTCCTACGGTATCTGGGAGTTACACGATCTCATGGTCTAAGGAAGAGATACTTGACATTGGAAAAGCTCTAGCAAACGAACTAACCGACCTTTGTGCTATGCTTAGGATTGGGTCTTGTCCATCACATCATTCTCCTAATGATGTGATCCCGTTATCACCGACATCCAATGTCCATAGCCAGGAAACCATGACTATCTGTTGATCACAACGAGCTAGTCAACTAGAGGCTCACTAGGGACATATTGTGGTCTATGTATTCACACGTGTATTACGATTTCCGGATAATATAGTTATAGCATGAATAAAAGACTATTATCATGAACAAAGAAATATAATAATAACACTTTTATTATTGCCTCTAGGACATATTTCCAACAGTCTCCCACTTGCACTAGAGTCAATAATCTAGTTACATTGTGATGAATCGAACACCCATAGAGTTCTGGTGCTGATCATGTTTCGCTCGCGAGAGAGGTTTAGTCAACGGATCTGCGACATTCAGATCCGTATATACTTTGCAAATTTCTATGTCTCCATCTTGAACATTTTCACGGATGAAGTTGAAACGACGCTTGATGTGCCTGGTCTTCTTGTGAAACCTGGGCTCCTTGGCAAGGGCAATAGCTCTAGTGTTGTCACAGAAGAGTTTGATCGGCCCCGACGAATTGGGTATGACTCCTAGGTCGGTGATGAACTCCTTCACCCAAATAGCTTCATGCGCTGCCTCCGAGGCAGCCATGTACTCCGCTTCACATGTAGATCCCGCCACCACGCTCTGCTTGCAGCTACACCAGCTTACTGCTCCACTAGTCAACATATACACGTATCCGGTTTGTGACTTAGAGTCATCCAGATCTGTGTCGAAGCTAGCGTCGACGTAACCCTTTACGACGAGCTCTTCGTCACCTCCATAAATGATAAACGTGTCCTTTGTCCTTTTCAGGTACTTCAGGATATTCTTGACCGCTGTCCAGTGTTCCTTGCCGGGATTACTTTGGTACCTTCCTACCAAACTTATGGCAAGGTTTACATCAGGTCTGGTACACAGCATGGCATACATAATAGATCCTATGGCTGAAGCATAGGGGATGACACTCATCTCTTCTATATCTTTTGCCGTGGTCGGGCATTGAGCCGAGCTCAATCTCACACCTTGCAATACAGGCAAGAACCCCTTCTTGGACTGATCCATTTTGAACTTCTTCAAAATTTTATCAAGGTATGTGCTTTGTGAAAGACCTATGAGGCGTCTCGATCTATTTCTATAGATCTTGATGCCTAATATATAAGCAGCTTCTCCAAGGTCCTTCATTGAAAAACACTTATTCAAGTAGGCCTTAATGCTGTCCAAGAATTCTATATCATTTCCCATCAAAAGTATGTCATCTACATATAATATGAGAAATGCTACAGAGCTCCCACTCACTTTCTTGTAAACGCAGGCTTCTCCATAAGTCTACATAAACCCAAACGCTTTGATCATCTCATCAAAGCGAATATTCCAACTCCGAGATGCTTGCACCAGCCCATAAATGGATCGCTGGAGCTTGCATCTTAAAAGGATAATTGAAGTGACTTGTCTTCGAATCTACTTTGGTTGGAGTTCGAAAAAGGAATAAAAATAAAGTAAATTCAAGGAAGAGCTTTCTTTTTTTTAACAGCCCCTTGGCAGGTCTTTGTTAGCGTTCTTAGGATCGACAAAACCTTCCGGCTGCATCATATACAGTTCTTCCTTAAGATAACCGTTAAGGAATGCCGTTTTGACGTCCATCTGCCATATCTCATAATCATAGTATGCGGCAATTGCTAACATAATTCGGACGGACTTAAGCTTCGCTACGGGAGAGAAAGTCTCATCGTAGTCAATCCCTTGAACTTGCCGATAACCCTTAGCGACAAGTCGAGCTTTATAGATGGTGACATTACCATCCGCGTCCGTCTTCTTCTTAAAGATCCATTTGTTTTCTATCGCTCGCCGATCATCGGGCAAGTCAGTCAAAGTCCATACTTTGTTTTCATACATGGATTCTATCTCGGATTTCATGGCTTCTAGCCATTTGTTGGAATCTAGGCCCGCCATCGCTTCTTCATAGTTCAAAGGTTCACCGTTGTCTAACAACATGACTTCCAGGACAGGGTTGCCATACCACTCTGGTGCGGAACGTGTCCTTGTGGACCTACGAAGTTCAGTAGCAACTTGATCCGAAGTACCTTGATCATCATCATTATTTTCCTCTCCAGTCGGTGTAGGCACCACAGGAACATTTTCCTGAGCTGCACTACTTTCCGGTTCAAGAGGTAGTACTTCATCGAGTTCTACTTTCCTCCCACTTACTCCTTTCGAGAGAAACTCTTTTTCCAGAAAGGATCCGTTCTTGGCAACAAAGATCTTGCCTTCGGATCTAAGGTAGAAGGTATACCCAATGGTTTCCTTAGGGTATCCTATGAAGACGCATTTTTCCGACTTGGGTTCGAGCTTTTCAGGTTGAAGTTTCTTGACATAAGCATCGCATCCCCAAACTTTTAGAAACGACAGCTTAGGTTTCTTCCCAAACCATAATTCATACGGTGTCGTCTCAACGGATTTAGACGGTGCCCTATTTAAAGTGAATGTAGCTGTCTCTAGAGAGTATCCCCAAAATGATAGTGGTAAATCGGTAAGAGACATCATAGACCGCACCATATCTAATAGAGTGCGATTACGACGTTCGGACACACCGTTACGCTGAGGTGTTCCAGGCGGCGTGAGTTGTGAAACGATTCCACATTTCCTTAAGTGTGTACCAAATTTGTGACTTAAGTATTCTCCTCCACGATCTGATCGTAGGAATTTTATCTTTCAGTCACGTTGATTCTCTACCTCATTCTGAAATTCCTTGAACCTTTCAAAGGTCTCAGACTTGTGTTTCATTAAGTAGACATACCCATATCTACTCAAGTCATCAGTGAGAGTGAGAACATAACGATATCCTCCGCGAGCCTCAACACTCATTGGACCGCACACATCGGTATGTATGATTTCCAACAAGTTGGTTGCTCGCTCCATTGTTCCGGAGAACGGAGTCTTGGTCATCTTGCCCATGAGGCATGGTTCGCATGTGTCAAATGATTCATAATCGAGAGACTCTAAAAGTCCATCAGCATGGAGCTTCTTCATGCGCTTGACACCAATGTGACCAAGGCGGCAGTGCCACAAGTATGTGGGACTATTGTTATCAACTTTACATCTTTTGGTATTCACGCTATGAATATGTGTAGTATTACGCTCGAGATTCATTAAGAATAAACCATTGACCATCGGAGCATGACCATAAAACATATCTCTCATATAAATCGAACAGCCATTATTCTCAGACTTAAATGAGTAGCCATCTCGTATTAAACGAGATCCAGATACAATGTTCATGCTCAAACTTGGCACTAAATAACAATTATTAAGGTTCAAAACTAATCCCGTGGGTAAATGTAGAGGTAGCGTGCCGACGGCGATCACATCGACTCTGGAACCATTCCCGACGCGCATCGTCACCTCGTCCTTCGCCATTCTCTGCTTATTCCGCAGCCCCTGCTGAGTTACAAATATGAGCAACGGCACCGGTATCAAATACCCAGGAGTTACTACGAGTACTGGTGAGGTACACATCAATTACATGTATATCGAATATACCTTTAGTGTTGCCGGCCTTCTTATCCGCTAAGTATTTGGGGCAGTTCCGCTTCCAGTGACCCTTCCCCTTGCAATAAAAGCACTCAGTCTCAGGCTTGGGTCCATTCTTTGACTTCTTCCCGGCAACTGGCTTACCGGGCGCGGCAACCTCCTTGCCGTCCTTCTTGAAGTTCTTCTTACCCTTGCCCTTCTTGAACTTAGTGGTCTTATTGACCATCAACACTTGATGTTCTTTCTTGATTTCAACCTCTGCTGACTTCAGCATAGAAAATACTTCAGGAATGGTCTTTACCATCCCCTGCATATTGTAGTTCATCACAAAGCTCTTGTAGCTTGGTGGGAGCGACTGAAGGATTCTGTCAATGACTGCCTCATCACGGAGGTTAATATTCAGCTGTGTCATACGGTTGTGCAACCCAGACATCTTGAGTATGTGCTCACTGACAGAACTATTTCCCTCCATCTTACAACTATAGAACTTGTGAGAGATGTCATATCTCTCGACCCGGGCGTGAGCTTGGAAAACTAGTTTCAGCTCTTCGAACATCTCATATGCTCCGTGATGCTCAAAACGCTTTTGGAACCCCGGTTCTAAGCTGTAAAGCATGCCGCACTGAACGAGGGAGTAATCATTAGCACGAGACTGCCAAGCATTCATAATGTCTTGGTTCTCTGGGACGGGAGCGTCACCTAGCGGTCCTTCTAGGACATATTGTTTCCTGGAAGCTATGAGGATGATCTCAGGTTTCGAACCCAGTCCGTATAGTTGCTTCCATCATCTTTCAGCTTGGTTTTCTCTAGGAACGCGTTGAAGTTCAAGTTGACATGAGCGTTGGCCATTTGATCTACAAGACATATTTGCAAAGGTTTTAGACTAAGTTCATGATAATTAAGTTCATCTAATCAAATTATTGAATGAACTCCCACTCAGATTAGACATTCCTCTAGTCATCTAAGTGTTACACCATCCGAGTCGACTAGGCCGTGTCCGATCATCACGTGAGACGGACTAGTCATCGTCGGTGAACATTCTCATGTTGATCGTATCTTCCATACGACTCGTGTTCGACCTTTCGGTCTCCGTGTTCCGAGGCCATGTCTGTACATGCTAGGCTCGTCAAGTTAACCCTAAGTGTTTTTGCATGTGTAAAACTGTCTTACACTCGTTGTATGTGAACGTAAGGATCTATCACACCCGATCATCACGTGGTGCTTCGAAACGACGAACTTTAGCAACGGTGCACAGTTAGGGGGAACACTTTCTTGAAATTGTTATAAGGGATCATCTTATTTACTACCGTCGATCTAAGTAAACAAGATGCATTAACATAATAAACATCACATGCAATTATATAAAGTAGTGACATGATATGGCCAATATCATATAGCTCCTTTGATCTTCATCTTCGGGGCTCCATGATCATCTTGTCACCGGCATGACACCATGATCTCCATCATCATGATATCCATCATCGTGTCTTCATGAAGTTGTCACGCCAACGACTACTTCTACTTCTATGACTAACGCGTTTAGCAATAAAGTAAAGTAGTTTACATGGCGTTCTTCAATGACACGCAGGTCATACAAAAATAAAGACAACTCCTATGGCTCCTGCCGGTTGTCATACTCATCGACATGCAAGTCGTGATTCCTATTACAAGAACATGATCTCATACATCACAATATATCATTCATCATTCATCACAACTTCTGGCCATATCACATCACATGACAATTGCTGCAAAAACAAGTTAGACGTCCTCTAATTGTTGTTGCATCTTTTACGTGGCTGCAATTGGGTTCTAGCAAGAACGTTTTCTTACCTACGAATAACCACAACGTGATCTTGTCAACTTCTATTTACCCTTCATAAGGACCCTTTTCATCGAATCCACTTCAACTAAAGTGGGAGAGACAGACACCCGCCAGCCACCTTATGCAACTAGTGCATGTTAGTCGGTGAAACCGGTCTCACGTAAGCGTACGTGTAAGGTTGGTCCGGGCCGCTTCATCCCACAATACCGCTGAAGCAAGATAAGACTAGTAGCGGCAAGCAAGTTGACAAGATCTACGCCCACAACAAAATTGTGTTCTACTCGTGCAAAGAGAACTACGCATAGACCTAGCTCATGATGCCACTGTTGGGGAACATTGCAGAAAATTAAAAATTTTCCTATGGTTTCACCAAGATCCATCTATGAGTTCATCTAAGAAACGAGTCAAGGGAGAGAGTTTGCATCTACATACCACTTGTAGATCGAGTGCGGAAGCTTTCAAGGGGATGGTGATGAGGGAGTCGTACTCGCCGTGATTCGGATCACCGACGACCAAGTACTGAAAGGACAGCACCTCCGCGTTCAACACACGTACGGGACGATGGACGTCTCCTCCGTCTTGATCCAGCAAGGAGGAAGGAGAGGATGAGGAAGACAGCTCCAACGGCAGCACGACGGCGTGGTGTAGTTGGTGCAGCAGTACTCCGACAGGGCTTCGCCAAGCACGTACGGAGGAGAAGAGGTGTTGGGGAGGGGAGGGGCTGCACCTTGGCTTGTGTGTCTGCAGCCCTCCCCTCACCCCTCTATATATAGGAGGAGAGGGGCAAGGGGGCCGGCCCTCTAGGGGAAACCCTAGAGGGGGGCGGCGGCCAAAGGGAGAGGGAAAAGGGTGGCTTGCCCCCCAAGCTAGGGGGGCGCCCCCTTTAGGGTTTCCCCTCCCCTTGCCCTAGCCGCATGGGCCTAGGTGGGGAGGCGCGCCCAGACCACCAGGGGCTGGCTCCCTCTCCCACACAGCCCATGTGGCCCCCCGGGAGGGGTGGCCCCACCCGGTGGACCCCCGGAACCCTTCCGGTGGCCCCGGTACAATACCGGTATGCCACCGAAACTTTCCGGTGTCCGTTTAACCACTTTCCTTATATAAATCTTTACCTCCGGACCATTCCGGAACTCCTCGTGACGTTCGGGATCTCATCCGGGACTCCGAACAACATTCGATAATCACATACTTGTCTTCCTGATAACCCTAGCGTCACCGAACCTTAAGTGTGTAGACCCTACGGGTTCGGGAGACATGCAGACATGACTGAGACGACCTCAGGTCAATAACCAACAGCGGGATCTGGATACCCATGTTGGCTCCCACATGCTCCTCGATGTTGTCATCGGATGAACCACGATGTCGAGGATTCGATCAAAATGCAATTCCCTTTGTCAGACGGTATGTTACTTGCCCGAGACTCGATCGTCGGTATCCCAATACCTCGTTCAGTCTCGTTACCGGCAAGTCACTTTACTTGTACCGTAATGCATGATCCCGTGGCCAACACCTTGGTCACCTTGAGCTCATTATGATGATGCACTACCGAGTGGGCCCAGTGATACCTCTCCGTAACACGGAGTGACAAATCCCAGTCTCGATCCGTGTCAACCCAACAGACACTTTCAGAGATACCTGTAATGCACCTTTATAGTCACCCAGTTACGTTGTGACGTTTGGTACACCCAAAGCACTCCTACGGTATCCGGGAGTTACACGATCTCATGGTCTAAGGAAGAGATACTTGACATTGGAAAAGCTCTAGCAAACGAACTAACCGACCTTTGTGCTATGCTTAGGATTGGGTCTTGTCCATCACATCATTCTCCTAATGATGTGATCCCGTTATCACCGACATCCAATGTCCATAGCCAGGAAACCATGACTATCTGTTGATCACAACGAGCTAGTCAACTAGAGGCTCACTAGGGACATATTGTGGTCTATGTATTCACACGTGTATTACGATTTCCGGATAATACAGTTATAGCATGAATAAAAGACTATTATCATGAACAAAGAAATATAATAATAACACTTTTATTATTGCCTCTAGGGCATATTTCCAACAGCCTTCCACGCAAAGGAGAGTCCCATCCGGACACGGGATGAAGTCTTGAGTCTTGTATCTTCATAGTCTAACAGTCCGGCCAAAGTATATAGTCCGGCTGTCCGGATACCCCCTAATCCAGGACTCCCTCAGTAGCCCCTGAACCAGGCTTCAATGACGATGAGTCCGGCGCGCAGATTGTTTTCGGCATTGCAAGGCGGGTTCCATCTCCGAATCCAGAGTACCTGTTGTAGCAAACAGTGTCCGGCTTCCCATCAATGTTGTACTCCTCGGCTTCTGTGCTTCAATAATGGCCATCTCCACGTGTCGAGCAAATACGAGGAGCCGAAGCATTTTTACATTTGCCACCCCGACTCTGCAGGCAAACCATCTATTTGAAGAGACGGGGATCCTCAGATCCAAACCTCACCTTCTTCCCTTGAGCAAGCATTCAACAGAGCGCATCTGGAAAAATCCATTCCATCATGGCCGGTCACCGCAGCTCCTCTTCTCTCTCCCTTAGCTCTAAGCCAGGTGATTGGGAAGAATGTTCTGTCCCCCACAGCTGTTTAGTAGAGTTGCAGACCCAAGGGTTTCTTCCACCGGCGTACATGGTCCCCGTCCGAGCCGGACTAGCCACCTACAATGGCGGGGCGCAAGTGGAGAGATCTCCTAACCCATCTCAGGGGGAGCGAGTATGCCTCATCCCATATTTGCTAAGAGGCGTCAGGTTTCCAATCCACCCATTCCTTCGCGGGCTCCTGGAGTTCTATGGCCTCCAGTTGCACAACTTTACCCCCGCCTCTGTGCTGCACATCGCAGGATATGTTGCCCTTTGTGAATTATTCCTGGGCTGCGAGGCTCACTTCGAGTTATGGAAGAAGCTATTCTGCCTTGTCCCTCGCAATCAGGGGGAATCTATATATCAAGTGGGCGAAGCCAAAATATGGCGCGTCGCCCAGACCGGATACCTGTCCGGCACTCCAAAGAAGGCATCTGAAGACTGGCCTTCGGAGTGGTTCTATGTAGATGACGTTCCCCTTCCGGACCCAATCCGGACGGGCCTTCCTGAGTTTAATAACGCTCCGCTGAAGAAATGCCGAAGTTGGCGCCCTTGGAGCCCCCAGGAGGAAGATACCAGAGAAATCCACTTCCTGATGAGCAGGATAAAGACACTGGCCCAATCAGGACTGACAATAGTCGAGGTTATATCAATATGCATAATGCGGGGGGTGCAGCCACTTCAATATCGGGGGAAGCCCATGTGGCACTTCAACGGGGAAGACGATGCCACCCGCTGTGGTCGTAAAGGTCCGGACTCTGCCACTGCCCTGGCGAGAATACTGTCCAATTTATATAAAGGAGAAGAAGAAGAGTTCCTTCGCATCAAACCGCGGGACGGATTTTCCATGTACAACTCCCCAAGCTGGGTAAGCTGTTACTCTTTGCCCAACTCTATCCATTCTGGCGCCCTTCATCACAATCATTTACCTTGATATTTCTAAGAAGGAACTAAGGAAGGCCGTTAAAGAGTTCAACAGCCCTCCTCCGCAGCCAGAGGATCCGGGCCGGGCCTTCAACCCCAGACTTGAAGAAGATCCGGATATATCTGTGGAGCTTGTCGACGGGACATTTTATCAGGCAAGCTGCAACGGCACCTTGGTGGCTATTATCACCGATTATTCCGGACTGCTCCCTACGTCGCGTGTAAGCAAAGCCGAAGCTTTAACTTCTGAAGAGGATTCCTTTATTATACCACGCCTTATGCACAAGTATCTTATTTTTAGAGAGACGACCATCGAAATGCGGCACCGAGCCCCTGGGGGCTCATCAGCAAAGGGCATCCGGGCCAGGCAGGCTGAAGAGGAAGGCGGTTAGGGTTGAAACGCCGTCACAGAGGTATAGTTAAAATCTGCTCTATGATTATCAGGTTTGAAATGTAACAGCGTCCATCGTGTCCTGGAAGAAAGAGTAGTCGTCAGACTATATCCGGAGATCCTGCCGGTCACGCCTCCACCAGCCGGATTCCGGAACCGGCTTCAAGAGAGGAGGCCAATGCGGGGCTGATGCTGAATTGTCCTTCGACAGCCACCAATTCTGAAGTAGAGAGCGCCATGAATCACCGGCGCCGACGAGCCGTACTTTGTAATGGTATCTTTTCCGAAGAGGCATTCAATGCCTTCAATTCAGGAGATGCATACATATGAGCTGCCCAAGATGGGCTCGCCCGAGCGACAGACCAGTATGCAAAAGATACACGGGTAAGAGAATTTGATAAGCATGTATAGCAGTAGCCCCTGAGACTTGAAACAGTTGGAACAACTGATTTAAGGATCATTGTATGCATAGGTTCTTGTAGAGAAGAATACCCATTTGTCTCAAGAGCTAGAGGAGTGCAAGACCCAGCTAAGAGTCACGGTTGCCAAACTAGAGGAATCCCAGAAGGCCTCATCTGGTAACATTTGTCTCAATAGAGAAATTTTTAAGGAAATATACCAGTTAGTAGTTGGCTTGCTTTATAAGTCTAACAGAAAATTCTGCAGATAATCCCGGGGAGAATCTGGAGATCGTAAAAGATAGTGAGTCACATCTCCAAAGACAGCTAAAGTCTAGCGAGCGTGTGCTTACGCAGGTTAGGCACGAGAAAAACAATCTCCAAGATACCAACGTCCGGCTGGGCGTCGAATTAGCAGATGTTCGAGCTCAGCTTGCGGACTCCGTGAAGGAGAACATGAGGCTTCGTCGCGACATTTATGGTAAGTGCCTAAACGAACTGCAGTACAGTTCAGCGAGGAAGCATATTTAAAAGAGTTTTATGTCTGTAAGTATGCTGACGGGCCGTCCTGAAGAGGAGATGCCCGGGTCCGCAGGCGATTTGCTGCAAGATCTCTCACAACTGCACGGACGAGCTTGTCAGGTGATGCAGGGTATTGCCCAGGCCTTGTGGCCATCCGCTCCCCTTCCAGGAGGCATGGGGGAGCTCGTGGATATGCTCAAAGGAGCACGGCAGCGCTTCCGGTTATGGAAGGTATCAGCCTGCCGACAAGGTGTGAGGGAAGCCTGGGCCATGGTGAAGACGCGATACACCAAGATTGACCCGAACCATATGGCCAAAGTCAGACCGGCGGGGCCAGATGGGCAAGAGATTCCTGTAAGTCTGGTGTATGACCAAGTAGCGTTAGCCGCAAAGTATTCTCAACAGGATTGTAGGCTAGATAGCCTGTTGGATGGTATAGAGGAAGAATATAGCCAGTCCAAGTGACTATGTAATTCAATGGACATATGTAGTCCCTAGACGGATTAAAAATCATTTGTCATGGCGGACCTTTTCGCTTCAGCCCCCGGATCCGACAGTCTGGGGTGTATCCGAATACCCGCTCAATTATGTAAAACCGGGGTATGCGTGGAAACCAAGCGTAGGGTTCATAAGTGCTTGAACAAACAAATACCCAACTAGTTATGTTATATTACATGGGTAGTAAGAAACATCTTCCAGGGACAATAGTTCCGTTAGGGGTTCCTTTCCCTGGGTACGCATGCATCGATGTGCATACTAGGCGTAGAATCTCCTAAGTCTGGCCGCGTTCCATGGGTTCGGCTCGAGTCTGTTATCGGATGCATTGCGCAGGCGGTATGCTCCTCCGGTGAGAACTTTATCAATGATGAAGGGACCCTCTCACTTAGGTTTTATCTTGTCCTTCTTCTTCTTCGGTAGGCGTAGAACGAGTTCGCCAGCGTTATAAGTTTTGGCCCGCACTTCTCTGCTTGATATCTTTGAGCCTGCTGCTGATAGAATGCGGAACGGGCTTTTGCGACGTCGCGCTCCTCCTCCAGGGCATCTAAGTTGTCATGCCGATCTAACTCGGCTTCCTTCTCTTCGTACATGCGCACGCGAGGTGAGTCATGGATTATGTCGCAGGGTAGTACTGCTTCTGCACCGTACACCATAAAAAATGGTGTATATCCAGTTGTGCGATTCGGCGTGGTCCGCAGCCCCCAAAGTACGGAGTCGAACTCCTCGACCTAGTGCTTGTCCGATTCTTTCAAGGATCACACTAGTCTGGGTTTGATGCCGCTCATGATGAGACCATTTGCATGTTCGACCTGGCCGTTTGTTTGGGGGTGATAGACGGAGGCATAATCGAGCTTAATGCCCATGTTGCCGCACCAAGTTTTCACTTCATCGGCTGTGAAGTTTGAGCCATTGTCAGTGATGATGCTATGGTTGACACCGTAACGGTGTACAACCCCTGATATGAAGTCTATCACTGGTCCGGATTCGGCCGTTTTAACTGGTTTGGCTTCTATCCATTTGGTGAACTTGTCCACCATGACCAATAAGTATTTTTTCTTATGGCTTCCCCCTTTAAGAGGTCCCACCATATCCAGCCCCCAGACCACAAAGGGCCAAGTTATGGGGATTGTTTGGAGAGCGATAGGGGGCATGTGGCTCTGATTGGCGAAGAGCTGGCAACCGACGCAATGTTGGACAAGGTCCTGTGCATCTGCTCGGGCTGTCGGCGAACAAAAACCTGTATGGAAGGCTTTGCTGACAAGTGCCCGAGCCGCAGCGTGGTGCCCGCCAAGTCCGGCATGGATTTCAGCCAAGAGCTGCCGCCCTTCCTCTTCGGAGATGCATCTTTGGAGCACTCCGGTGGCACTTTTCTTATAGAGCTCTCCCTCATGGATTTTGTAGGCCTTGGAACGCCGCACAATACAACGTGCTTCGTTTTGGTCCTCGGGGAGCTCCTGCCTATTTAGGTAGGCCAAGAAGGGCTCGGTCCACGGGGCGATTATAGCCATGATTTCGTGGGCCGAAGGTGTTATTTCGGTGGAGGATCCCCCGATTACGTCAGATGGTTCGGAATCTGGGGTTGTATTTGGAGCCGGACTAGTGTTGCCGGATTCCCCTTGCCATACCACGGATGGCTTGAACAACCTTTCCAAGAATATATTAGGTGGGATGGGGTCGCGTTTAGCACCGATGCGGGCGAGGATATCCGCCGCTTGATTGTTTTCTCAGGCCACATGGTGGAATTCGAGCGCCTCGAACCGAGCTGACATTTTGAGGACGGCATTACGGTAGGCCGCCATTTTTGGATCCTTGGCATCAAAATCTCCGTTTATTTGTGATATTGCGAGGTTTGAGTCCCCGCGCACTTCTAGGCGTTGAATGCCCATAGAGACTGCCATCCGAAGACCATGCAACAGAGCCTCGTATTCGGCTGCATTGTTGGAGTCTGTGTATAATATTTGGAGTACGTATTGGACCGTGTCTCCGGTGGGGGATGTCAGGACTACACCCGCTCCCAATCCGGCCAGCATTTTAGAGCCGTCGAAGTGCATGATCCAATTGGAGTATGCGTCGTACTCTTTAGGGAGTTCGGCTTCTGTCCATTCGGCGACAAAGTCAGCCAACACTTGCGACTTAATGGTCCGCCGTGGTTTGTATGTTATGTAGAACGGAAGGAGCTCGATAGCCCATTTAGCAATCCGTCCCGTGGCGTCGCGGTTGTTTATTATGTCGTTGAGTGGTACTTCGGAGGCCACCGTAATCGAACACTCTTGAAAGTAGTGTCATAGCTTCCGGGATGCCATAAAGACCGCGTAGGCTATCTTTTGATAGTGTGGGTATTGGGATTTGCATGGGGTGAGGATAGTGGACACGTAATATACCACCTTTTGGAGGGGGGACTTGTATCCGTCTGCTTCTCGTTCGACGACGAGCACTGCGCTTACAATCTGATGTGTTGCAGCTATGTACAATAGCATAGGTTCACCAGTATTTGGCACGGTCAGGACTGGATTGCTGGCCAATAGGGTCTTTGTTTCATCCAGTCCGGCCGCGGCCGCGTCCGTCCAGACGAAGTGTTCGATGCGTCGAAGAAGGCGGTCAAGAGGTAGTGCCTTTTCTCCTAAACGAAAGATAAAGCGGCTTAAGGCAGCCACGCATCCAGTTAGTTTCTGGATATGCTTGAGGTCTGTTGGGATAGCCAACTGCGACAGAGCTCAAATTTTTGCCGGATTTGCTTCGATTCCTCTATTGGAAACGATGAAGCCGAGCAACTTCCCGGAGGGTACGCCGAAAACACATTTTTCCGGGTTGAGTTTGATGTCGTATGTTTGAAGGTTGTCGAACGAGAGTCTCAAGTCATCTATTAAGGTTTCGACGTGTCTTGTTTTTATGACCACGTCGTCCACGTATGCCTCCACTGTTTTGCCGATTTGCTTCTCCAGGCATGTCTGAATCATACGTTGATAGGTTGCACCGGCATTTTTTAGCCCAAAAGGCATAGTGTTGAAACAGAAGGGGCCATATGGCGTTATGAAGGCCGTTGCGGGTTGGTCGGATTCCGCCATCTTTATTTGATGGTATCCGGAGTATGCGTCGAGGAAACATAGTGAGTCGTGTTCTGCGGTGGCGTCGATGATTTGGTCAATGCGAGGGAGGGGGAAGGGATCCTTGGGGCAGGCTTTGTTGAGGTCTTTGAAATTGACACATAGGCACCAGGATTTATCCTTCTTTGGTACCATTACCAGATTTGCTAGCCAATCCGAATATTTTATATCTCTGATGAATCCGGCCTCAAGTAGCTTGGCTAGCTCTTCTCCCATGGCTTGCCGTTTAGGCTCTGAGAAGCGCCTAAGAGTTTGTTTGACTGGCTTGTATCCTTTCAATATATTGAGGCTGTGTCCGGCCAGCCTGCGTGGGATGCCCGGCATATCTGAAGGATGCCAGGCGAAAATGTCCCAATTCTCGCGTAGGAAGTCTCGCAGTGCGGCGTCCATTATAGGGATCAACTATGTCCCGATGGAAGTTGTCTTTGTTGGGTCCGTTGGATGGACCTAGAATTTGACTATCTCGTCCGCGGGCTTGAATGAGGTGGACTTGGGTCGTTTGTCGAGTATCACGTCGTCCCTGTCCACTGTGGCACGCAGCGTTGTTAGTTCTTCGGCCGCTAGGGCTTCAGATAATGCTTCCAGGGCTAGTGCGGCAGTTTTATTTTCGGCGCGGAGTGCGACGTCCGGATCACTGGATAGAGTGATGATTCCATTGGGTCCGGGCATTTTAAGCTTCATGTACCCATAATGGGGTATAGCTTGAAAGATCGTGAATGCGTCCCGCCCTAAAAGGGTGTGGTATCCGCTGCTGAACGGGGCCACTTGGAACATGATTTCTTTGCACCTATAATTCTCCGGGGTGCCGAATACCACATCAAGTGTGATTTTTTTCCCGCACACCGTGCCTCCCGACTAGGGATGATTCCCCTGAAGTTCGTGCTGCTTTGCTCAATGCGGCTTTTATCAATTTCCATCTTGTTGAGGTTTCTTCATAGATCAGGTTTAATCCGCTTCCGCCATCCATGAGTACTTTCGTGAGCCGAAAGCCGTCCACGATTGGGCTATGGACCAAAGCGGATGGTGCCCGGACTGTCTGGAATTGAGGTTCGTCACTGGCACTGAAGGTTATAGCAGTGTTGCTCCACGAATTTATTTTTGCCACGTGGCAGATTTTAGCGAAATTTCGATGAGCTCACTTGCGCCTATTATTTGAGGTGAAAGTCTCGAAGACTGTCAGTACCGCATTGTCGTCTTCGGCGGGATGTTACTCTGCTTTATGGTTTACAAGAAGATACTCACCGCTTTTTGCTACCTGTCGGAGTATCCAACATGCTCTAAGGCTATGCGTTGGCATGGTATCCACCGTGTTGTGAATTTTGCATGGCCCATTGAGCCATTCTTCCAATATGGTTCCACGCCCTGGAGTGGGCTTTGGTTTTTTGGGGATTGGATTGGGTAACTTACGAGAGTTTGCCCTTTTAGCTCGGATGAAGGGTTTAGTGAGAGCCGGATTATCCCAAAAGTCTGTTTGGGTTTTCCAGGCGCTTTCCATCGCACAGTACTTCTGTACTATGGCTGCTAAGTCAGCAAAGTGTACTATGTCATGACGACTTATAGCATTAAGGATCCCTTTGTTCGTGCAATTTTTGCAGAAAAGTGAGATTGCGTCTTCCTCGCGACAGTCCTTGACCCTGTTTATCACAAGGAGGAATCTGGCCCAGTAGCGATGTACTGTCTCTTGGGGCTCTTGTCTGATATGGGAGAGACAACATAAGTCTGGGTGGGTGGGTGTAGTTAAATCCGAATTCTGACCCGATCTAACACCCAGGGGCAGAGGAGCTTCCGGGCTTGGCAGCTCGGGCTCCGGGGTGTTGCCTGATTTTTCCGGCCCGTTGCCCGATTCTAAGTTCGGGGTTTGGGTCATGTCCTCCCACGAACGGGTATCCGGCTCAGAGAGCTCGGTAATTCGGACATAGTTCGTCCTCAAAGTAGAGGGATAATCCATGTGTGGCTCTTCCACTACCACTATCTCATGGGTGACCGGCGGGGGTCTAATATCCCTTTGGTCGGGTTTAAGCCCGATCCGATCATAGTCTGTAGCGACTCCCAGAGCGGCGATGCGATCCAAGAGCTCATTAAGGGAAGAGAGCTCCATTGGATCCATCTGTTTGACGAGTTCCGAATTGACGTGGAGGCTGTTTTTGATGACCCGAGAAGTCATAGTCGGCGTGGCAGGCGATTGGGCGGTCATGACGAAGCCGCCTAGTCGGAGAGTTTGGCCTACCGCCAGGGCTCCCCCAGAGGTGATGTTGTCCTTGACAACGAGACGATCCATCAAGCCTTGGTGCAACGACACAGAGAAACTCTCAATGAAAGCACCAATGTCAGTGTCAAAACCAGCGGATCTCGGGTAGGGGGTCATGAACTGTGCGTCTAAGACTAATGGTAACAGGAGGCAGGGGACACGATGTTTTACCCAGGTTCGGGCCCTCTCGATGGAGGTAATACCCTACTTCCTGCTTGATTGATCTTGATGATATGAGTATTACAAGAGTTGATCTACCACGAGATCGTAGAGGCTAAACCCTAGAAGCTAGCCTATGATGATTATGATTGTTGTTGTCCTATAGACTAAACCCTCCGGTTTATATAGACACCGGAGGAGGCTAGGGTTACACAAAGTCGGTTACAAAGAAGGAGATCTAACATCCGGATCGCCAAGCTTGCCTTCCACGCAAAGGAGAGTCCCATCTGGACACGGGATGAAGTCTTGAGTCTTGTATCTTCATAGTCTAACAGTCCGGCCAAAGTATATAGTCCGGCTGTCCGGATACCCCCTAATCTAGGACTCCCTCAATGACCTCTTCGACGACATGGCTTCCGATGTGAATGATTATTTTTCCACTGCTATGTATGTGCTTATATCCCTTTTGTTGCGGATTATGTTTAGAGGGAAGTCCATATCACAGACCAATATTGTGTACCACATATGAATAAGCCAGGCTGACTGACCAGAAAGGTGAGTTTACTTGGGCTACTAGTCTCTCCAATTGATATTGTTCTTGTACCAAATATATGTTAGTTAGATTTGTAAGTTTACTTATGTGAATAACTTCCTTTTACTTGAGAAATTGACAATAGATCTTATATACACGAGATCAAACTAACTGTATTACAAATAAGCATACCAAATGGTCAAATCATATGTATACAAGAGAATAATCAGTGACATTTTTTATGTTCATGCTAATGACTATAAGAAACACTATTTCAATACCATGTACAGAGAATGCATACGTTGTCAACTTATCACTTATCCCAACTTGCAAAGACACACTTGCCAATGGTTTACGTTATCCTCTAGAAGTTTCTATAAATATAACTATCTAATAATACACTAGAAGTCATTATTAATATATTTCTTAGAGTATATATTTTAGAGATCTCTACTGTGATATTTAACGATACTAATTGTATACACACACACACACAGACATACATACATAAAATATACATATATACATTATATGAATTGTCAATTTTAATTTAAAGATTTTTCTATTTCATATAGTTTTAAATTTAGCAGAGATAGAACTTTCGATGACGGTTCTATAACAAGGAACATTATAATTAATCTATAGCAACAATGTTTTGTAGTTACACATGACATCTAACTAACAAAAATTATACTCATTAATACTAATTATGATTAAAGTAAGTTTTAAATATAAAAGTTTAGCATAAAAACAAATTCTTGGTAGAGTCTCTCTTTGCTCTTGGCACGCTTCATTTGTAGCTGATAGACATATATAATCTGGAAAATATAACAGCATAATTAGCTCATGCATAGCATCACATAGCTATTACAAAAAAAATATGAACGTCTACAAGTGTTTCAGGCAATACAAAATGGTTCTAGCTTCTCTGCTTGCCCACATAATTTATTTTCTCAAAATACTCGATAACTCACATGTCTATTTTCTCGGCTTGGCGAGGAAAGTATATGGATATAAGTATCTCAGTTAGCCGAAATCGAGGATACAAGAATAGTAAAATCTAAAAATGTAAATTCAATTGAAACTTATGTTGAGTAGGTATACTATAATAGTGATTTCAGAGTCAACAGTGGCAAGTATCCAATTTTCTCAGCATCTACCACAACAAGTATAATAAGAAACTCTTGTGATCATCTAATTTGCTTGAAAATATTAAATCGGCATATCAGAGTGTCCTTACGTTCTAGAGTATCAAACATGATATACATTGAAAAACTAAGGTAAGTAAATAGTTTTGATTGTGCTCAACTATTTCAAGAGCAACCATGAACACTTTCAGGTCCTAAGCATCTAATGTTCTAGATCATCAAATTTGCTTCTAAATTTTGAACCAATCAGTGTCTCCACATGAAGCAGAATAAATATTTGAGAGAGGAAAAATTACTCACGAGGGGGTTCACCCTTGGCAAGGTCATGAGATGACCAACAAGTTCATCATCAAGCTCTTTGGTGCTCTTTGGGTTTGGGTGCAGTGGATCAATGAGCACGAGTCACCCGCCATGTCTCCTTGCACCTGGTGGACCTCGTGTGCAACGCATGCTAATGGAATTGAGATCGAAAACATATCATGGACTTGCGGTGGCTGGAAGGACACATCGATGAGTTTGCTCCTCGATACCTAGACACAGGTCAGGTGAGAGGCAGACCTGCTAGGATTCCTCGATCGAGGATGGCGAGGTCGACCTAGGCCCCTCAAGGACATCAAGGTCAACCTGGGCTTCAACAAGCCCGACGAAGCCAAGCGTTGTTTCATTCAACCCCGATGTTGTTTATCTAGCCTTCCTACGTGTGGGAAACATTGACTTGGGCCTCACACATGTCGATAAAGTCGACCAGGTTCCCCTCGACCACAATGAGGATCCTATCGACCCCATTGCGGTCCACCTGTACATTGGCGTGCTCCACCCAGATGAGACGACCGGGGCTCCTTGGTCCAGTTGGTCGTGACCATGAGCTCCGCGTCCACTCTGCTGGGCACCCCCATAGACGACGTTGTCAGCTCGGTGGACCTCACCGACTTGAGTTGATCGTTGTGGGTGGTCCCTCTTTGCTCCGCTCGCACCCAAACAAGGTCGACATGCCAAGCTCCCTACTACGAGAGCTCTCCTTGTCCCATTTGGTTTGTGGCCATGGGCTGCCCCACTCAATGGTGGATGTCCGTCATGGGCCCCTCTACCCCCAACCCCATGGTTGAGCGTTCCCCGTAGCAGATGATGTACCGCAAGAGCCATGGGGGTCATCACCCCCACAAAACAGTTTCCGATAGAGAAATGCTAAGTTGTCTAAATATTACATGTTTAATTTAGTCTTGTATAATATTGACACTACATCATATTTTTATCATATTCTCATGATTTTTGATATATGAATTTCATGTTATCACTAGTAAAAAAAACTTACGCGCATGATACACGTCACTAGTATCGCGCCACTGGTAACGAATTATCAGTGGCGTTTCGTTCCCACGCCACTATTAACACAAATAACAGTGAAGTTTGGAGCGCAACTGCGCATCACTAGACATTAGTAACATTTTATTCAAGTTAGAAAAATATACTGTATTCATTTGTACAGTTGATCCATTTAGCCACAATACACCACACGGTCAGTATTGGTAATAGGGAGGCTATTTCCGACCATACTAGTGATGGAATGCAATTGTGTTCCAAAAAAGAAAAGAAAAACCTCCATTTGGATTTGGTGGTGTCAATTTCACCGGCCTTTTGTACACACGTTCCTATCTCAATATCGATACAAGTGATCTACTCCCTCCCCCTGTGATTTCAATTTGAAGAGGTGACCACACACAACGACAGCTGCAAGGGCACTCCTAATTACTACCTAGGTTCCGAATTATAAGATGTTTTGGATATCTCGATATGTACTATACTACATACCGACTGAAATGAACCGGCAAACACACTAAAACGCAGCTAGTACATACTTCCTCCGTAAACTAATATAAGTGTGTTTAGAATACTAAAGTAGTGATCTAAACGCTCTTATATTAGTTTACAGAGGAAATACATCTGATTCAGATAAAAGTTAGAGCATCTTATAACTCGGAATTAACCACAGCTAGCAGCTCTTGTGACTCGTTTCCACATTACTGCATCCGTCTCTAGAGTTGATGACCAACGCAGAACTCAGATATCTCGAATCACTCCATTCGACAGCAAAACTCACACAGGCAAATCTTGGTTTTACTCGCATAATTAATACTAACAGCATATACTCAAATACCACAACAAATAGCAACACGTAATGCATGTATGTATGAAGCAGTGTAATTCTCAAAAGATCAAACATGACCTCGAAGAAATTAATGGTGCAAAGTTGCAAAGGGAGGCCTAGCTAGAAATCAGATGTCCATGCTTCTAAAAATTCAGGGCAGCCGGCAGCCTCAGTGCCTCCAGCTGCTGGACGAAGAAGAGTTTGCCGGTGGCCCTGATCTACGACGCCAGGGCTGATTGCTGCGTGCCGGAGGAGCTTCTTCCCTCCTCTTCCTCTCTTCCTCTTCACGTTGCTCCTCTTCCTCGCGCGCCCTTCGGGTCCGCCGCTCCTCTTCCTCACGCGCCCTTTGGATCCGATGTTCCTCCTCTTCCTGGCGCGCCCTTTGGATCCGCTGTTCCTCCATCTTCAGATAATACGTCAGTTTCCGTGCAGTCTCCCGTTCACGCCTTCTTGAAGATACCAACTGACTGATCCCTTCCTCCCTCTCATTCGTCAGGCTAAGAAACTCGGCTTCTCGGCGTTGGACGATTCTTTCCTGGAAAGCATTCTTATGCTCCGACAACGAGAGAGCCTCTTCTTCTCCAGCAAGTCACCCGTGTGGCGCTGCTCGCTGAGCTCAGTCTCTCTCAGCTGCTCTTGCTCGTGGAGGACCTTCTCTTCCTCGACGCGTTTTCCGAAGGCCGCCTCGATCAGTGGCGCTTCCTCCTGCCGTCTTGCCCTCTCCAAGTGATCCATTCTCTTTGCTAGCTTCTCCCACATCTTCTCCATCCCCTGACGTGACATTATATAACCTAGGTGACGCGATACAAGCTCCATGGCGCCTTGTTTTGTTAACTTTTGTTCTGCTTTTCCAATTTCTCTCTGCGCTCTGTCCTCTATTTCCTGCCGGATCCTCTGCTGCTCCCTGAGCCTCCGTTCCCTCAAAAGCCTCTCCCTTTCTTCGTCTGCGGATTTCTTCTGAATGCTCAATCTCTTTGCCTCCTGTGCTTTTTCCTTTTCCAATATCTGACGCTCATCGTCTTCTTTACGTTTTTCAATGAATGATTTCCTTGCGTGAAGCCTTTCATGTTCTTTCTCCACCACTCCAGCGACACTAATCGAGTCTTCACAGAGTTTGTATGGCTCATGCACATGAGGGTGAACAAGACTGCTTAAATCAGCGAGGACACCAATAAGATGAGTAGCACCAGGCACATTAGATTCCATCTCCGTGTTGCCGAAACGAACAGCTCCAGACAAATGGTCAACTTTCATAGCAACAAAATTGTGCTTGACGGCATCAACAGCAATCTTCTCCACGACATTGAAGTCAAAGAAGGGGATCATTCTAGAGAGTGTATCAATTCTCATGGACTGGAAAACACGAGATGCCTGAAAACGATTAAAAGGAGAGTTGAGAAATACTAGGTTTTAGTATGACAAAGTGAATACGTATTCACAACAACAAAAAAGTGCATATATTAACGCTAGTAGGTCATGGCATAGGACCTGCTGCAGCACCCTCAGTGTAGTAAGCTTCTCCAATGCAGGTTGGTACTGCGATAACTGAATCTCCGGAACAGAAGGCGCAGCTGAAAGCTTTCCTCCGATGGTAGAAATCTTGGAAAGCAGAGGTTGCACTTTTGATGCTAGATCCAGAGGAAGGAACTCATGCTCCATAAGGTTGTAAAGATCTTGCACATCTTGGGAAGCACATGAAACCACACCTCTGGCAGCCAACTCAGAAAGAAGAGATGCTCTTGAAACCTGAAAAGTAGACACGTACAAGATTTAGCAAAAAAATAAACTTATGTAAAATTATCTTAAATTGAGAACAGTTTGAAGGCAAACCTGTTCTCTGTTCTCACGCTTGGAGTCAAAGGAGAAATTGAGAAGGCTGGCCATACGCGAGCTGCGCTCCTTTTCGTTTTCAAGCTCCATATGAGATAGACCAGACTCATGGTCATAATATGGTGTAACAGAAAGCGCGGCGAGCAAAGCAGAAGACGCTAGTAACTGCAGATCCTTCCGGGTTAAATTCTTATTGTGACTCTTGTGCAAATTGAAGAGCTCCAGCCATGCATATGCATGATACAGGTAGTGACTCTCAGACGTCCAGAATATCTCAGTCAGCTTGGCGTAATACACGGCCAGGACGGATGGTTTTGGAGTCCTCTGAACCACGCTCATCAAGCCATGGATGTCCTCCACAGACCGGAAGGCTTCCTGGGACAGCGAAAGCTCTGCGGCAACCTTCAGTTGCTCAACCCTGGTGTCAAGGTACAACTGACAGCTCTCAGGGGCGGTCAGATCAGGACGATCACGAGACGATCTGCTTATGTTTGCAAGATGGTTTCTGATCATCTCACACAGCCTACGGAACTCGGCGGATCTTTTGTACTGCTTGCAAAACTGAAAGGCCTTGTGCGCAGCCATGGCGTACAGCGCTTCGAGCTTGGAGTTGTTCCTCAGCACCTCCAGCACCGTCCTGTACGTCTCCCACAGGAACTTGAGCCACGGGGTGTCGGAGATCCGGTTGACGTAGCCGAGCATCAGGTCCTCCGGTCCTTCCAGGTCATGGACATCAAGAGCTTGCGCCTGGTGATCCATGGCCGCCTCCTCGGCCTTCTTGTTGGACAGATGCATGAAGTGCTTGACGACCTCCTCCAGAGACGACACGTTGTTGAGTTGCTGCTGGCAGACGATTCTGGAGTACTGGATGAGGCCGTCCTTGGCGAACCTGCCCTTCCTCAGATCCACGCACAGCTCCACGTACCTCATCATGGCCTGCTCGAGAGGCTTCTGCCATGACCGGCATCTTCTCGACGTGATGAGGTCGTGCAGCGCCTCCAGCGCCGCCTGCTTCTGCCCGACGTGGATCAGCTCGTCCGCCCTCTTCAGGGCGCTCTCGGGCCTCGCGAAGATCGTAGACATGGTTGGTGCGCTCGCCGGAGACGGAGGGCGGCGGAAGCTGGGGCGCGGGAGGCGGCGGCGAGGACGTAGGACGTAGGTCGTAGCGGGTTTCACCTACTTTATATGAGACCTGGTCTCATATAATTTTTTTCCGGCGGCGGCGAGGACGTAGGTCGTAGGGTTGCGTGGGGTGCGAACCGCGATGGGGTGGAGAGAGAAATAAGTATGGTGCAGGTGCGGGGGCGGGGATGTTTGAGGAATTTGTCGCTGCCACGTCTCCTCTCGGCGTCCGTTTCGCGGGTGATCCAACGACGCTGCGGTCAACAAGGCTGGAGTCTGTCACGGTCACGGTCACCTCTGTTTGATCCAACCCCTCCACGGCCGGCCTCGCACTTGATTCATTCATTCAGGTCGTCTCGCCGCGCGGCCTTGCTATTCTTTTTTTTTTCATCTCTCTCTTCTCAAACTGACCTTGAACCCATAAAAACACACACAGCGACACCGTGATTATCTCTATCTCTATCTCTATCGTGTTCCCACAAAAGACCTTAATTTGATTCACTTAGTTACCACCACCCCGCCCAAAAACCAAGGAAATCCAACGGACGGACCGACGGGTAGATGACTGAAGATGACCGGATCGAGCGACGTCCTAGGAATGATGCGGATAGGAAAACTATCCAACGGCGGCCAAATCGGAACAAACAAATCCAAACCAACAAAGCAGAGAGATAGAGAGATAGATACATCTTCTCCTTTACTATGCCTGTATCTAGGATACGGGCAACACTCAGGCAAGATTAACTTATAGTTTACTCAAACGCACACAGTCCTCTCGTGGGATTTCCAAAAGAAAACAAGACGATCCAATCAGCTACAGGTTCGAAAATCACATCAGATTGACCCGACAGATTGGAGCTGATCATAAACTACTGATTCATTCATTTATGCGCTCCAAAGGAAGAATCACGGTTTTTCAAAATCTCCAATGTCACCACCAATTCAAGAATACATGAATTGGAATTTAACAAGTACAATCAGAAATACATATGCCATATGCCAGGAAGGATATCTAAAAGACAGCTTATTTTTCAACTTTTTCTCCTGAGCCTACATACATACACAGCCAAATTTTAGGCCAGTCTCAGGCCCCTGCTTTATCATGAAAGCAAAAGGCTCTAAACTAACCGAAACAGAATTCACTTCCTATATGTATACAAATACAAACTAGCATCCAAACCCAATGCCAAAGGATTACAAAAAAGCAAAATGGTAAGTCCCATCCATGGCTGCTGCGTCTGTCTTGGCGTAGACAAACAGAAACATGATTGATGATCCTCCATTGCTTCCTGGAGTAGAAACATCAGTAGGAAACTCGATCTCGATGACTTCATTTCTCTCTGAAAGTCCACCACAACCACAAATTGGCTCCCATAGCGTCATTCTGTTTCACAACACCCACCTATACAAAAACATTCTTCTACTCTTATCAGTTTTAGTTTTGCCCTACACATACCACATGATTGATACTAGCTCGATCACACTAGATTTACAAAAGGTAAAAACTTCAAAAATGGACATGCAAAGCCCAACACTATAGGATTACAGGATTCACTTACTAAAAGTCTAGTTGCAGAAACAGGCCACCAACTGATGGTAGAAAAGGAACTGCAAGACGATGCAGACCACGGGCTTCAAAATGCCAACCAACAAAAACAAAAATGTTGATGCGCTTCATAGGCTCGATACTCCAAATGCTTCCTGCATTACAAGGGCTCGGTCAGTACTCAGTAAAAAAATACTTGATGGATCAAGCTCAAAGATGACTTCCATCCATTCCTGGCAGTCCTCGATGCCCACGACACAGCCAAACACCACCAAATCCTTACTACTACTCATAGAAAGACTAAGCAACTGAACAAAGACATTTCAAAATAAATAAAAATCTAATGAGAAAGATCCATCGATGGCATCAATGTGTGGAGAACTAAACTTGCTCGAAAACGCACTTGACAAATCATTTTGGAAATAGTCTGTTCAAGCTATCTGAACCCAACTCAAAGAAAACAACAACTGCCTTAGGTTGGCTCTTTATTTAGACCCAGACGCCTTCAGTGAGAGCTTCCAGCAAAAAAGTCAGCCGGTTGTAGCACCGGAGCGTGTCCTCTCCATCACCTGTGGCTGCTGGTTTTGCAGCGCCGATGGACTGTTGTCCGGTCACCACCATGGTTGTTCTAGCTGTGGCTTGCTACACCACCCGTCTCATGGCCACCGGCGCTCTCCATCACCGTCCCACACCACACCACCACTCCCGCATCTGTGGGTGAGGGAGGAGTTGCGGGAGCACCGCAGCAGGACAAACTCGTCGGGGAAGATTGCTGTGGCGTGGCTAGCCATGGCTAGCAAAGAGTGGTTGTGGTGGGATGGGATTGAAATTAGAGGGATTGAGAGAAGGGATAGGAAACGAGTGGCTGGGCTCAACTGAGAGAGAGGATAAGACCATGAGGCAAGGCGGTGTGGTGGACCCATATGCCCACATGGATCCATTGAAAAGGGGTGTGACGCGGCGCGATCGGCCACAAGCGTTTCCCTTTTCTATTTCACAGTCGATGCAACGTATTTATCGATTGATGATTGTACGTTACGTAGTAGAAACAGGAAAAGAAGTGGCGGCGTAGGAGCAAATGAAGAATCTTGGTTGGTAAAAGAAGTTGTAACCGCTCGCCTGCAGGTGTCAGGCTGGTCACAGTGGGGTGGAACTTAGGAATAACATCACACATTTCAATACAACTTTGCTTATGTGGCACGTATTTAATGAAGAGAGAGGTGCTTGTGGTAACTAGCTAAGTTACCGGAACATCACACACTCCAAGAAACAATGAGTCTATAACCTAATAAATACATCATTGCATGACACTACATAGATGTTCCTACCCACTATGGAGGTAGTAACATAGTCTAGGGAAATGTGTAAGTTACTAGGTTATGTTCTTGCCCATTGTGACCAGCGTCAGAGGAGAGAGGCGATAGCCAGCCGGGCGGGGCGAGCCGTGGGTTACACCTGCACCGCACCGGCACGTCTCCTCGCGTCGCCCGGTGTATATAATCAGGCAGATCCCACTATATATTTTTTTTGGCTCTACCAGTATACCTCACCAAGTTGTAGGCTTGGAGCCACTGAGATGTTCTAGCATCATCATCATGTATTTTACAAAGATCGGGAGTATCTGAAAAGCAGGATTTTTTTGCATTAGATCGTGAACCCCTGACACAATTATCCGTATCCGTTTAAGTATCAATATATTACATTCCACACTTGAAAAATCATAAAAAGAAAATTTGTCCGTGTTGCAAATTGGCAGACCTGAGCTTTTTTTTTGGCAGGGAGAAAGGAAGTTTATTCCACAACGAGGGGGTTACAATCACGAGACAACAAGTCCTCACACCATGGAGGAATCGAATTCAACCATACCGCAATACAAGCTTCAATGCGGCTATAGCGTGCCAATTGATGTGCTACCCTATTTTGATATCTACTAACTTTTAGAGGAACAAACTTCATGACTACCAAATGAGCTTTAATCTCAGCAGCTAGATGACCATAGGCTGACCTGAAAAGATTGTCGCTTGAGAGAGTGGTCAGAGCATTTGAAGAATCTGATTGAACAATCACTGGACTGTTCAAATGTTGAATGGCCAATGCCATATCATGCATAATAGCATGAATTTCCGCTTCCAGGGTATCTTTACAATGGAAAATGTACCTATATGCGGCAAAAATCATCGATCCGTTCTTCCTGGAAAGCACCATGCCAATTGAAGCGCGACCATGCTGGCTCAAGAAAGAACCGTCTACCGACAATGCAACCCAGCCCATAGGCGGAGGAAGCAGACCTGAGTTGTTGATTTCACCTGCTAAACTGTACATGGAGACAAGCTGCCGGCACTAGATAGAAGACCAGTTTATGTTACATGGAGATCAACAATTTCAAAATACCACTTATGACGTTGTCATATGGTTTTTGTCTTGTCGAACCTTAGATGAGTGTATACAACAGCTGCGGGGATACACATATGAATGGTTGATGCAAATATATAGCCAAGGGAAACTCTAGCTGACCCCCTATATTTATAGGAGTATTTTTTTCTCAATTCTTTTAGCCTAGCCGCATGAACTTCAAACAATTGCACATTATATCATCAATCATTCAAATATTTTAAAATAAACATGCATAACATGTAAATCGTTAACAAGCATATGGTTTCACGGATCGAGATATTCAAATTTAAACATGCATAGTTCATCCAAAATGCATCACATCGATCAAGTTGGATCCAAAATCACCACAACATAGCATGTTTTATGTCGCGGATCGAGCCCAACCAAAGGCATGTACTAACTCAAACGCAATCCTCGTCAAAGAAATCACCGCCACCATCCCCCCGCATATACACGACCACAACCATCACCACCCCATACACACGACTGCCACCATCACCGCCACCACCGTCCACACAGCTGCTACCACCACCGTCCACACGATCGCCGCCACCACCACCACCATTCCGAAGAGACACATCCGTTTGGGTCAAGATTTCTCGACGAGGGAGCTCCAAAAGTTTCTTTGCGGTATCATCCACTGCGGTTTGATTCATGAACATGATAGCATGGTCTTCGGCTTTCTCTCAATTCTGAAGCCTCTCCATGTCGAGTGCAAGGCTACGCTCCTCCGCTTTCAACTTCCTCTCTTCGGTTGCCAACTTTGATTTTCATTTCTCGTCCCCCAACAACTTGAGCTCATTCCATCTCGTCGCCTTCTCTTCCTTGCGTTCGACCACCAAGACTTTCTTCGCCTCAATCATGGCCACAAGCTCCTTTTTGTATGTGCCACCGAATGATCATCTCCCATTTCTCTCTTTCGCAATCTTGTTGCCATCTGGGCTCTTGTTGGCATCTTCATCCTCCTCGTCATCATCCTCAATGAGATATAATAAACCTTGATTTCTTTGGAGTGTCTCATCATTTATCCTACTCCACTTCTCATTCATGCAAAGTTCATTGTAGCAATGGTATAGTGAGATGGGCTTGTGGTCGAACTTCTTGTTTCGTTGCTTCAAAGAAATCTTGGTTGATAGGGCCATACTCGGTGACCGGCACACCGCTTAGTGGTGCATGGTTCACTTGATCAATACAACCAGACCATCGGTTGCACTGATCTTGGATGGTACCCCAATGATGCCCAAGAGAGCCTTGGGTGTGGCTTGATGTGACATCCACGGAGTTATTGCAGTAGTCGGCGATTCTTCCAAAAAATGTTCCTTTGATTGGTCTGTTCCAACCGTTGCATCAAGGGAGATGTTTATCCAAGCGTAGCACAAAGCAACATCTTCATCCTGCGAGTAGTTATGAGTCCTTTTTGTTTGTCAATTGGAGCTTGGTTGGGTCTTAGTCTTCATGGGATCTTCAATCTCTTCCTTTTTAGCGACCTCCTCAGTCTCGGCTTCCCCTTCGCCCCTTGGTGATCAAACACCAAATCATAGTTGAGATCTTGAAGCCCAAGCACATGTGAAGTCTTCAAAGATGACAAGAATTCGGCCTCGTTCATCTCCTCACTACGACAATAACAAAAAAGTCCATCAACCATCGGCCGCAAGAAATCACCGCACAATGTATCGGCTGAAATAAAAAAAAATGCATTTTTACCTTGAAGGCATTTCATCAACCACTTGGCGCCTACGGCCCTTATTGCAGGCAGCGAAAGCCGGACGTGCCAGAGTAGTGGCCATGGGGGTGGCCGAAGATGGTGCCCGAGTCGCCGGAAGAGGATGAGGCATCGGAGCCGCTTTCTTGGTCATCTTCTTCACCGCCTCCTTGGTGCCTCTTTCTTGGTCTACTTCTTCATCGCCTCCTCGGTGAGCACCCATGCGGCGGCCATCGGCTTCCGTGCCGCTCGCCGACGGCTGGAGAAGGCCAACAGGCGGGCCTGCAAGGAGTCGGAGCTCCAGGATCTCGCCCGGTGATCGAGCCTAGCAAAGCCCTGTCATATTTTGCGTCCGGCATTGAGGCCAACGCGCCTCCACCACCACCACCACCGCTCGTGGCCAGCGTTGAGGCCAACACACCACCAGCATCCAGCATGCAGTCCTAGGCATGGACGAGCACCATCCGGGTCTTGTCGTACATGCCAGTTTGGTTGGGCGCGATCGACAAAGTGGCTGAGCAACACATCCTGGAGGTCGAGCGCCAGGCATTGGAGGCCGAGTGAGAAGTGGCAGAGCGTTAGGTGCTGGCAGTGCGACAGTAGCAGCTGGTGTCGTGCAGCAGGCGGTGGCGCTGGAGGACTACCAGCATGCCTTCCCATGGATGGAGGCGCTAGCGTTCGTCGATAAGGAGGACGACGCCTTGGGCTGCGGGCTGCTTTTTAAAAGTTTTTATTTTCATTTTTAAGTTGACAAGGAGTCGACAATTTAAATACTTCCTCCGTCCGGAAATACTCGTCGGAGGAATGGATGTATCTAGATACATTTTTTAATGTTTTATTTGGATTAAGTTTTTTTAAAACAAAACACCTAAATCTGAAATATGTCGGCCGAAATGGACGCACCTACGTGCCTGTGGCTAAAAGCGGACATCAGCGTCCACCTGATCAATCTAAGCGGACCTACTCCGTGTTAGTTTTCGTCGGTGCGTTGGAATTGACCTTAGCAAGTTTGATGACCCAAATGAAGTAGTTCATGAGTTTGATGATTAGGTTACTGCCCAATTTATTGGCCGAAAATTCCTAAACAATACCAGGGAATCGAGCAACCTTTACCAATTTGTGAAAAAATGGACGGGGCATTTATGCATCTTAGGGCCTGTTTGGATTGGTTGTAATTAAATACGAAGGTGTATATTTTACACCTGTATCGTACCGGCTGCTTAGCAAATCTCGAATGAAAATAAAACGACGAGCTGAGACCTGTATTCTTTACAGGTGTATTTCAAAAGAACACGACGATCCAAACAGGGCCTTAGTTTGGTTTTTGCCGGGAGTTTGAAGTTGATACTGCGTCGGCGTAACTAGGCACCTCTCTTTCTTTTTGCGATGAACACACTTGGAGACAGCGGTACAAACACAACACAGGCGCTGCAGACTTTGAGTACGTACAAAGGACAGCAAAACAAAGGGAAAGGCTGCCCGTTTTACTCTTTCGCGGACACAGAATCACCTTTCTTTCTGTGGGAGGCCAGGGATAAAAAGGATTAAAAAAAAGGCCCTGCTGCAACGCTGCTTCTTCTACGGTCCCAAAGCAAAAGCTTTTGTTGTCGCTGCCAAACAGCCACAAAAGCGAGTCCGTTCGGCTGTGTCGATCCCTTCATCCTTGTCAAAAAATAAAAAAAAATAAAAAAATCCACGGCTTCCTTCCTACCCTGCATCACGTCTCCCATGGATCCAATGGTAAAACTGAATAATCTCTGACAAATGCAGCCAGGAGGTGATTCACTCCCCACAACCCATCGCCATTGAAAAACGGGGAGATTTGCCCATGTAAAATTTGTGCCCGGTCACTTCTCCTCCAAGGCCTGATCTCTGATGAAAATTTGCCAGCACCACTACGCTCTCACACCTCCGGAAATTTATTTTGAGAATAGACAATGAAAATTCGTCCAAGAACTATGCTGTATACAAAATCAGAAAATTCACAATGATGTGTGTAGTAATTATTGCCATGATATATGCAAAATTGCCATGGTGTGTATAAATTAATTGCCATGTTATATACAAATAATTTGTTGTGGTCTAGTACAGTAGTACAAAAATCATGCATAGTAAAATGCCATGAAAAATACTCCCTCCATCCCAAAATATAAGAACGTTTTTGACACGTCAAAAACGTTCTTATATTTTGGGACAGAGGGAGTAGTTGCCATCATTGTGATGATTAATTTGCCATTACATATGCACTGAAACTATATAAAATATACATAGAAGAAAACATACAAAAAACACAAAGAAATTACCAAGATTTATGGAAAATAAAATTTCTAGAAAGTTTCCATGTGGCAAATGTCTAAAATTAGCCATATGAGTAGTACACAATTACAAAGACATATTATAATTTGTGTTCACTAAAATGATGACAGATTTAGGGAAAACAAGAGTGCAAAGGAGACATGGCAACTTTTTAGAAATGATCAATGGATCATGGGAAATGTGGGGAAAATTCTATTGGTGACATGCCAAATGTATAGATTTTCGAAATAAAGGTCACACAGGCTGCTTTAAGAAATGTTGTTATCTTAAATTTTCCATGGCAATTGTGTATAAATAGAATTGTAAGTTTTGCCATGTGAGTAGTCCACATGTTAATTAAAAATTATATAGGTCATGATAAATGAGAGAAATGTGTATTTGTGACATGAAAAAAGTATATAATTTGAGAAAGGGATCACGCATGCTACTTTTCAAAAATGTGGTTATCGAAAATTTGCCGTGCCAATTGTAGAGGAGATAAAATTTTATGTTTTGCCATGTGAGTAGTACACATGTTAACAAAAAATTATATAGGTCATGATAAATGAGAGAAATATGTATTTGTGACATGACAAAAGTATATAATTTGAAAAAGGGGTCACACATGCTACCTTTCAAAAATGTGGTTATCGAAAATTTGCCATGGCAATTGTAGAGGAGATAAAATTTTAAGTTTTGCCATGTGAGTATAAGTACCTATGCTGGCAATATAGAAAAAATATAGTACAAATAGAAATGGCAAGTTTTTTTCAAGAAAAAGGCTATATAGGTCCTGAGAAATGAGGGGCGAAATGTATTGGTGACATGGCAAAAGTGTAGGATTTGAAAAAGGGGGTCACATGAGTAGGGTTGTTATAAAAATGTGTTTTCGTAAATTTGCGATGGCAATTGTAGAGAGACAATTTTAAGTTTTGCCATGTGAGTAGTATACATGATGGCAATATAGAAAAAAAATATAGTACAAATAAACATGGCAAGTTTTAAAAATTATATATAAGTCATGGCAGATGCCATGATATAGAACAATGTGTTTTACATATTTTTGAAGGAGAGGAACAAAAACTTAATAACTTTCCATTATGTAGATCAAACAAAAAAAATACCATGGCTCTGCAAAATTTGCCAAGAACAATTTTTTTGCCATGCTGTAAAATTTGCCAAGAACATAATTTTTTGCCATACTGTAAACTTTGCCATGGATCTGGAATTGTATTTGCCATGAGGCTGGTACAAACTATTTCTTTGTTCACAATAGCTGCACGAGGCATCTACTTCAGTTAAAAAATCAACATAAATTAACCCCACCACTATCTTAAGCCACCATGTGACAAAACATGAAAATAACTACTAATTGTCATGGGCAAAAAATTAAGTTGCCATGGCGAAAAAATTGAAGATGCCATGGCAAACACATATTAATTCACCATTCATCTACATAATTTGCCACTCGAACACATCATAATTTGCCTTTCTTTATTTTGTATTAAAATATATGAAAAGTTGTCATGGAAAAAAATGCAAACTAATTGTCATGTACAGTTTACAGCTTGTGCATTGTGTTGACTGAAAATTGATCTGCATATTGATAGAGCATGAGAGGCAAGCCATGGAGAAACTGGAGTATGTAAAATGCAATTCCGATGTTTCTTCGCCCCTCCCGAAGATCCTCCACGAGCGTGCCTACCGGCGGCCCTCGCGACGCAGCCCCCGACAATGCTCCCAACCACTGCTACCTCGTTGGGCTCCGTCGGCAGCACCTACCGTGCACCTCGGCCTGGCCAACCATCCCCCGAGCCCCTAAGCCCCCGGTCTCCCGTGTTGTAGCCATGCTGCGGTGATGGCCGTCACCTGAGCTTGACACTACTCCATCGCGAAGCTCCGATAGTCGGGCCTACAGTAGCATATTCAGCTGGCCACCATGCCCACCCTCAGGACATTTGCAGTGGTAGATGCCCATCTCCGATGGTGGGAGATGGGTGGTGGACTGGTGGGTGAGTGGATCGATTGCTAGCCCTTTCGTCCTAGCCTCCAACGCCACTCCCTACTGCACTATTGCGCTAGTGCAAACATCCCCCTCTACTGAACACGGCACCGATCGAATCATCGGGAGAGGGGAAGAGGCATTGTGGGGATGAGACACGACGAGTGTGTGGGTTGATGCGACTCCGACACTATGTTGGCCGTTCACGAGGTTTCTCCCCAAGAGCGAATGCTTGCTCGATGATGAGGTGGCGAGACATCATTTGCGAAGATTCATGCGCTTAATCCAACGGTCCATTAGGCGTACGCTCAAAAATTGTTCCCACCAAACATTGGTACATTAACATTTGTGTTTATTTATGATCTGATACAAAATTCCGTTTTCCGAAATGTTGGTGTGCAAGCATGTAGCACGACATATGGCAAGGATCTAAGTTGCCTAAGGGCATCCCCAATGTGATGATGTTAAATGTATGACACCGTCAGAATTTTGGCATCAATGTCATAACGTTGCATGGAAAACAAAAAATTTCTATGCACATGAGAGATCTATGCATGAAGATGTATAGCTACGAGAGGGGAAGAGCATCTACATACCCTTGTAGATCGCTAAGCGGAAGCGTTTATCAACGCGGTTGATGTAGTCATACACCTTCGTGATCCGTCCTGATTAAGTACCGAATGTACGGCACCTCCATGTTTAGCACACGTTCAGCTCGATGACGTCCTCTCCTTCTTGATCCAGCAAGAGAAGCGATGTAGTAGATGAGTTCCAGCAGCACGACGGCGTGGTGACGATGGTGGTGAAGAACAATCTCCACAGGGCTTCGCCAAGCACAATGGAAACTATGACGGATGAAAGTGCAAGTGGCACTTATTCTATATTTTGGTGTGATGACAATGTGGTTAGTTGAACTAATATCGGTTACTAAAGTTTATCGCAGGATATTGGTTCCAAGTGCTCCAGGATGGAGATGTGAGACCCCCCATTTCAAAAAGGACAAAGGCGTGGTCTTTCGGCGCTTCGAAGGTTTTAGTTTCTGGTTTACTTCGAGTCGTAGGAAAGACCGCACTATTAAGAGGGGTCTGTGTGGATGTATGTTGTGTGGGAATGCCTTTGCCGAACCTTACTCTCTTAACCTACCCACTCCTACCACCTAAAAAACCTAGTGTGTCTGCTAGTGGTACTCAGAAAGCTTGCAACAGAAAGATACTGGGTACCCCGTGCGCACGGGGTCTTTTCGACCCTCGTGTGCACGGGGTCTTTTGACCCCCGTGTGCACGGGGTACTATGTAAACTCTCTGAGTACCCCGTGCGCACGGGGTCTTTTGACCCCCGTGCGCACGGGGTCTATTGACCCCCGTGCGCACGGGGTGGTGTGAATATCTCTGGGTACCTCGTGCGCACGGGGTGGTGTGAATCTCTCTGGGTACCTCGTGCGCACGGGGCTGACTTAGCCCGTGCGCACGGGGTCCAACTGGCAGGTTTCCCCACCCGGCCAAGAACACTATATGTACTCCCTTCTTCCACCTCCAACCTCTAACCCTAATGTCTTGTTGAGATCCACCATTCCTACACCCCATTTTGCTCAATACTCTCAATCCCTCCACCCAAACTTGTTGAAACTTTGGGGATTGGGAGAGCAAGACCCGATCTACAACTTGACCAAACCAAATCGCGTTCCCCGCAATAGTTCTTCCACATTGACTTGTTACTCTTGGATCTTGGGCTCCTAGGCGGCTAGAGGTTCCTCCGGAAGCTTCCTTGCTTGTGGTGTGCTCCGGAGAAGTTTGTAAAGGTGTGGTGGTCGCCCTCAAGACCAACCCCGAGTGATTTGAGGCTCATCAGTTGGGGGTGACTCGAAGGAGATTACGGTGAGCCTTCAGTGGCGTTCCGCAAGCTTTGGCTCTGGCGCCGCTCCAAACGGAGAGTAGCTCTTCCCAAGGAAGAGTGAACTTCAGGATAAAATCTGCGTCCTTGTCTCACTTGTAGTTAATCCTTTCCCGCAACTTACTTTGTTGTTGTATGCTTGTTGGTGTGCTACTTAGTTTGTTACCTAGAATATTTATCTTGGAGCTTGCTTGTCATATAGGTTGCATTCACCTAGTTGCATATCTAGTGAACTCTATTTATCCACTAAGCCTTAAAAACGACAAGAAAGATTAAAATTTGTAGTCTCCTATTCACCCCCCCTCTAGTCGACCGTGTTGATCCTTTCAATTGGTATCAGAGCCTCGTGCTCTAATATAAGGTTTTATAACCTTAGAGGATATCTTCAATCTACGAAATGAGGGAGGCGACGCACCTATTGTGGGGGATGGTCAAAACCTACTCCCGCCGCGAATGAGGCACTTAGTGCCCTGGTCGTTGCTCCCACCGCTCCTCCTGACCCGGGTGCCTGATGTCTACTACACAACCTTCTTCTTGTAGACGTTGTTGGACTTGCAAGTGCACAGGTTTGTAGGACAGTAGCAAATTTCCCTCAAGTGGATGACCTAAGGTTTATCAATCCGTAGGAGGCATAGGATGAAGATGGTCTCTCTCAAACAACCCTGCAACCAAATAACAAAGAGTCTCTTGTGTCCCCAACACACCCAATACAATGGTAAATTGTATAGGTGCACTAGTTCGGCGAAGAGATGGTGATACAAGTGCAATATGGATAGTAGATATAGGTTTTTGTAATCTGAAAAATATAAAAACAGCAAGGTAACTAATGATAAAAGTGAGCACAAACGGTATTGCAATGATAGGAAACAAGGCCTAGGGTTCATACTTTCACTAGTGCAAGTTCTCTCAACAATAATAACACAGATAGATCATATAACAATCCCTCAACATGCAACAAAGAGTCACTCCAAAGCCACTAATAGTGGAGAACAAATGTAGAGATTATGGTAGGGTACGAAACCACCTCAATGTTATTCTTTCGGATCGATCTATTAAAGAGTTCATACTAGAATAACACCTTAAGGCACAAATCAACCAAAACCCTAATGTCACCTAGATACTCCATTGTCACCTCAGGTATCCATGGGCATGATTATACGATATGCATCACACAATCTCAGATTCATCCAACCAACACAAAGTACTTCAAAGAGTGCCCCAAAGTTTCTACCGGAGAGTCAAGAAAATGTGTGCCAACCCATATGCATAGGTTCATGGGCGGAACCCGCAAGTTGGTCACCAAAACATACATCAAGAGGCACGTGATATCCCATTGTCACCACAGATAAACATGGCAAGACATACATCAAGTGTTCTCATCATAAAGACTCAATCCGATAAGATAACTTCAAGAGGGAAACTCAATTCATCACAAGAGAGTAGAGGGGGAGAAACATCATAAGATCCAACTATAATAGCAAAGCTCGCGATACATCAAGATTGTGCCATAGAGAGAACACGAGAGAGAGAGAGAGATCAAACACATAGCTACTGGTACATACCCTCAGCCCCGAGGGTGAACTACTCCCTCCCCGTCATGGAGAGCGCCGGGATGATGAAGATGGCCACCGGTGATGGGTTCCCCCTCCGGCAGGGTGCCAAAACGGGCTCCCGAGAGGTTTTTGGTGGCTACAGAGGCTTGCGGTGGCAAAACTCCCGATCTATCTAGATATTCGATGGTTTTAGGGTACGTAGGCTTATATAGGCGAAAGAAGTCGGTCGGGGGGTGCTCGAGGGGTCCACGAGATAGGGGGGTGCGCCCAGTAGGGGGTCGCCCCCCTATCTACTGGGCTCCTCGAGTATCTTCTGACATGGACTCCAAGTCTCCAGGATGATAATCTTCCAAAAAATCACGTTGCCGAAGGTTTCATTCCGTTTGGACTCCGTTTGATATTCCTTTTCTTTGAAATACTGAAACATGCAATAAAACAACAATATGGGTGAGGGAGTCCTGGATTAGGGGGTGTCCGGATGGCCGGACTATGACCTTTGGCCGGACTCCCGGACTATGAAGATACAAGATTGAAGACGTCGTCCTGTGTCCGGATAGGGACTTTCCTTGGCGTGGAAGGCAAGCTTGGTGATACGATATGAAGATCTCCTCCCATTGTAACCGACTCTGTGTAACCCTAGCCCTCTCCGGTGTCTATATAAATCGGAGAGTTTTAGTCCGTAGGACGAACAACAATCATACCATAGGCTAGATTCTAGGGTTTAGCCTCTCTGATCTCATGGTAGATCAACTGTTGTACTACCCATATCATCAATATTAATCAAGCAGGAGTAGGGTTTTACCTCCACCAAGAGGGCCCGAACCTGGATAAAAACATTGTGTCCCTTGTCTCCTATTACCATCAGCCTAGACGCACAGTTCGGGACCCCCTACCCGAGATCCGCCGGTTTTGACACCGACATTGGTGCTTAAATTGAGAGTTGCTCTGTGTCGTCACCTTTAGGCCCGATGGCTTCTTCGATCATCAACCACAACGCGGTCCAGGGTGAGACTTTTCTCCCCGGACAGATCTTCATATTCGGCGGCTTCGTACTGCGGGCCAATTCGCTTGGCCATCTGGAGCAGATCGAAAGCTACGCCCCTAGCCATCAGGTCAGGTTTGGAAGCTTAAACTACACGGCCGACATCCGCGGGGACTTGATCTTCGACGATTCGATCCACGACCGAGCGTGCCGCACTGTCATGATGGGCATGATCTAGCTCTACCGCCGGACAGCACCCAGAGTGCCGCTCAGGTGTCCGCTCCGACCATTAGCTCGGAGCCGACTGTGCTAATCGGGGACAGATGGTTGGACGCCGCCCCAGGAGCCACAATCTCTACGGCGATAGAGCCGAACACCGGTTTAGTCCTTTGCGAGGCCAGTGACTCCGAGGTGCCGGACTCCTGTCCGGACTCCGAACCTTCCGCACCCCTTCCGATCGAACCCAATTGGGCTCCGATCATGGAGTTCACGGCCGCAGACGTCTTTTAGCACTCGCCTTTTGGCGATATCCTGAATTCACTAAAGTCTCTCTCTTTGTCAGGAGAGCCCTGGCCGGACTATGGTCAGCAGGGTTGGGATGCGGATGACAAAGAAATTCGAAACCCACCCACCACCCACTTTGTAGCCATTGTCAATGATATAACCGACATGCTCGACTTCGACTCCGAAGACATCGACGGTATGGACGCCGATGAAGGAGACAACCAAGAACCAACACCTATAGGGCACTGGAAGGCCACCTCTTCATACGACATATACATGGTGGACACCCCTAAAGCAGGGGATGGCGATGAAAAAACGGAGGATGACCCCTCCAAGAAGCAACCCAAGCGCCGACGTCAGCGGCGCCGCTCTAAATCCCGCCAAAGCAAAAACGGCGAGTCCGGCATCGGAGACGTCAACACCCCGGACAGTGCCAAAGACAACCCCCTCCAGCAGAATTCAGCACAGGAGGATGAAGGAGCTAGCCCTCATGAGAGAGCGGCAGACAGTGAGGTCGAGGACGACAATTATATGCCTCCCTCCGAAGACGAGGCAAGCCTCGACGACGACGAATTCGTCGTGCCAGAGGATCCTGTCGAACAAGAGCGTTTCAAGCACAAGCTTATGGCCACGGCGAGCAGCCTCAAGAAAAAACAGCAGCAGCTTAGAGCTGACAAAGATCTGCTAGCCGACGGATGGACTGAAGTCCTGGCGGCCAAAGAGTATAAACTCGAGCACCCCTCCAAGAGTTACCCAAAGTGCAAGCTGCTATCCCAACTAGAGGAGGAAGCAACTAAACCTACATCACCAGCGTACGATGCGCCCGATCAGCCCCCCCGTGGCCGTGACAAAGAGGCCTTTCGGCCCTCAACCCAAGCCGCACCCCGGCGCCGCTCCAAGAACACCAGAGCACGGGGAAACACAACAGACATGCGAGACATATTGGAGGATAAGGCAAGGCAAACAAGATCGATCTACGGATCGCGTGGGCGCCCTACGTCACGTGACGATAGCCGTCATGCCGGATATGATAAATACGGCCAGACCGAATACAACAGACAAAGCTCATCCGAGCTACGTCACGATATAGCCCAGTACAGGGGCGCCGCACACCCACTATGCTTCACAGACGAAGTAATGGATCATCAAATCCCAGAGGGTTTTAAACCCGTAAACATCGAATCATACGATGGCACAACAGGTCCCACGGTATGGATCGAGGATTATCTCCTTCATATCCACATGGCCCGTGGTGATGATCTACACGCCATCAAATACCTCCCGCTCAAGCTTAAAGGACCAGCTCGGCATTGGCTTAACAGCCTGCCAGCAGAGTCAATAAGTTGCTGGGAGGACCTGGAATCCACATTCCTCGACAACTTCTAGGGCACTTATGTGCGACCACCAGACGCTGATGACCTAAGCCACATAATCCAGCAGCCAGAGGAATCGGCCAGACAATTCTGGACACGGTTCCTAACCAAGAAAAATCAAATAGTCGACTATCCGGATGCCGAGGCCCTTGCGGCCTTTAGGCACAACATCTAAGACGAATGGCTTGCCCGGCACCTAGGACAGGAAAAGCCGAAATCTATGGCAGCCCTCACGACACTCATGACCCACTTTTGTGCGGGAGAAGATAGCTGGCTAGCTCGTAGCAATAACATAACCAAGAGCCCTGGCAATTCGGATACCAAGGACAACAATGGCAGGTCACGCCGCAACAAGCATAAGCGCCGCATTAACGGCGACAATACCGAGGATATGACAGTTAATGCCAGATTCAGAGGCTCTAAACCCGGTCAGCGGAAGAAGCCATTCAAAAGAAACCCTCTGGGCCCTTCCAGTTTAGACCGGATACTCGATCGCTCGTGCCAGATACACGGCACCCCCGAACAACCAGCCAACCACACCAACAGGGATTGTTGGGTGTTCAAGCAGGCAGGCAAGTTAAGTGCCGAAACCAGAGACAAGGGGCTGCATAGTGATGACGAGGAGGAGCCCCGGCCGCCGAACAACAGAGGACAGAAGGGCTTCCCCCACAAGTGCGGATGGTGAACATGATATACGCAACCCACATCCCCAAAAGGGAGCGGAAGCGTGCCCTCAAGGACGTCTATGCGTTGGAGCCAGTCGCCCCAAAGTTCAACCCATGGTCCTCCTGCCCGATCACTTTTGATCGAAGGGACCACCCCACTAGCATCGGTCATGGCGGATTCGCCGCATTGGTTCTAGACCCAATCATTGATGGATTTCACCTCACTAGAGTCCTCATGGACGGCGGCAGCAGCCTGAACCTGCTTTATCAGGATACAGTGCGAAAAATGGGTATAGAGCCGTCAAGGATTAAGCCCACAAAGACAACCTTTAAAGGCGTCATACCAGGTGCAGAAGCCAGATGTACAGGCTCGGTTACACTCGAAGTGGTCTTCGGATCCCCGGATAATTTCCGAAGCGAGGAGTTAATCTTCGACATAGCCCCATTCCGAAGTGGCTATCACGCCCTGCTCGGACGAACCGCATTTGCAAAATTCAATGTGGTGCCGCACTACGCATATCTCAAGCTCAAGATGCCAGGCCCTCGCGGAGTCATCACAGTAAATGGAAACACCGAACGCTCTCTCCGAACGAAGGAGCACACAGCAGCCCTGGCGGCGGAAGTACAGAGCATCCTCTCAAAGCAACTCTCCAATCCGTGTGTTAAACATTCGGACAATGTCAAGCGCGCCCGAAGCAACCTACAACAGCGCCGGCTGTCACGATTCGAGCAAGCATAGTAGTGCGGCCCCAACCCCAACCCTCGCGAGATGGTGCAATCGGTACCACGCGTACATAATTACTCTCTGAAAATACCATGAGCATAAGGGGAGGGGCACAACTACGGCACGCCCAGAATGCGGCTCAACCGCACTTAGGGGCTCCCTATTCCGCCGTTTTCTTTTTTATATACTTTCAGGACCCAACTATCCAGAAGGCCTGTCCGGCAATACACTCGCCGAACACACGATGCAACAGCCAGGGCGCGAACAAGCTGCATCGAATGTCCAGGTGGTCCCTATAACGAGTTAAATACCTGTTTTTACTTAAAGACCCGCAGCTTGCCCCTGGAGGGGGACATGTCAAATAATCCCATCTCTTGCTTATCGCACTATTTGTATCGTCCTGCTTTTATAGCCGCCCTTTTAATACAACAAGACATACCTCTTATCTTTTATTGTATTCATCTATTTTTTATACATATATGTTCAGTCATGACATTACGCAACCATACACTTTGGTACGGCCAATACACCAGGGGCTTAGGTACCCCATAACATGGTGTGAGAAGACCGAACACTCTCCTGAGTGCGGCACCCCGAACTTATAGCATTATATGCATCGGCTCCGAATCATGTATTGGGTCAATAGTTGGGTTTGCCCGGCTCCCATGTTTTGGTACCTTACGTTCCGCAATGTTGGCTAAGGTAGCGCTGGGAGAACTACAACGATTGTGCCCCAGTTGAGCTGGGTTAACACCTCAGTAGAGAAACCTAAAACTGACCGTCATGATAGTGCGAGAGACCGGTCGCTGTTCGCGAGGTTTTTCGAGTCCTTAAAGACTTATGCCGCTTAGAGCGAGGAGCCGGATTTATCTAGCCAAGGCGTGGATAGCGCACCGAACTCGGTCTTCCGAATACTAGGGGCTTCGCCGAAATTTAAAATTATAGAATTCTATGGCTAAGTGAGAGTGATTAAGCATTATAAGTCCGATGGCCTGGTTCGTTGTGCTGAGCGCCTCCCTAGATGGACCCAAGAATGGGAACAAGAGCGCTCAGGTTTATCCCAAACACCCCAGCACTCGGAGGCAATATTTTAAATTAACAAGCGTTGCTTAACGCACAGGAACAAAGTTTTCAGCGTACAGGATAACAAATGCGAGTCTACTAAAAAAATTACATCTTTGGAGCACTCATTCGCTATAAGGCGGGCACCCTTCAGGACGCCCTTATAATACATCTCGGGTGTGCGATACTCTTTGCCCGGCGGTGGCGCATCCGTCAAAAGCTTCTCCGCGTCCAGCTTGCCCCAGTGCACTTTAGCACGGGCAAGGGCCCGACGGGCACCTTCAATACAGACGGAGCGCTTGATGACTTCAATCCACGGACACGCGTCCACCAGCCGCCGCACCAGACCGAAGTAGCTCCCAGGCATGGCCTCTCCAGGCCACCACCGAACTAAGAGGCCCTTCATGGCCTGTTCGGCCACCTTGTGGAGCTCGACCAGCTGCTTCAGCTGGTCGCTCAGGGGAACCGGATGTTCGGCCTCAGCATATTGAGACCAGAATGCCTTTTCCGTCGAGCTCCCCTCCTCGGCTCGGTAGAACGCGACAGCATCAGACACACTACAGGGCAGATCGGCGAACGCTCCTGGAGAGCTCCGGATCCGGGTAAGTAACAGATAATTTACTTTTATATTCTTGCTTTGCATAAAGAATGCCTTACCTGCCGCTATCTTCTTCATCGCCTCGATCTCCTGGAGGGCCTTCTGGGCTTCGGCCTTAGCGGTTTTGGCACTCTCAAGAGCCAAGGCGAGCTCGGACTCTCGAGTCTTCGTGTCACGCTCCAAACTCTCGTGTTTTTCCACGAGATCCTGGAGCTCTTGCTACACCTCCGCCACCTGCGCCTCCTGCTTCTCTCGCTCGGTGCAATCCAAGGCCGTGCTATTTTTGGCCTTGGAGACCGCTTCCTTCAGGGTCGCCACCTCGGTCGTGGCCCCTGCAACATTTACGTTGGTCCTGTCATTATGTGCAACCAAGTATTTTTATATACATTTACATGCGGTACTACATACCCTCCTTGTCCTCGAGCTGCTTCTTGGCACGGCCGAGCTCGTTCTCGGACTGATCGAGGCTCTCCTTCAATGCATTGACCTCCGCAATTAGTGCGGCAGAGATCAGCAGCATAGCCTGCATTCCCATATTGACACATTTATGTTAGACTCCTGCATATATCTTTTTAGATCCTCAGCTCGGCTTTTCTTTCCGAACGCCGAACCGAGCATCAGGGGCTACTGTCTATGCGGTAAACATTTTTATATGTTTCGAACACATACCTCAAAGCCTGTTAACAGACTTGTACAGGCTTCTGTCAGCCCGCTCTTTGCGGACTGAACCTTTTGAATCACCGCACTCATAACAGTGTGGTGTTCCTCGTCGATGGAGGCGCTGTTAAGCACCTCCTGCAAATTGTCCGGCGCCTCCGGGTGGACGGAGGTCACCGGCGTCGTAGGCTTGCCCTTCTTATGAAGGCGCCGCCTGTTGGACTCTGGAACCGTTGATGGTTCCAGAGAAGTGTCCGGCCCAGGGCCGGACTTAGATCCCTCTGGGGCTTTACCCCCTTTGGGCCTGGAGTCCGGGAGGTCGCCTTGAGGCGCCTCCAGCACCACCTCCTCCTGGTTCGGTCCCCTTCGGGACCCCACCTTGGCGTCGTCCGCAGGAAGAGGGGAGGAGGCCGTCGTAAGTGAAGCGTTGTTCACATCTGACGAATTCAGGGAGCCGCTCGACGAATCACCGAGCTGAGCTCTGGGTGGACTGCATAATTAAATTCGGTGTTAGAAATTACCGAATACTAGAGGGGCGCCGTAAGCCATTCGGGTAACCGGACACTTACGATTTTGCCAGGGGCTTGACCCTGGATGGCCATTCCTCCCTGTCGTCTTCGGCATCGGAGGCGTAGTCCGGCAGAAGGGTCTTCCCCTTCTTGGACCCTCCGGCCTCCCCAGTTGGGGCGGCCTTCCTTTTCTTTCCTCCCCCCGTTGGAGGGGGAGAGGCTTCTTCTTCCTCCTCCTCGTCTTCATAGGCGGAGGGCGCTTCGGGGGTGTCAGGTGATGAATCCGACACCACCAGGCGCCGGGAGCTCTTTCGAGTCCCCATGGTCTTCTTCTTGGCCTTCTTCTCTGGCACCACGTGAGGTGCCGGAACCAGCAGCTTTGTTAGACGAGCATCCGCTGGGTCTTCGGGTAAAGGAGCCGGACAGTTGACCTGCCCGAACTTCTTCAACCAGTCCTGTCAAAGGTAAGGGAGTTTAGATCCCGCATAGAGTCAAACTATGTGAAACAAAATACCCCGAAATGGGAAAATTAAGCTCACCACGCTGGCTTGGCGCTTGGCGCAGAATCCGCGATCCTCGGTGATGGGAGGGGAGACCTCGGAGCTCTTGAATAGCACCTTCCAGGCATCCTCGTGCTTTGTGTCGAAGATCCGGGACAGAGTCTGGTGCTGGGCCGGGTCGAACTCCCACAAATTGAAAGCCCGTCGTTGACACGGGAGAATCCGGCGGAAGAGCATGACCTGGACCACGGTGACAAGTTTAACCTTCCTGCCGATCAGGTCCTTGATGCAGGTTTGAAGTCCGGTCACTTCTGCCGAATTAGCCCATGACAGGCCCGTCTCTTTCCAAGATGTGAGTCGCGTGGGGATGCCAGATCGGAATTCGGGGGCTGCTGCCCATTCAGGGTCACGCGGCTCGGTGATATAGAACCACCCCGATTGCCACCCTTTGATGGTCTCTACGAAGGCGCCCTCGAGCCATGTAACGTTGGCTATCTTGCCCACCATGGCGCCTCCGCACTCTGCTTGGCGTCCGCCCACGACCTTCGGCTTGACGCTGAAAATCTTCAGCCATAGGCCAAAGTGGGGCTGGATGCGGAGGAAGGCCTCGCATACGACGATAAACGCCAAGATGTTGAGGATGAAGTTCGGGGCCAGATCGTGGAAGTCCAAGCCGTAGTAGAACATGAGCCCCCGGACGAACGGGTGAAGAGAAAAGCCCAGTCCGCGGAGAAAATGGGGAAGAAATACAACCCTCTCATGGGGCCTAGGGGTGGGGATGAGTTGCCCCTCATCTGGAAGCCGGTGTGCGATGTCGTCAGTCAAGTAGCCGGCCTTCCTCAACTTTTTGATTTGCCCCTCCGTGACAGAGGAGGCCATCCATCTACCTCCCACTCTGGACATGGTTGGATAAGGTTGAGGTGGGAAGTACGGGCTTGGGCGTTAGAGCTCGAGTGCGCAGGGACAGATAGGCAAAGGAGGAAGAAGGCGTAAATGGAAAGGGTAGAATCTTATCCCCTTATATGGGCGGCCGAAACTACGAGCCCCCACCGGCATAATAAAACTCGCTTATCCCCCAAGCGCCACGGTTAATGGCGCGGTTGGGTTACCCACGCCCATATTGATGAGAATCCCGGAATAAGGGGACACGATCTCTGCTTTGATAAGACGTGCTAAGGAAACTGCCTCGCTAAACGCGCTGAGGTGGAACAGTAAAATGATTCAAGTAAAGACTTGGACATGCCGTGATGTCACGCTGCGGAATGCGTCGGCAGATTAGATTGGTGTGGATATTATTCTCTCTACGGTGTTATGTGGAACTTATTTTGCAGAGCTGGACACTATCCTTGTGTTCAACATCTTCTATGAAGTATTCGGAGGAGGAACCCGTCTTGCAATGCCGAAGACAATTTGCGCGCCGGACTCATCGTCATTGAAGCCTGGTTCAGGGGCTACTGAGGGAGTCCTGGATTAGGGGGTGTCCGGATGGCCGGACTATGACCTTTGGACGGACTCCCGGACTATGAAGATACAAGATTGAAGACGTCGTCCCGTGTCCAGATAGGGACTTTCCTTGGCGTGGAAGGCAAGCTTGGTGATACGATATGAAGATCTCCTCCCATTGTAACTGACTCTGTGTAACCCTAGCCCTCTCCGGTGTCTATATAAACCGGAGAGTTTTAGTCCGTAGGACGAACAACAATCATACCATAGGCTAGATTCTAGGGTTTAGCCTCTCTGATCTCGTGGTAGATCAACTCTTGTACTACCCATATCATCAATATTAATCAAGCAGGAGTAGGGTTTTACCTCCACCGAGAGGGCCCGAACTTGGGTGAAAGATCGTGGATGTCGCCTAGGGGGGGGGTGAATAGGCGTTTTAAAAATAATTACGGTTTAGGCTTGAACAAATGCGGAATAAACCTAGTGGTTAATTTGTCAAGCACAAAACCTAAAACAACTAGGCTCACCTATGTGCACCAACAACTTATGCTAAGCAATATAAGCAACTATGTGATAGCAAGATATATGACAAAGAACAATATGGCTATCACAAAGTAAAGTGCATAAGTAAAGGGCTCCGGTAAGAGATAACCGAGGCACGCGGAGACGACGATGTATCCCGAAGTTCACACCCTTGTGGATGCTAATCTCCGTTTGGAGCGGTGTGGAGGCACAATGCTCCCCAAGAAGCCACTAGGGCCACCGTAATCTCCTCACGCCCTCGCACAATGCAAGATGCCGTGATTCCACTAAGGGACCCTTGAGAGCGGTCACCGAACCCGTACAAATGGCAACCCTTGGGGGCGGTCACCGGACCCGTACACTTTGGCAACCCTTGGGGGCGGTCACCGGTACCCGTCAAATTGCTCGGGGCGATCTCCACAACCTAATTGGAGACCCCGGCGCTTGCCCGGAGCTTTACACCACAATGATTGAGCTCCGAACACCACCAACCGTCTAGGGCGCCCAAGCACCCAAGAGGAACAAGCTCAAGGGCACCAAGCACCGAAGAGTAATAAGCTTCTCAACTTGTAACTTCCACGTATCACGTGGAGAACTCAAACCGATGCACCAAATGCAATGTCAAGGGCAAACGGAGTGCCCAAGTCCTTCTCTCTCAAATCCCACCGAAGCAACTAATGCTAGGGAGGAAAATGAGAGGAAGAACAAGAAGGAGAACACCAAGAACTCCAAGATCAAGATACAAGGGGTTCCCCTCACAAAGAGGAGAAAGTAATTGGTGGAAATGTGGATCTAGATCTCCTCTCTCTTTTCCCTCAAAAACTAGCAAGAATCCATGGAGGGATTGTGAGTTAGCAAGCTCGAAGAAGGTCAACAATGGGGGAAGAACACGAGCTCAAAGGATTAGGTTCATTGGGGAAGAAGACCCCCTTTTATAGGACCTCCCGAATCCAACCGTTATGTGCTCAGGTCGTGCACAAGCGGTACTACCGCTTGGAGGAGCGGTACTACCGCTTAGCACGGTCAAAACAGCCCAAACGAGAGAGAAAACACGAGATTTTGGTCCGGGGCGGTACTACAGCTTAGGAGCCACGGTAGTACTGCTCTGGAGCGGTACTACCGCTCAGGAACCGCGGTACTACCGCTCTGGAGCGGTAGTAAAAATTACATCCGCTCTAGTCGCGGTAGTACCGCTGCAGCCTTTACCAAAACAGCCACAACTTTTGCAAATGGACTCCGAATTCAACGAAACCAAGTTTGTTGGAAAGCTAACGACATGGGCTAACACAATATTGATAAAAATATAAAGAATAAGCAAATGAGAAAAGTCCCATAAGAAAATGGTGAGAACCCTTCATCAGATAAGACCGGTAAAACCTCCAACACCGAAAACATCATAGAAGACGCATGCGAACTCCGTTTTCGATGAACTCAAGCTTGTCATCAAGATGACCATAAGCTCTAAGACTCACAAAGATAACCAAACAAGAACCAAGAAACATGATGTAAGGATGCAATGGTTTGAGCTCTCTACTAACGATACGATCAAGCTACCAACTTGAGAGCCCCCCTTGATAGTACGGCAAACGATCCTATAACTCGGTCTCCCAACTACCACCACAAGACCGGTAAAATAGAAAACCTATCAAGGGAAAACCTTTGCCTTGCACATGGTCCACTTGAGCTAGATGAAGACGATCTTGACTCCCTCAAGTTGGACCACCTTTCTGTTGGAAATATGCCCTAGAGGCAATAATAAATTGATGATTATTATATTTCCTTGTTCATGATAATCGTTTATTATCCATGCTATAATTGTATTGATAGGAAACTCAGATACATGTGTGGATACATAGACAACACCATGTCCCTAGTGAGCCTCTAGTTGACTAGCTCGTTGATCAATAGATGGTTACGGTTTCCTAACCATGGACATTGGATGTCATTGATAACGGGATCACATCATTAGAAGAATGATGTGATGGACAAGACCCAATCCTAAGCCTAGCACAAAGATCGTAGTTCGTATGCTAAAGCTTTTCTAATGTCAAGTATCTTTTCCTTAGACCATGAGATTGTGCAACTCCCGGATACCGTAGGAATGCTTTGGGTGTACCAAACGTCACAACGTAACTGGGTGGCTATAAAGGTGCATTACAGGTATCTCCAAAAGTGTCTGTTGGGTTGGCACGAATCGAGACTGGGATTTGTCACTCCGTGTAAACGGAGAGGTATCTCTGGGCCCACTCGGTAGGACATCATCATAATGTGCACAATGTGATAAAGGAGTTGATCACGGGATGATGTGTTACAGAACGAGTAAAAGAGACTTGCCGGTAACGAGATTGAACAAGGTATCGGGATACCGACGATCGAATCTTGGGCAAGTGTCGTACCGATAGACAAAGGGAATTGTATACGGGATCGATTGAGTCCTTGACATCGTGGTTCATCCGATGAGATCATCGTGGAACATGTGGGAGCCAACATGGGTATCCAGATCCCGCTGTTGGTTATTGACCGGAGAACATCTCGGTCATGTCTGCATGTCTCCCAAACCCGTAGGGTCTACACACTTAAGGTTCGATGATGCTAGGGTTATAAAGGAAGCTTGTATTTGGTTACCGAATGTCGTTCGGAGTCCCGGATGAGATCCTGGATGTCACGAGGAGTTTTGGAATGGTCCGGAGGTAAAGATTTATATATAGGAAGTCCTGTTTTGGCCATCGGGACAAGTTTCGGGGTCATCGGTATTGTACCGGGACCATCGGAAGGGTCCCGGGGGCCCATCGGGTGGGGCCACCTGCCCCGGGGGGCCACATGGGCTGTAGGGGGTGCGCCTTGGCCTACATGGGCCAAGGGCACCAGCCCCAAGAGGCCCATGCGCCTAGGGAACCCTAAAAGGAAGAGTCCCAAGGGGGTAAGGCACCTCCTAGGTGCCTTGGGGGGGAGGGAAACCTCCCCTGGCCGCCGCCCCCCTAGGAGATTGGATCTCCTAGGGCTGGCGCACCCCCCCTTGGGATCCCTATATATAGTGGGGGTAGAGGGCCTCTTGAGACACACCTTTTGCCTTTGGTGCAGCCCCTCCCTCTCTCCCAAGTTCATATCCTCTTCTGCGGTGCTTGGCGAAGCCCTGCAGGATAGCCACGCTCCTCCATCACCACCATGCCGTTGTGCTGCTGCTGGATGGAGTCTTCCTCAACCTCTCCCTCTCTCCTTGCTGGATCAAGGCGTGGGAGACGTCACCGGGCTGTACGTGTGTTGAACGCGGAGGTGCCGTCCGTTCGGCACTAAGATCATCGGTGATTTGAATCACGACGAGTACGACTCCATCAACCCCGTTCACTTGAACGCTTCCGCTTAGAGATCTACAAGGGTATGTAGATGCACTCTCCTTCCCCTTGTTGCTGGTCTCTCCATAGATAGATCTTGGTGACACGTAGGAAAATTTTGAATTTCTGCTACGTTCCCCGACAGTGGCATCATGAGCTAGGTCTATTGCGTAGATTCTATGCACGAGTAGAACACAAAGTAGTTGTGGGCGTTGATTTTGTTCAATATGCTTGCCGTTACTAGTCTTATCTTGATTCAGCGGCATCGTGGGATGAAGCGGCCCGGACCAACCTTACACGTACTCTTACGTGAGACCGGTTCCACCGACTAACATGCACTAGTTGCATAAGGTGGCTGGCAGGTGTCTGTCTCTCCCACTTTAGTCGGATCGGATTCGATGAAAAGGGTCCTTATGAAGGGTAAATAGCAATTGGCATATCACGTTGTGGTTTTGCGTAGGTAAGAAACGTTCTTGCTAGAAACCCATAGCAGCCACGTAAAACATGCAAACAACAATTAGAGGACGTCTAACTTGTTTTTGCAGGGGTATGCTTTGTGATGTGATATGGCCAATAAGAATGTGATGAATGATATGTGATGTATGAGATTGATCATGTTCTTGTAATAGGAATCACGACTTGCATGTCGATGAGTATGACAACCGGCAGGAGCCATAGGAGTTGCCTTTATTTATTGTATGACCTGCGTGTCATTAAACAACGCCATGTAATTACTTTACTTTATTTCTAATCGGTAGCCATAGTAGTAGAAGTAATAGTTGGCGAGACAACTTCATGAAGACACGATGATGGAGATCATGATGATGGAGATCATGGTGTCATGCCGGTGACGATGATGATCATGGAGCCCCGAAGATGGAGATCAAAAGGAGAAAAATGATATTGGCCATATCATGTCACTATTTGATTGCATGTGATGTTTATCATGTTTATGCATCTTGTTTACTTAGAACGACGGTAGTAAATAAGATGATCCCTTACAACAATTTCAAGAAGTGTTCTCCCCTAACTGTGCACCGTTGCTACAGTTTGTCGTTTCGAAGCACCACGTGATGATCGGGTGTGATAGATCCTTACGTTCACATACAACGGGTGTAAGACAGATTTACACATGCAATACACTTAGGGTTAACTTGACGAGCCTAGCATGTACAGACATGGCCTCGGAACACGGAGACCGAAAGGTCGAGCATGAGTCGTATAGAAGATACGATCAACATAAAGATGTTCACCGACATTGGCTAGTCCGTCTCACGTGATGATCGGACACGGCCTAGTTTGACTCGGATCATGTGATCACTTAGATGACCGGAGGGATGTCTATCTGAGTGGGAGTTCATAAGATGAACTTAATTATCCTGAACATAGTCAAAAGGTCTTTGCAAATTATGTCGTAGCTCGTGCTTCAGTTCTACCGTTTAGATATGTTCCTAGAGAAAAAATTTAGTTGAAAGTTGATAGTAGCAATTATGCGGACTAGGTCCGTAAACTAAGGATTGTCCTCATTGCTTCATAGAAGGCTTATGTCCTTAATGCACCGCTCAGTGTGGTGAACCCCAAAACGTCGTCTGTGGATGTTGCGAACATCTGACATACACATTTTGATAACTACGTGACAGTTCAGTTAAACGGTTTAGAGTTGAGGCACTAAAGACGTTTTCGAAACATCGCGGAACATATGAGATGTTTCGAGGGCTGAAATTGGGATTTCAGGCTCGTGCTCACGTCAAGAGGTATAAGACCTCCGACGATTTTTTTAGCCTGCAAACTAAGGGAGAAAAGCTCAATTGTTGAGCTTGTGCTCAGATTGTCTGAGTACAACAATCATTTGAATCGAGTGGGAGTTGATCTTCCAGGTGAGATAGTGATATTTCCCCAAAGTCATTGCCACCAAGCTGCTAGAGCTTCGTGATGAACTATAACATATCAAGGATAGAGATGATGATCCTTGAGGTATTCTCATTGTTTGACATCGCGAAAGTAGAAATCAAGAAGGAGCATCAATTGTTGATGGTTGGTGAAACCACTAGTTTCAAGAAGGGCAAGGGCAAGAAGGGATACTTCATGAAACGGCAAATCAGCTGCTGCTCTAATGAAGAAACCCAAGGTTGAACCCAAACCCAAGACTAAGTGCTTCTGTAATAAGGGGAACAGCCACTGGAGCAGAATTACCCTAGATACTTGGTAGATAAGAAGGCTGGCAAGGTCGATAGAAGTATATTGGATATACATTGTGTTGATGTGTACTTTACTAGTACTCCTAGTAGCACCAGGGTATTAGATACCGGTTCGGTTGCTAAGTATTAGTAACTCGAAATAAAAGCTACGGAATAAACGGAGACTAGATAAAGGTGAGCTGACGATATATGATGGAAGTGTTTCCAGGGTTGATATGATCAAGCATCGCACGCTCCCTCTACCATCGAGATTGGTATTAAAACCTAAATAATTGTTATTTGGTGTTTGCGTTGAGCATAGACATGATTGGATTATGTCTATCGCAATATGTTATTCATTTAAAGAGAATAATGGTTACTCTGTTTATTTGAATAATACCTTCAAATGGTCTTACACCTAAAAGGAATGGTTTATTGAATCTCGATCGTAGTGATACACATTTTCATGCCAAAAGATATAAGATAGTAATGATAGTACCACCTACTTGTGGCACTGCCACGTAAGTCATATCGGTATAAAACGCATGAAGAAGCTCCATGTTGATGGATCTTTGGACTCACTCGTTTTTGAAAAGTTTGAGACATGCGAACCATGTCTATTGGTGTATATGCATGAAACTCCATGCAAATGGACCGTTTGAACTCACTTGATTTTGAATCACTTGAGACATGCAAATCATACCACATGGGCAAGATGACTGAAAGCCTCGTTTTCAGTAAAATGGAACTAGAAAGCAACTTGTTGGAAGTAATACATTTTGATGTGTGCAATCCAATGAGTGCTGAGGCATGTAGTGGATATCATTATGTTCTTACTTCACAGATGATTTGAGTAGATGTTGAGTATATTTACTTGATGAATCACGAGTCTGAATTATTGAAAGGTTCAAGTAATTTCAGAGTGAAGTAGAAGATCATTGTGACAAGAGGATAAAATGTCTATGATATGATCATAGAGATGAATATCTGAGTTATGAGTTTTGGCACACAATTAAGACATTGTGGAAATTGTTTCGCAATTAATACCGCCTGGAACACCATAGTGTGATGGTGTGTCCGAACATCATAGTTGCACCCTATTGGATATGGTGCGTACCATGATGTCTCTTATCGAATTACCACTATTGTTCATGGGTTAGGCATTAGAGACAACCACATTCACTTTAAATAGGGCACCACATAATTCCGTTGAGATGACACCGCATGAATTATGGTTTAGAGAAACCTAAGCTGTCATTTCTTAAAAGTTTGGGGCTGCGACGCTTATGTGAAAAAGTTTCAGGCTGATAAGCTCGAACCCAAAGAGGATAAATGCATCTTCATAGGACACCCAAAACAGTTGGGTATACCTCCTGTCTCAGATCCGAAAGCAATAAGGAATTGTTTCTAGAATCGGGTCCTTTCTCGAGGAAAAGTTTCTCTCGAAAGAATTGAGTGGGAGGATGGTGGAGACTTGATGAGGTTATTGAACTGTCTCTTCAAATAGTGTGTGGCAGGGCACAGGAAGTTGTTCCTGTGGCACCTACACCAAATGAAGTGGAAGCTTATGATATTGATCATGAAACTTCGGATCAAGTCACTACCAAACCTCGTGGGATGACAAGGATGCGTACTACTTCAGAGTGGTACGTAATCCTATCTTGGAAGTCATGTTGCTAGACAACAATGAACCTACGAGCTATGGAGAAATGATGGTGGGCCCGGATTTCGATAAATGGCTCGAGGCCATAAAATCCGAGAGAGGATCCATGTATGAAAACAAAGTGTAGACTTTGGCAGAACAGCTCGATGGTCGTAAGGCTGTTGAGTGCAGATGGATTTTAAAAGGAAGACGGACAATGATGGTAAGTATCACCATTAAGAAAGCTCGACTTGTCGTTAAGATGTTTTCCGACAAGTTCAAGGAGTTGACTGCGATGAGACTTTCTCACTCGTAGCGATGCTAAGAGTCTGTTGGAATTATATTAGCGATTACTGCATTATTTATGAAATCTTGCAGATAGGATGTCAAAACATTGTTTCCTCGACGATTTTCTTGAGGAAAGGTTGTATGTGATACAACCGAAAGATTTTGTCAATCCTGAAAGATGCTAATAAGTATGCAAAGCTCTAGCAATCCTTCTAAGGACTGGAGTAAGCATCTCAAAGTTGGAATGTATGCTTTGATGATGATCAAAGATTTTGGTTTTATACAAAGTTTATGAGAAACTTGTATTTCCAAAGAAGTGAGTGGGAGCACTATAGAATTTCTGATGAGTATATGTTGTTGACATATTGTTGACCAGAAATGACGTAGCATTTCTGGAAAGCATATAGGGTTATTTGGAAAGTGTCTTTCAATGGAAAGCCTGGATTAAGCTACTTGAGCATTGAGCATCAAGATCTATAAGGATAGATCAAAACGCTTAATGGTACTTTCAAATGAGCACATACCTTGACATGATCTTGAAGTGTTCAAGATGGATCAGTCAAAGAAGGAGTTCTTGCCTGAGTTGTAAGGTATGAAGTTAAGACTTAAAGCTCGACCACGGCAGAATAGAGAGAAAGGACGAAGGTCGTCCCCTATGCTTAAGACGTAGGCTCTACAGTATGCTATGCTGTGTACCGCACCTGAAATGTGCCTTGCCATGAGTCAGTCAAGGGGTACAAGAGTGATCTAAGAATGGATCACAGGACAGCGGTCAAAGTTATCCTTAGTAACTAGTGGACTAAGGAATTTTCTCGATTATGGAGGTGGTAAAAGAGTTCGACGTAAAGAGTTACGTCGATGCAAGCTTAACACCTATCCGGATAGCTCTGAGTAGAGATACCAGATACATATAATGGAGCAACAATTTAGAATAGCTCCAAGTAGAACAGTTATTTGGAATAGCTCCAAATAGAATGTGGTAGCTACATCTAGGAGATGACATAAAGATTTGTAAAGCACACACGGATCTGAAAGGTTCAGACCCGTTGACTATAACATCTCTCACAAGCAACATGATCAAACCCAGAACTCATTGAGTGTTAATCACATGGTAAATGTGAACTAGATTATTGACTCTAGTAAACTCTTTTGGGTGTTAGTCACATGGGGATGTGACCTTGAGTGTTAATCACATATCGATGTGAACTAGATTATTGACTCTAGTGCAAGTGGGAGACTGTTGGAAATATGCCCTAGAGGCAATAATAAATTGATGATTATTATATTTCCTTGTTCATGATAATCGTTTATTATCCATGCTATAATTGTATTGATAGGAAACTCAGATACATGTGTGGATACATAGACAACACCATGTCCCTAGTGAGCCTCTAGTTGACTAGCTCGTTGATCAATAGATGGTTACGGTTTCCTAACCATGGACATTGGATGTCATTGATAACGGGATCACATCATTAGAAGAATGATGTGATGGACAAGACCCAATCCTAAGCCTAGAACAAAGATCGTAGTTCGTATGCTAAAGCTTTTCTAATGTCAAGTATCTTTTCCTTAGACCATGAGATAGTGCAACTCCCGGATACCGTAGGAATGCTTTGGGTGTACCAAACGTCACAACGTAACTGGGTGGCTATAAAGGTGCATTACAGGTATCTCCGAAAGTGTCTGTTGGGTTGGCATGAATCGAGACTGGGATTTGTCACTCCGTGTAAACGGAGAGGTATCTCTGGGCCCACTCGGTAGGACATCATCATAATGTGCACAATGTGATCAAGGAGTTGATCACGGGATGATGTGTTACGAAACGAGTAAAAGAGACTTGCCGGTAACGAGATTGAACAAGGTATCGGGATACCGACGATCGAATCTCGGGCAAGTGTCGTACCGATAGACAAAGGGAATTGTATACGGGATCGATTGAGTCCTTGACATCGTGGTTCATCCGATGAGATCATCGTGGAACATGTGGGAGCCAACATGGGTATCCAGATCCCGCTGTTGGTTATTGACCGGAGAACATCTCGGTCATGTCTGCATGTCTCCCGAACCCGTAGGGTCTACACACTTAAGGTTCGATGACGCTAGGGTTATAAAGGAAGCTTGTATTTGGTTACCGAATGTCGTTCGGAGTCCCGGATGAGATCCTGGACGTCACGAGGAGTTCTGGAATGGTCCGGAGGTAAAGATTTATATATAGGAAGTCCTGTTTTGGCCATCGGGACAAGTTTCGGGGTCATCGGTATTGTACCGGGACCACCGGAAGGGTCCCGGGGGCCCACCAGGTGGGGCCACCTGCCCCGGGGGGCCACATGGGCTGTAGGGGGTGCGCCTTGGCCTACATGGGCCAAGGGCACCAGCCCCAAGAGGCCCATGCGCCTAGGGAACCCTAAAAGGAAGAGTCCCAAGGGGGTAAGGCACCTCCTAGGTGCCTTGGGGGGGAGGGAAACCTCCCCTGGCCGCCGCCCCCCTTGGAGATTGGATCTCCTAGGGCTGGCGCACCCCCCTTGGGATCCCTATATATAGTGGGGGTAGAGGGCCTCTTGAGACACACCTTTTGCCTTTGGTGCAACCCGTCCCTCTCTCCCAAGTTCATCTCCTCTTCTGCGGTGCTTGGCGAAGCCCTGCAGGATAGCCACGCTCCTCCATCACCACCATGCCGTTGTGCTGCTGCTGGATGGAGTCTTCCTCAACCTCTCCCTCTCTCCTTGCTGGATCAAGGCGTGGGAGACGTCACCGGGCTGTACGTGTGTTGAACGCGGAGGTGCCGTCCGTTCGGCACTAAGATCATCGGTGATTTGAATCACGACGAGTACGACTCGATCAACCCCGTTCACTTGAACGCTTCCGCTTAGAGATCTACAAGGGTATGTAGATGCACTCTCCTTCCCCTCGTTGCTGGTCTCTCCATAGATAGATCTTGGTGACACGTAGGAAAATTTTGAATTTCTGCTACGTTCCCCGAGAGTGGCATCATGAGCTAGGTCTATTGCGTAGATTCTATGCACGAGTAGAACACAAAGTAGTTGTGGGCGTTGATTTTGTTCAATATGCTTGCTGTTACTAGTCTTATCTTGATTCGGCGGCATCGTGGGATGAAGCAGCCCGGACCAACCTTACACGTACTCTTACGTGAGACCGGTTCTACCGACTAACATGCACTAGTTGCATAAGGTGGCTGGCGGGTGTCTGTCTCTCCCACTTTAGTCGGATCGGATTCGGTGAAAAGGGTCCTTATGAAGGGTAAATAGCAATTGGCATATCACGTTGTTGTTTTGCATTGGTAAGAAACGTTCTTGCTAGAAACCCATAGCAGCCACGTAAAACATGCAAACAACAATTAGAGGACGTCTAACTTGTTTTTGCAGGGGTATGCTTTGTGATGTGATATGGCCAAGAAGAATGTGATGAATGATATGTGATGTATGAGATTGATCATGTTCTTGTAATAGGAATCACGACTTGCATGTCGATGAGTATGACAACCGGCAGGAGCCATAGGAGTTGTCTTTATTTATTGTATGACCTGCGTGTCATTAAACAACGCCATGTAATTACTTTACTTTATTGCTAATCGGTAGCCATAGTAGTAGAAGTAATAGTTGGCGAGACAACTTCATGAAGACACGATGATGGAGATCATGATGATGGAGATCATGGTGTCATGCCGGTGACGATGATGATCATGGAGCCCCGAAGATGGAGATAAAAAGGAGCAAAATGATATTGGCCATATCATGTCACTATTTGATTGCATGTGATGTTTATCATGTTTATGCATCTTGTTTACTTAGAACGACGGTAGTAAATAAGATGATCCCTTACAACAATTTCAAGAAGTGTTCTCCCCTAACTGTGCACCATTGCTACAGTTCGTCGTTTCGAAGCACCACGTGATGATCGGGTGTGATGGATCCTTACGTTCACATACAACGGGTGTAAGACAGATTTACACATGCAATACACTTAGGGTTAACTTGACGAGCCTAGCATGTACAGACATGGCCTCGGAACACGGAGACCGAAAGGTCGAGCATGAGTCGTATAGAAGATACGATCAACATAAAGATGTTCACCGACGTTGGCTAGTCCGTCTCACATGATGATCGGACACGGCCTAGTTTGACTCGGATCATGTGATCACTTAGATGACCAGAGGGATGTCTATCTGAGTGGGAGTTCATAAGATGAACTTAATTATCCTGAACATAGTCAAAAGGTCTTTGCAAATTATGTCGTAGCTCGTGCTTCAGTTCTACCATTTAGATATGTTCCTAGAGAAAAAATTTAGTTGAAAGTTGATAGTAGCAATTATGCGGACTAGGTCCGTAAACTAAGGATTGTCCTCATTGCTTCATAGAAGGCTTATGTCCTTAATGCACCGCTCAGTGTGCTGAACCCCAAAACGTCGTCTGTGGATGTTGCGAACATCTGACATACACATTTTGATAACTACGTGACAGTTCAGTTAAACGGTTTAGAGTTGAGGCACTAAAGACGTTTTCGAAACATCGCGGAACATATGAGATGTTTCGAGGGCTGAAATTGGGATTTCAGGCTCGTGCTCACGTCAAGAGGTATAAGACCTCCGACGATTTTTTTAGCCTGCAAACTAAGGGAGAAAAGCTCAATTGTTGAGCTTGTGCTCAGATTGTCTGAGTACAACAATCATTTGAATCGAGTGGGAGTTGATCTTCCAGGTGAGATAGTGATATTTCCCCAAAGTCATTGCCACCAAGCTGCTAGAGCTTCGTGATGAACTATAACATATCAAGGATAGAGATGATGATCCTTGAGGTATTCGCGTTGTTTGACATCGCGAAAGTAGAAATCAAGAAGGAGCATCAATTGTTGATGGTTGGTGAAACCACTAGTTTCAAGAAGGGCAAGGGCAAGAAGGGATACTTCATGAAACGGCAAATCAGCTGCTGCTCTAATGAAGAAACCCAAGGTTGAACCCAAACCCGAGACTAAGTGCTTCTGTAATAAGGGGAACAACCACTGGAGCAGAATTACCCTAGATACTTGGTAGATAAGAAGGCTGGCAAGGTCGATAGAAGTATATTGGATATACATTGTGTTGATGTGTACTTTACTAGTACTCCTAGTAGCACCAGGGTATTAGATACCGGTTCGGTTGCTAAGTATTAGTAACTCGAAATAAAAGCTACGGAATAAACGGAGACTAGCTAAAGGTGAGCTGACGATATATGATGGAAGTGTTTCCAAGGTTGATATGATCAAGCATCGCACGCTCCCTCTACCATCGAGATTGGTATTAAAACCTAAATAATTGTTATTTGGTGTTTGCGTTGAGCATAGACATGATTGGATTATGTCTATCGCAATATGTTATCCATTTAAAGAGAATAATGGTTACTCTGTTTATTTGAATAATACCTTCAAATGGTCTTACACCTAAAAGGAATGGTTTATTGAATCTCGATCGTAGTGATACACATTTTCATGCCAAAAGATATAAGATAGTAATGATAGTACCACCTACTTGTGGCACTGCCACGTAAGTCATATCGGTATAAAACGCATGAAGAAGCTCCATGTTGATGGATCTTTGGACTCACTCGTTTTTGAAAAGTTTGAGACATGCGAACCATGTCTATTGGTGTATATGCATGAAACTCCATGCAAATGGACCGTTTGAACTCACTTGATTTTGAATCACTTGAGACATGCAAATCATACCACATGGGCAAGATGACTGAAAGCCTCGTTTTCAGTAAAATGGAACTAGAAAGCAACTTGTTGGAAGTAATACATTTTGATGTGTGCAATCCAATGAGTGCTGAGGCATGTAGTGGATATCATTATGTTCTTACTTCACAGATGATTTGAGTAGATGTTGAGTATATTTACTTGATGAATCACGAGTCTGAATTATTGAAAGGTTCAAGTAATTTCAGAGTGAAGTAGAAGATCATTGTGACAAGAGGATAAAATGTCTATGATATGATCATAGAGATGAATATCTGAGTTACAAGTTTTGGCACACAATTAAGACATTGTGGAAATTGTTTCGCAATTAATACCGCCTGGAACACCATAGTGTGATGGTGTGTCCGAACATCATAGTTGCACCCTATTGGATATGGTGCGTACCATGATGTCTCTTATCGAATTACCACTATTGTTCATGGGTTAGGCATTAGAGACAACCACATTCACTTTAAATAGGGCACCACGTAATTCCGTTGAGATGACACCGTATGAATTATGGTTTAGAGAAACCTAAGCTGTCATTTCTTAAAAGTTTCGGGCTGCGATGCTTATGTGAAAAAGTTTCAGGCTGATAAGCTCGAACCCAAAGCGGATAAATGCATCTTCATAGGACACCCAAAACAGTTGGGTATACCTCCTGTCTCAGATCCGAAAGCAATAAGGAATTGTTTCTAGAATCGGGTCCTTTCTCGAGGAAAAGTTTCTCTCGAAAGAATTGAGTGGGAGGATGGTGGAGACTTGATGAGGTTATTGAACCGTCTCTTCAAATAGTGTGTGGCAGGGCACAGGAAGTTGTTCCTGTGGCACCGACACCAATTGAAGTGGAAGCTTATGATATTGATCAACCTTGAATCTTTGCAACTCTCTTCATGTGGATGATGTCTTGAAGGTAAACATGAATGATCACACAACCTTCTTCTTCAAGACATGCTTGCAATAAGCTCAACACTCATATGACCAATCTTTGGATAATTCCTTAATAGCACCTTGGTCATCACAAACTCTCATTGAAACCAACAAATGGACTCCAAGAAAAGCCTATGGGCAAACCCTTCAAATATAACTCAAGGCAACCATTAGTCCATAGAGATTGTCATCAATTACCAAAACCACACAAGGGGGCACCACATGTCCTTTCAATCTCCCCCATTTTGGTAATTGATGACAATCACTTTCAAGAGAGTTTATATAAGGAATTATGCATCACCATGCAATGCAACAACTAATAGTGCATGCGAATGAGATGCAAATGCTAAGGAACAAAAACAAAGCAAGAAGAGATTGTTGGGGAACGTAGCAGAAATTCAAAATTTTCCTACGTGTCACGAAGATCTATCTATGGAGAAACCAGCAACAAGGGGAAGGAGAGTGCATCTACATACCCTTGTAGATCGCTAAGCGGAAGCGTTCAAGAGAACAGGGTTGAAGGAGTCATACTCGTCGTGATCTAAATCACTGGAGATCCTAGTGCCGAACGGACGGCACCTCCGCGTTCAACACACGTACAGCCCGGTGACGTCCCCACGGCTTGATCCAGCAAGGAGAGAGGGAGAGGTTGAGGAAGATGTTGGAAATATGACCTAGAGGCGATAATAAAAAGCATTATTATTATATTTCTTTGTTCATGATAATTGTCTTTATTCATGCTATAATTGTATTATCCGGAAATCATAATACATGTGTGAATAACAGACACCAACAGGTCCCTAGTAAGCCTCTAGTTGACTAGCTCGTTGATCAATAGATAGTCATGGTTTCCTGGCTATGGACATTGGATGTCATTGATAACGGGATCACATCATTAGGATAATGATGTGATGGACAAGACCCAATCCTAAGCATAGCGTGAGATCGTGTAGTTCGTTTGCTAGAGCTTTTCTAATGTCAAGTATCTTTTCCTTTGACCATGAGATCGTGTAACTCCCGGATACCGTAGGAGTGCTTTGGGTGTATCAAACGTCACAACGTAACTGGGTGACTATAAAGGTGCACTACAGGTATCTCCGAAAGTGTCTGTTGGGTTGACACGGATCGAGACTGGGATTTGTCACTCCGTATGACGGAGAGATATCACTGGGCCCACTCGGTAATGCATCATCATAATGAGATCAAAGTCACCAATTGTCGGGTCACGGGATCATGCATTACGGTACAAGTAAAGTGACTTGCCGGTAACGAGATTGAACGAGGTATTGGGATACCGACGATCGAATCTCGGGCAAGTAACATATCGATTGACAAAGGGAATTGCATACGGGGTTGATTAAATCCTCGACATCGTGGTTCATCCGATGAGATCATCGTGGAGCATGTGGGAGACAACATGGGTATCCAGATCCCGCTGTTGGTTATTGACCGGAGAGCGATCTCGGTCATGTCTACATGTCTCCCGAACCCGTAGGGTCTACACACTTAAGGTTCAGTGATGCTAGGGTTGTAGGGATATGTATATGCAGTAACCCGAATGTTGTTCGGAGTCCCGGATGAGATCCCGGACGTCACGAGGAGTTCCGGAATGGTCTGGAGGTAAAGATTTATATATGGGAAGTCCTGTTTCGGGCATCGGGACAAGTTTCGGGGTTATCGGTATTGTACCGGGACCACCGGAAGGGTCCCGGGGGCCCACCGGGTGGGGCCACCTGTCCCGGGGGGCCACATGGGCTGTAGGGGGTGCGCCTTGGCCTGCATGGGCCAAGGGCACCAGCCCCAACATAGGCCCATGCGCCTAGGGTTTGAGAGGGAGGAGTCCTAGGAGGGGAAGGCACCTCCTAGGTGCCTTGGGGGAGAGGGAAACCCCCTTGGCCGCCGCCCCCCTAGGAGATTTGATCTCCAAGGGCCGGCCACCCCCCTTGGCCCTCCTATATATAGTGGGGGAGAGGAGGGACTTAATACCTTGGCCTTTGGTTGCCTCCTTCTCCCTCTCCAACACCTCCTCCTCCTCCATAGCGCTTGGCGAAGCTCTGCCGGAGTACTGCAGCTCCATCAACACCACGCCGTCGTGCTGCTGCTGGTGCCATCTCCCTCAACCTCTCCTCCCTCCCTTGCTGGATCAAGAAGGAGGAGACGTGGCTGTTCCATACGTGTGTTGAACGCGGAGGTGCCGTCCGTTCGGTGCTAGGATCTCTGGTGATTTGGATCACATCGTGTTCGACTACATCATCCCCGTTCTTTGAACGCTTCCGCTCGTGATCTATAAGGTATGTAGATGCATCTAATCACTCGTTGCTAGATGAACTCATAGATGGATCTTGGTGAAACCGTAGGAAATTTTTTGTTTTCTGCAACGTTCCCCAACAGTGGCATCATGAGCTAGGTCTATGCGTAGTTCTTCTTGCACGAGTAGAACACAATTTGTTGTGGGCGTAGATTTGTCAACTTTCTTGCCACTACTAGTCTTATCTTTCTTCAGCGGTATTGTGGGATGAAGCGGCCCGGACCAACCTTACACGTACGCTTACGTGAGACCGGTTCCACCGACTAACATGCACAAGTTGCATAAGGTGGCTGGCGGGTGTCTGTCTCTCCTACTTTAGTTGAAGCGGATTCGATGAAAAGGGTCCTTACGAAGGGTAAATAGAAGTTGACAAATCACGTTGTGGCTTTCACGTAGGTAAGAAAACGTTCTTGTTAGAACCCTACTTCAGCCACGTAAAACTTGCAAACAACAATTAGAGGACGTCTAACTTGTTTTTGCAGCAAGTGCTTTGTGATATGATATGGCCAAAGTTGTGATGAATGATGAATGATCTATATGTCATGTATGAGATGTTCATGGTATTGTAATAGGAATCACGACTTGCATGTCGATGAGTATGACAACCGGCAGGAGCCATAGGAGTTGTCTTTATTTTTTGTATGACCTGCGTGTCATTGAAGAATGCCATGTAAACTACTTTACTTTATTACTAAACGCGTTAGTCATAGAAGTAGAAGTAGTCGTTGGCGTGACAACTTCATGAAGACACGATGATGGAGATCATGATGATGGAGATCATGGTGTCATGCCGGTGACAAGATGATCATGGAGCCCCGAAGATGAAGATCAAAGGAGCTATATGATATTGGCCATATCATGTCACTACTTTATATAATTGCATGTGATGTTTATTATGTTTTATGCATCTTGTTTACTTAGGACTACGGTAGTAAATAAGATGATCCCTTACAAAATTTCAAGAAGTGTTCTCCCCTAACTGTGCACCGTTGCTACAGTTCGTCGTTTCGAAGCACCACGTGATGATCGGGTGTGATAGATTCTTACGTTCACATACAACGGGTGTAAGACAGTTTTACACAGCGAAAACACTTAGGGTTAACTTGACGAGCCTAGCATGTACAGACATGGCCTCGGAACACGGAGACCGAAAGGTCGAACACGAGTCGTATGGAAGATACGATCAACATGAGAATGTTCACCGACGATGACTAGTCCGTCTCACGTGATGATCGGACACGGCCTAGTCGACTCGGATCGTGTAACACTTAGATGACCAAAGGGATGTCACATCTGAGTGGGAGTTCATTATAATTTGATTAGATGAACTTTGTTATCATGAACTTAGTCTAAATATTGTACAATATGTCTTGTAGATCAAATGGCCAACGTAGTCCTCAACTTCAACGCGTTCCTAGAGAAAACCAAGCTGAAAGACGATGGCAGCAACTATACGGACTGGGTCCGGAACCTGAGGATCATCCACATAGATGCCAAGAAAGATTATGTCCTACAAGCACTGCTAGGTGATGCACCTGTTCTCCCTGCAGAACAAGACGTTATGAACGCTTGGCAGGCACGTTCCGATGACTACTCCCTCGTTTAGTGCGGCATGCTTTACAGCCTAGAGCCGGGGCTCCAAAAGCGTTTTGAGAGACATGGAGCATATGAGATGTTCGAAGAGCTGAAAATGGTTTTCCAAGCTCATGCCCGGGTCGAGAGATATGAAGTCTCCGACAAATTCTTCAGCTGTAAGATGGAGGAAAATAGTTCTGTCAGTGAGCACATACTCACTATGTCTGGGTTACATAACCGCTTGACTCAGCTGGGAGTTAATCTCCCGAATCATGCGGTCATTGACAGAATCCTCCAGTCGCTTCCACCAAGCTACAAGAGCTTTGTGATGAACTTCAATATGCAGGGGATGGAAAAGACCATTCCTGAAGTATTTGCTATGCTGAAATCAGCAGAGGTAGAAGTCAAGAAGGAACATCAAGTGTTGATGGTCAATAAAACCACTAAGTTCAAGAAGGGCAAGGGTAAAAAGAACTTCAAGAAGGACGGCAAGGTAGTTGCCGCGCCCAGCAAGCAAGCTGCCGGGAAGAAGCCAAAGAATGGACCCAAGCCCGAGACTGAGTGCTTTTATTGCAAGGAAAGTGGTCATTGGAAGCGGAACTGCCCCGAATACTTAGCGGACAAGAAGGCCGGCAAAACCAAAGGTATATTTGATATACATGTAATTGATGTGTACCTTACCAGTAATCGTAGTGACTCCTGGGTATTTGATACCGGTGCCGTTGCTCATATTTGTAACACACAGCAGGAGCTGCGGAATAAATGGAGACTGGCGAGGGACGAGGTGACGATGCGCGTCGGGAATGGTTCCAAGGTCGATGTGATCGCCGTCGGCACGCTACCTCTACATTTACCTATGGGATTAGTTTTGAACCTCAATAATTGTTATTTTGTGCCAAGTTTGAGCATGAACATTGTATCAGGATCTCGTTTAATTCGAGATGGCTAGTCATTTAAATCCGAGAATAATGGTTGTTCTATTTATATGAGAGATATGTTTTATGGTCATGCTCCGATGGTGAATGGTTTATTCTTTATGAATCTCGAGCGTAATGCTACACATATTCATAGTGTAAGTACCAAAATATGTAAGATTGATAGTGATAGTCCCACATACTTGTGGCACTGCCGCCTTGGTCACATAGGTGTCAAACGCATGAAGAAGCTCCATGCCGATGGACTTTTAGAGTCTCTTGATTACGAATCATTTGACATGTGCGAACCATGCCTCATGGGTAAAATGACCAAGACTCCATTCTCAGGAACAATGGAGCGAGCAACCAACTTATTGGAAATCATACATACTGATGTGTGCGGTCCAATGAGTGTTGAGGCTCGCGGTGGCTATCATTATGTTCTCACCCTCACTGATGACTTGAGTAGATATGGGTATGTCTACTTAATGAAACACAAGTCTGAGACCTTTGAAAAGTTCAAGGAATTTTAGAGTGAAGTTGAGAATCAACGTGACAGGAAAATCAAGTTTCTACGATCAGATCGTGGAGGAGAATACTTGAGTCACGAGTTTGGTACACACTTAAGAAAATGTGGAATAGTTTCACAACTCACGCCGCCTGGAACACCTCAGCGTAATGGTGTGTCCGAACGTCGTAATCGCACTCTATTAGATATGGTGCGATCTATGATGTCTCTTGCCGATTTACCACTATCCTTTTGGGGCTATGCTTTAGAGACTGCCGCATTCACTTTAAATAGGGCACCGTCGAAATCCGTTGAGACGACACCATATGAATTATGGTTTGGGAAGAAACCTAAGCTGTCGTTTCTAAAAGTTTGGAGATGCGATGCTTATGTGAGGAAACTTCAACCTGAAAAGCTCGAACCCAAATCGGAAAAATGCGTCTTCATAGGATACCCTAAAGAAACTGTTGGGTATATCTTCTACCTCAGATCCGAAGGCAAGATCTTTGTTGCCAAGAATGGGTCCTTTCTGGAGAAAGAGTTTCTCTCGAAAGAAGTAAGTGGGAGGAAAGTAGAGCTTGATGAAGTATTACCTCTTGAACCGGAAAATGGCGCAACTCAAGAAAATGTTCCTGAGGTGCCTGCACCGACTAGAGAGGAAGTTAATGATGATGATCAAGATACTTCTGATCAAGCTCCTACTGAAATTCGAAGGTCCACAAGGACACGTTCCGCACCAGAGTGGTACGGCAACCCTGTCTTGGAAATCATGTTGTTAGACAACAGTGAACCTTCGAACTATGAAGAAGCGATGGCGGGCCCGGATTCCGACAAATGGCTAGAAGCCATGAAATCCGAGATAGGATCCATGTATGAAAACGAAGTGTGGACTTTGACTGACTTGCCTGTTGAATGGCGAGCCATAGAAAATAAATGGATCTTTAAGAAGAAGACAGACGCGGATGGTAATGTGACCATCTATAAAGCTCGGCTTGTCGCTAAGGGTTATCGACAAGTTCAAGGGGTTGACTACGATGAGACTTTCTCACCGGTAGCGAAGCTGAAGTCCGTCCGAATCATGTTAGCAATTGCTGCATTTTATGATTATGAAATTTGGCAAATGGACGTCAAAACGGCATTCCTTAATGGTTTCCTTAAGGAAGAATTGTATATGATGCAGCCGGAAGGTTTTGTCGATCCTAAGAATGCTGACAAGGTGTGCAAGCTCCAATGCTCGATTTATGAGCTGGTGCAAGCATCTCGGAGTTGGAACATTCGTTTTGATGAGATGATCAAAGCGTTTGGGTTTACACAGACTTATGGAGAAGCCTGTGTTTACAAGAAAGTGAGTGGGAGCTCTATAGCATTTCTCATACTATATGTAGATGACATACTTTTGATGGGAAATGATATAGAACTCTTGGACATCATTAAGGCCTACTTGAATAAAAGTTTTTCAATGAAGGACCTTGGAGAAGCTTCTTATATATTAGGCATCAAGATCTATAGGGATAGATCGAGACGCCTCATAGGTCTTTCACAAAGCACATATCTTGATAAGATTTTGAAGAAGTTCAAAATGGATCAGTCCAAGAAAGGGTTCTTGCCTGTTTTACAAGGTGTGAAATTGAGCTTAGCTCAATGTCCGACCACGGCAGAAGATATAGAAGAGATGAGTGTCATCCCCTATGCCTCAGCCATAGGTTCTATTATGTATGCCATGCTGTGTACCAGACCTGATGTAAACCTTGCCGTAAGTTTGGTAGGAAGGTACCAAAGTAATCCCGGCAAGGAACACTGGACAACGGTCAAGAATATCCTGAAGTACCTGAAAAGGACTAAGGAAATGTTTCTCGTTTATGGAGGTGACGAAGAGCTCGTTGTAAAGGGTTACGTCGACGCTAGCTTCGACACAGATCTGGATGACTCTAAGTCACAAACCGGATACGTGTATATTTTGAATGGTGGGGCAGTAAGCTGGTGTAGTTGCAAGCAGAGCGTCGTGGCGGGATCTACATGTGAAGCGGAGTACATGGCAGCCTCGGAGGCAGCACATGAAGCAATATGGGTGAAGGAGTTCATCACCGACCTAGGAGTCATACCCAATGCGTCAGGGCCGATCAAGCTCTTCTGTGACAACACTGGAGCTATTGCTCTTGCCAAGGAGCCCAGGTTTCACAAGAAGACAAGGCACATCAAGCGTCGCTTCAACACCATTCGTGAAAATGTTCAAGATGGAGACATAGAGATTTGTAAAGTACATACGGACCTGAATGTAGCGGATCCGTTGACTAAACCTCTCCCTAGAGCAAAACATGATCAACACCAGAATTCCATGGGTGTTCGATTCATCACAATGTAACTAGATTATTGACTCTAGTGCAAGTGGGAGACTGTTGGAAATATGCCCTAGAGGCAATAATAAAAAGCATTATTATTATATTTCTTTGTTCATGATAATTGTCTTTATTCATGCTATAATTGTATTATCCGGAAATCGTAATACATGTGTGAATAACAGACACCAACATGTCCCTAGTAAGCCTCTAGTTGACTAGCTCGTTGATCAATAGATAGTCATGGTTTCCTGGCTATGGACATTGGATGTCATTGATAACGGGATCACATCATTAGGATAATGATGTGATGGACAAGACCCAATCCTAAGCATAGCGTGAGATCGTGTAGTTCGTTTGCTAGAGCTTTTCTAATGTCAAGTATCTTTTCCTTTGACCATGAGATCGTGTAACTCCCGGATACCGTAGGAGTGCTTTGGGTGTATCAAACGTCACAACGTAACTGGGTGACTATAAAGGTGCACTACAGGTATCTCCGAAAGTGTCTGTTGGGTTGACACGGATCGAGACTGGGATTTGTCACTCCGTATGACGGAGAGATATCACTGGGCCCACTCGGTAATGCATCATCATAATGAGCTCAAAGTGACCAAGTGTCGGGTCATGGGATCATGCATTACGGTACGAGTAAAGTGACTTGCCGGTAACGAGATTGAACGAGGTATTGGGATACCGACGATCGAATCTCGGGCAAGTAACATATCGATTGACAAAGGGAATTGCATACGGGGTTGATTAAATCCTCGACATCGTGGTTCATCCGATGAGATCATCGTGGAGCATGTGGGAGCCAACATGGGTATCCAGATCCCGCTGTTGGTTATTGACCGGAGAGCGATCTCGGTCATGTCTACATGTCTCCCGAACCCGTAGGGTCTACACACTTAAGGTTCAGTGACGCTAGGGTTGTAGGGATATGTATATGCAGCAACCCGAATGTTGTTCGGAGTCCCGGATGAGATCCCGGACGTCACGAGGAGTTCCGGAATGGTCCGGAGGTAAAGATTTGTATATGGGAAGTCCTGTTTCGGGCATCGGGACAAGTTTCAGGGTTATCGGTATTGTACCGGGACCACTGGAAGGGTCCCGGGGGCCCACCGGGTGGGGCCACGTGTCACGGGGGGCCACATGGGCTGTAGGGGGTGCGCCTTGGCCTGCATGGGCCAAGGTCACCAGCCCCAACATAGGCCCATGCGCCTAGGGTTTGAGAGGGAGGAGTCCTAGGAGGGGAAGGCACCTCCTAGGTGCCTTGGGGGAGAGGGAAACCCCCTTGGCCGCCGCCCCCCTAGGAGATTTGATCTCCTAGGGCCGGCCACCCCCCTTGGCCCTCCTATATATAGTGGGGGAGAGGAGGGACTTCATACCTTGGCCTTTGGTTGCCTCCTTCTCCCTCTCCAACACCTCCTCCTCCTCCATAGCGCTTGGCGAAGCTCTGCCGGAGTACTGCAGCTCCATCAACACCACGCCGTCGTGCTGCTGCTGGTGCCATCTCCCTCAACCTATCCTCCCTCCCTTGCTGGATCAATAAGGAGGAGACGTGGCTGTTCCGTACGTGTGTTGAATGCGGAGGTGCCGTCCATTCGGTGCTAGGATCTCCGGTGATTTGGATCACTTCGTGTTCGACTACATCATCCCCGTTCTTTGAACGCTTCCGCTCGCGATCTACAAGGTATGTAGATGCATCTAATCACTCGTTGCTAGATGAACTCATAGATGGGTCTTGGTGAAACCGTAGGAAAATTTTTGTTTTCTGCAACGTTCCCCAACAGAAGACTCCATCCAGCAGCAGCACAACGGCGTGGTGGTGGTGGAGGAGCGTGGCAATCCTGCAGGGCTTCGCCAAGCACCTGCGGGAGAGGAGGAGGTGTCACGGGAGGGAGGGAGGCGCCAGGGCTTCAGGTATGGCTGGCCTCCCTCCCCTCCACTATATATAGGGGCAAGGGAGAGGGGGGAGGCGCAGCCTTGCCCCTTCCTCCAAGGAAGGGGTGCGGCCAAGAGGGGGGGAGGAGTCCATCCTCCCCAAGGCACCTCGGAGGTGCCTTCCCCCTTGAGGACTCTTCCCTCCCCAAGTTTCCTTGGCGCATGGGCCTCTTGGGGCTGGTGCCCTTGGCCCATATAGGCCAAGGCGCACCCCCTACAGCCCATGTGCCCCCCCGGGGCAGGTGGACCCCCCTGGTGGACCCCTGGACCCCTTTCGGCACTCCCGGTACAATACCGATAAAGTGCGAAACTTTTCCGGCGACCAAAATAAGACTTCCCATATATAAATCTTTACCTCCGGACCATTCCGGAACTCCTCATGACGTCCGAGATCTCATCCGGGACTCCGAACAACATTCGGTAACCACATACAAACTTCCTTTATAACCCTAGCATCATCGAACCTTAAGTGTGTAGACCCTACGGGTTCGGGAACCATGCAGACATGACCGAGACGTTCTCCGGTCAATAACCAACATCGGGATCTGGATACCCATGTTGGCTCCCACATGTTCCACGATGATCTCATCGGATGAACCACGATGTCAAGGACTCAATCGATCCCGTATACAATTCCCTTTGTCTAACGATATTGTACTTGCCCGAGATTCGATCGTCGGTATACCGATACCTTGTTCAATCTCGTTGCCGGCAAGTCTCTTTACTCGTTCCGTAACACATCATCCCGTGATCAACCCCTTGGTCACATTGTGCACATTATGATGATGTCCTACCGAGTGGGCCCAGAGATACCTCTCCGTTTACACGGAGTGACAAATCCCAGTCTCGATTCGTGCCAACCCAACAGACACTTTCGGAGATACCTGTAGTGCACCTTTATAGCCACCCAGTTACGTTGTGACGTTTGGTACACCCAAAGCATTCCTACGGTATCCGGGAGTTGCACAATCTCATGGTCTAAGGAAAAGATACTTGACATTAGAAAAGCTTTAGCATACGAACTACACGATCTCTATGCTAGGCTTAGGATTGGGTCTTGTCCATCACATCATTCTCCTAATGATGTGATCCCGTTATCAATGACATCCAATGTCCATGGTCAGGAAACCGTAACCATCTATTGATCAACGAGCTAGTCAACTAGAGGCTTACTAGGGACATGGTGTTGTCTATGTACCCACACATGTATCTGAGTTTCCTATCAATACAATTATAGCATGGATAATAAACGATTATCATGAACAAGGAAATATAATAATAACTAATTTATTATTGCCTCTAGGGCATATTTCCAACAGTCTCCCACTTGCACTAGAGTCAATAATCTAGTTCACATCACCATGTGATTAACACTGACAGGTCACATGCCATGTGACCAATATTCAAAGAGTTTACTAGTGTCATTAAACTAGTTCACATCATCATGTGATTAAGACTCAATGAGTTCTGGGGTTTGATCATGTTTTGCTTGTGAGAGAGGTTTTAGTCACCGGGTCTGCAACATTCAGATTCGTATGTACTTCGCAATTCTCTATGTCTTATTGTAAATGCTACTTCCACGCTCCACTTGGAGCTATTCCAAATGGTTGTTCCACTATACGTATCCGATTTGCTACTCAGAGTCACTCGGATAGGTGTTAAAGCTTGCATCGACGTAACCCTTTATGTCGAACTCTTTATCACCTCCATAATCTAGAAACATATCCTTATTCCTCTAAGGATAACTTTGACCGCTATCTAGTGATCCACTCCTTGATCACCTTTGTACCCTCTTGCCAGACAAGCGGCAAGGCACACATCAGGTGCGGTACTTAGCATGGCATACTGTAGAGCCTACGTCCAAAGCACAGGGGACGACCTTCGTCCTTTCTCTCTTTTCTGCCGTGGTCGAGCTTTAAGTCTTAACTTCGTACCTTACTACTCAGGCAAGAACTCCTTCTTTGACTGATCCATCTTGAACACCTTCAAGATCATGTCAAGGTATGTGCTCATTTGAAAGTGCCATTAAGCGTTTTTTGATCTATCCTCATAGATCTTGATGCTCAATGTTCAAGTAGCTTAATCCAGGTTTTCTATTGGAAAACACCTTTCAAATAACCCTATATGCTTTCTAGAAATTCTACATCATTTCTGATCATCAATATGTCAACAACATATACTCATCAGAAATTCTATAATGCTCCCACTCACTTCTTTGGAAATACAAGTTTCTCATAAACTTTGTATAAACCTAAAATCTTTGATCATCTTATCAAAGTGCACATTCCAACTCCGAGATGCTTACTCCAGTCCATGGAAGGATCGCTGGAGCTAGCATACCTTTTAGCATCCTTAGGATCGACAAAACCTTTCTAATTGTATCACATACAACCTTTCCTTACGAAAACTGGTAAGGAAACTCGTCTTGACATCCATCTGCCAGATTTCATAAATGCAGCTAATGCTAACATGATTCCGACGGACTTAAGCATTGCTACGGATGAGAAAATCTCATCGTAGTCAACTCCTTGAACTTGTGAAAAACTCTTCGCCACAAGTCGAGCTTCATAGACAGTGACATTACCGTCCACGTCCGTCTTCTTCTTAAAGATCCATTTATTTCAATGGCTTGCCGATCATCGGGCAAGTCCACCAAAGTCCATGCTTTGTTATGATACATGGATCCTATCTCGGATTTCATGGCTTCTAACTATTTATCGGAATTTGGGCCCACCATCGCTTCTCCATAGCTCGTAGGTTCATTGTTGTCTAGCAACATGACCTTCAAGACAGGATTACAGTGCCACTCTGAAGTGGTACGCATCCTTGTCACCCAACGAGGTACGGTAGTGACTTGATACAAAACTTCATGATCACTATCATAAGCTTCTACTTCAATTGGTGTAGGTGCCACAGGAACAACTTCCTATGCCCTGCTACACACTAGTTGAAGTGACGGTTCAATAACCTCATCAAGTCTCCACCATCCTCCCACTCAATTCTTCGAGACAAACTTTTCCTCGAGAAAGGACCCGATTCAAGAAACAATCCTTATTGCTTTCGGATTTGAATTAGGAGGTATACCCAACTGTTTTGGGTGTCCTATGAAGATGCATTTTATCCGCTTTGGGTTCGAGCTTATCAACCTGAAACTTTTTCACATAAGCGTCGCAGCCCCAAACTTTTAAGAAACGACAACTTAGGTTTCTCCAAACGGTGTCGTCTCAACGGAATTACGTGGTACCCTATTAAAGTGAGTGCGGTTGTCTCTAATGCCTAACCCATGAATGATAGTGGTAATTCGATAAGAGACATCATGGTACGCACCATATCCAATAGGGTGCAACTATGATGTTCAGACACACCATCACACTATGGTGTTCCAGGCGGTATTAATTGTGAAACAATTTCCACAATGTCTTAATTGCGTGCCAAAGCTTGTAACTCAGATACTCATCTTTATGATCATATCATAGAAATTTTATCCTCTTGTCACGATGATCTTCAACTTCACTATGAAATTACTTGAACCATTCAATAATTCAGACTTGTGTTTCATCAAGTAAATATACTCAACATCTACTCGAATCATCTGTGAAGTAAGAACATAACGATATTCACTGCATGCCTCAGCACTCATTGGACTGCACACATCAAAATGTATTACTTCCAACAGGTTGCTATCTTGTTCCATCTTACTGAAAATGAGGCTTTTCAGTCATCTTGCCCATGTGGTATGATTTGCATATCTCAAGTGATTCAAAATCAAGTGAGTCCAAACGCTCCATCTGCATGGAGTTTCTTCATGCGTATACACCAATAGACATGGCTTGCATGTCTCAAACTTTTCAAAAACGAGTGAGTCTAAAGATCCATCAACATGGAGCTTCTTCATGCGTTTATACCAATATGACTTACATGGCAGTGCCACAAGTAAGTGGTACTATCATTACTATCTTATATCTGTTGGCATGAAAATGTGTATCACTACGATCGAGATTCAATAAACCATTCCTTTAGGTGCAAGACCATTGAGGTATTATTCAAATAAATAGAGTAACCATTATTCTCCTTAAATGAATAACCGTATTGTGATAGACATAATCCAATCATGTCTATGCTCAACGCAAACACCAAATGACAATTATTCAGGTTTAATACTAATCTTGATGGTAGAGGGAGCGTGCGATGTTTGATCACATCAAACTTGGAAACACTTCCAACATATATCGTCAGCTCACCTTTAGCTAGTCTCCGTTTATTCCGTAGCTCTTTTATTTCGAGTTACTAATACTTAGCAACCGAACCGGTATCTTAATACCCTGGTGCTACTAGGAGTACTAGTAAAGTACACATTTACATAATGTATATCCAATATACTTCTATCGACCTTGCCAGCCTTCTCATCTACCAAGTATCTAGGGTAATTCTGCTCCAGTGGTTGTTCCCCTTATTACAGAAGCACTTAGTCTCGGATTTGGGTTCAACCTTGGGTTTCTTCACTAGAGCAGCAGCTGATTTGCCATTTCATGAAGTATCCCTTCTTGCCCTTGCCCTTCTTGAAACTAGTGGTTTCACCAACCATCAACAATTGATTCTCCTTCTTGATTTCTACTTTCGCGATGTCAAACAACGCGAATACCTCAAGGATCATCATCTCTATCCTTGATATGTCATAGTTCATCACGAAGATCTAGTAGCTTGGTGGCAATGACTTTGGAGAAACATCACCATCTCATCTGGAAGATCAACTACCACTCGATTAAAGTGATTGTTGTACTCAGACCATCTGAGCACAAGCTCAACGATTGAGGTTTTCTCCCTTAGTTTGCAGGCTAAGAAAATCATCGGAGGTCTCATACCTCTTGATGTGGGCACGAGCCTGAAATCCCAATTTCAGCCCTTGAAACATCTCATATGTTCCGCGACGTTTCAAAAACATCTTTGGTGCCTCAACTCTAAACCGTTTAATTGAACTATCACGTAGTTATCAAAACGTGTATGTCCGATGTTCGCAACATCCACAAACGACGTTTGGCGTTCAGCACACTGAGCGGTGCATTAAGGACATAAGCTTTCTACTGTCCGCATAATCTCTACTTTCAACTTTCAACTATATTTTCTCTAGGAACATATCTAAACAGTGGAACTAAAGCGCGAGCTTACGACATAATTTGCAAAGATCTATTGACTATGTTCAGGATAATTAAGTTCATCTTATGAACTCCCACTCAGATAGACATCCCTCTAGTCATCTAAGTGATTACATGATCCGAGTCAACTAGGCCGTGTTCGATCATCACGTGAGACGGACTAGTCATCATCGGTGAACATCTTCATGTTGATCATATCTACTATACGACTCATGCTCGACCTTTCGGTCTCTGTGTTCCGAGGCCATGTCTGTCCATGCTAGGCTCGTCAAGTTAACCCTAAGTGTTTCGCGTGTGTAAATCTATCTTACACCCGTTGTATGTGAACGTAAGAATCCATCACACCCGATCATCACGTGGTGCTTAGAAGCGACGAACTTTAGCAACGGTGCACAGTTAGGGGAGAACACTTCTTGAAATTGTTGTAAGGGATCATCTTATTTACTACCATTGTTCTAAGTAAACAAGATGCATAAACATGATAAACATCACATGCAATCAAATAGTGACATGATATGGCCAATATCATTTTGCTCCTTTTGATCTCCATCTTCGGGGCTCCATGATCATCATCGTCACCGGCATGACACCATGATCTCCATCATCACGATCTCCATCATCGTGTCTTCATGAAGTTGTCTCGCCAACTATTACTTCTACTACTATGGCTACCGGTTAGCAATAAAGTAAAGTAATTACATGGCATTGTTCAATGACACGCAGGTCATACAATAAATAAAGACAACTCCTATGGCTCCTGCCGGTTGTCATACTCAATGACATGCAAGTCGTGAATCCTATTACAAGAACATGATCAATCTCATACATCACATATCATTCATCACATTCTTATTGGCCATACCACATCACAAAGCATACCCTGCAAAAACAAGTTAGACGTCCTCTAATTGTTGTTTGCATGTTTTACGTGGCTGCCATGGGTTTCTAGCAAGAACGTTTCTTACATATGCAAAACCACAACGTGATATGTCAATTGCTATTTACCCTTCATAAGGACCCTTTTCATTGAATCCGTTCCGACTAAAGTGAGAGAGACTGGCACCCGCTAGCCACCTTATGCACCAAGTGCATGTCAATCGGTGGAACCTATCTCACGTAAGAGTACATGTAAGGTCGGTCCGGGCCGCTTCATCCCACAATACCGTCGAAACAAGATTGGACTAGTAACGGTAAGCATATTGAACAACATCAACGCCCACAACTACTTTGTGTTCTACTCGTGCAAAGAATCTACGCAATAAACCTGGCTCTGATACCACTGTTGGGGAACGTAGCAGAAATTCAAAATTTTCCTACGTGTCACCAAGATCTATCTATGGAGAAACTAGCAACGAGGGGAAGGAGAGTGCATCTACATACCCTTGTAGATCGCTAAGCGGAAGCGTTCAAGAGAACGGGGTTGAAGGAGTCGTACTCGTCGTGATCCAAATCACTGGAGATCCTAGTGCCGAACGGACGGCACCTCCGCGTTCAACACACGTACAGCCCGGTGACGTCTCCCACGCCTTGATCCAGCAAGGAGAGAGGGAGAGGTTGAGGAAGACTCCATCCAGCAGCAGCACAACGGCGTGGTGGTGGTGGAGGAGCGTGGCAATCCTGCAGGGCTTCGCCAAGCACCTGCGGGAGAGGAGGAGGTGTCACGGGAGGGAGGGAGGCGCCAGGGCTTCAGGTACGGCTGCCCTCCCTACCCTCCACTATATATAGGGGCAAGGGAGAGGGGGGAGGCGCAGCCTTGCCCCTTCCTCCAAGGAAGGGGTGCGGCCAAGAGGGGGGGAGGAGTCCATCCTCCCCAAGGCACCTCGGAGGTGCCTTCCCCCTTGAGGACTCTTCCCTCCCCAAGTTTCCTTGGTGCATGGGCCTCTTGGGGCTGGTTCCCGGGGCCCATATAGGCCAAGGCGCACCCCCTACAGCCCATGTGGCCCCCCGGGGCAGGTGGACCCCCCCGGTGGACCCCCGGACCCCTTTCGGCACTCCCGGTACAATACCGATAAAGTGCGGAACTTTTCCGGCGACCAAAATAAGACTTCCCATATATAAATCTTTACCTCCGGACCATTCCGGAACTCCTCGTGACGTCTGGGGTCTCATCCGGGACTTCGAACAACATTCGGTAACCACATACAAACTTCCTTTATAACCCTAGCGTCATCGAACCTTAAGTGTGTAGACCCTACGGGTTCGGGAACCATGCAGACATGACCGAGACGTTCTCCGGTCAATAACCAACAGCGGGATCTGGATACCCATGTTGGCTCCCACATGTTCCACGATGATCTCATCGGATGAACCACGATGTCAAGGACTCAATCGATCCCGTATACAATTCCCTTTGTCTAACGATATTGTACTTGCCCGAGATTCGATCGTCGGCATACCGATACCTTGTTCAATCTCGTTGCTGGCAAGTCTCTTTACTCGTTCCGTAACACATCATCCCGTGATCAACCCCTTGGTCACATTGTGCACATTATGATGATGTCCTACCGAGTGGGCCCAGAGATACCTCTCCGTTTACACGGAGTGACAAATCCCAGTCTCGATTCGTGCCAACCCAACAGACACTTTCGGAGATACCTGTAGTGCACCTTTATAGCCACCCAGTTACGTTGTGACGTTTGGTACACCCAAAGCATTCCTACGGTATCCGGGAGTTGCACAATCTCATGGTCTAAGGAAAAGATACTTGACATTAGAAAAGCTTTAGCATACGAACTACACGATCTCTATGCTAGGCTTAGGATTGGGTCTTGTCCATCACATCATTCTCCTAATGATGTGATCCCGTTATCAATGACATCCAATGTCCATGGTCAGGAAACTGTAACCATCTATTGATCAACGAGCTAGTCAACTAGAGGCTTACTAGGGACATGGTGTTGTCTATGT